>NC_053496.1:36228773-36572106 GCF_905171775.1 Rana temporaria | reverse complement strand
AATTCTTTTGACTCCTGTGTCAGAAATCTTGCAA
This sequence comes from Rana temporaria, assembly GCF_905171775.1. Classification (NCBI taxonomy): domain Eukaryota; kingdom Metazoa; phylum Chordata; class Amphibia; order Anura; family Ranidae; genus Rana; species Rana temporaria. Next base: position 36,572,072 of record NC_053496.1, on the reverse strand, counting down.
GGAACATCTGGTCGTGGCTGGTTATGGTGAAATTATGTAATTTACACTTCCAGATTATGGTCCTATTATGCTTTTGGTTCCTGAGTATTCTTTTCCCATGAACTCTGCAATGCGTGTCGGGACCCTTTGGGGTAAGACCGCGCTATATTAAAATACCTCTCAACTCCACTTTCAGATGAACAACCTCTTTGCATAGTACAAGATCCCATGCAGTATGGAAGGCAGCAATTTTTTTTAGAGGAAACTATATGGTATTTGCAAGAAATGCACATGATACGGCCTGATTTAACAAAGTCCTACAGAGAGGAAGCTTTACCCTTGCACTCTATGGGAAAACAGTGATCTCTCTACAGAGGTCCAACACGTCATCTGCCCAATTGGAGTATGAGCTTTGCTGATTTGAGAGCTCCAACTCTGACCAAGCAGGGGGTGTGTTTGACCTCTGTGGATAGGCCTCTGTAGAGAGACTACTGCTTCCTCAAGTGGTCTGCTCAGATACCACTGCTTCCACACAAGGAAAATGGGTCCTTCTCTGCAGCATGGTGGCAAAGGATCAGTATTTTCTATTTAGGTTGTGGCTGCTTTCTCAAGAAAACCAAACTTTTGTTTTCATGCACGTTGAATATATTTTGGTAATTTAAGATGAAGGTTTAATTTAGCCTAATACAAACTACAGTAAAACCTTGGTTTGAGAATAACTTGGTTTGAGAGAATTTAATAAATTTTGACTTGTATATATAAGTCGATATACAAGCGATGTCTTGATATAAGAGTAGCGTCATGTCACAACTGAGTATAAAAGAGAAGAGAGGCGCCTCTAAGTGTAGCAATATGGTTACATTTAATAAAGGTACAACATTTAGCAACTCACATGGTTGATGATTAAAACAGGCACATATAATTATGCAGGCATCTGGGGTAAAGCTGTCCACATAGACCATTTTCCTCGGCGCCATTGACGTTGTCCCTTCCCTGAGCGGTTCAAGCCTCGCTTTCAGATTGCTCTACTCCAGGGTAGTCTTCCCGATCACGATTGCAGACTGATAGTGGTGAGAGCCAGCAGTGAGGATGACGGTCTATGTGGATCGCTTTACCCCGGATGCCTGCATACTTAGGCCGCGTACACACGATCGGTTAAACCGATGAGAACGGTCTAATGGTTTTCATCGGTCCAAACCGATAGTGTGTGGGCGCCATTGGTTATTTATCCATCAGATAAAAAAAGCCAACTTGTTTTAAATTTAACAGATGGATTCCTAACCGATAGTTAAAAAACGATCGTTAGTAGGCACAACCATTTGTTAAAAATCCACGCATGCTCAGAATCAAGTCGACGCATGCTTGGAAGCATTGAACTTTTTTTTTCAGCATGTCGTTGTGTTTTACGTCACCGCATTCTGACACAATCGTTTTTTTAACCGATGGCGTGTAGGCACGACTGACCATCAGTCAGCTTCATTGGACCGTTCTCATCGGATGGACCGATCGTGTGTACAGGGCTTTAGATATGGACTATAAACTGAAGCATTTATGAATAAACGGTTGTGGAACGAATCATTTGAGATTCCATTATTTCTTATGGAAAAATGTGCTTTGATATACAAGTGCTTTGGATTACAAGCATGCTTCCAGAACAAATTATGCTCGCAATCCAAGGTTTTACTGTAATAAGATTTAATCAGCTGATTACATTTATATATGTATCTAAATAAAACTGTAAAAAATAACTCTCGCCTTTTTGTAGTCTGATCACATTTTTTTTGCAAGACAACAGGGAAATTTACCAAAAATTTGGAGAATCTGGTGTAGCTGTGCATAGTAACCAATCGTTTTTTCAAATTCAGCTTATTCAATTAAGCTTTAATATGAACCCTAGAAGCTGATTGGTTACTATGCACAGATGCACCAGATTCTTTGTGCGCCATTTTTAATAAATCTCCACTATTGCATGATGTAAACAGGTCTTCTAGAAAATTTTCTTTTGTTTATGAATTTTCCTATGTTTGAAAAAGTGACTGGGGTAATTTTGTATTTTTGATAATTGATCATTTTTTTTTTTTTTTTTTTTAAATATAAAAAATGTTTTATATCCTGTTTTATGCTTCACGATTCTACAGATCTGCTAGGAATCCTTAGTGTGTTGCTATGAAATTGTAAAGCCCAATTTCTTTTAGTGTTATGTTATGTTACATTTATTATTATTGGTATTTATTTATTTCAAATTGTTTGCCAAATATTTGCCATTTTACCAACCAAGTGAATTCTAGAGCTCATGAGATTTCATTGGTCTACCTGTGAATTGTCCCTTTCCTACCACTTGATTCCAGCTTTTTTGAAATGCAAAGTGAAGATTTATTCTGAAGGGAATTGCTTTTCATAAATCATTCTCTGGGTTTACCTACAGCCTCTGTGTTGTATAAAGAATAATCACTGAAAAATGCAAAAATGAGAAATTGACAATATCAATTACCTGCAATTTTAATGTACATTTCCCTTCAAAACAGGAAAAAAAAACCGTATCAAATAAATTTTATAATTTTTTACAGATTTATATTTATGCATTATACAATAAAATGACTTGCCTAACATTCCTGAACGTACATTTCTACGGAGACTGGAGAGGTGTTACCTGCCTATCGGCTTATTGCCATATATTCGCTGTATATTTGCTGTTGTATGCCATTTTTAAGTTCTCTGATTGCATTCACCTTTTTGCATTCCATGATTTTTTTTAAAGCAGCGGCAGACTCCAGACACCTCGAAGCTGATACATGTCAATCCTCCTTCTATACAGTCTTGTTATATATCAACCTCATTCAATGCAGCATGAATTTGATCAATGCAAATAAACTTATACAGATAATTATAACCAGTATTTAAAAAAAGATAGATATGTATAATTTTCATATCAAGCTATGATACAGCTGACTGTGGACATAATGGGGTTTATTATCGAATGCAGTCTAAAATGTTCATTTTGTAAAGTGAATAAGCCTGCTGGAGCTCTGATCACTTTGAATGGCCAGTTATTTGCATTTTCTTGATTGGAAGATTTAAATGAGCGCATTTTACCTAATTCACTGAGCATAGTGAACATTCCCTCTTCCTTTCGTAAATCTTACCAAATGCATGTTTATTTTCCATTAACCAATATTTTTCACTGCAAACATAAATTTTGGTTAATACAAACTGGGAGAAGAGTGAGTATAATATATAGTGAAAGAGAGATAGATAGATTTGATATAGATACAATGGTGACATCTAAATGTATTTGTAAAAAAAAATATTGGTATAATATAAAAAGAAAGAAAGAAAAAGTGATAGAATAAGGAAGGAAGGAAATAAGAATGAAAGCATGATCTATAGAGAGAGACATAGAAAAATAAAAGAATAATGGAAGGAAAAAAAAGGGAAAGCATGAAAGAGCAAGAATGCATAATATATACATAATATGTAGATATAGCTGAAGAGATAGAGCGAGAGAGGAAGGAAGGAAATAGGAATGCGAGCATGATATATATATATATATATATATATATATATATATATATATAAATAAAGAGAGAGAGAAAGGAAGGAATGATGGAAGGAAGAAAAAGAAAAAGAGGAAGCATGAAAGAGAGAAAACGCATACTATATACATAATATATAGATATAGCTGAAGAGGGAGAGAGAGAGAGAGAGAGAGCACAAGGAAGGAAGGAAATAAGAATGAAAGCATGATGTATAGAGAGAGAGAGAGAGAAATAAAGAAATGATGAAAGGAAGGAAACAAAAAGTGAAAGAACAAACGAGAGAGAGAACGCCATAATATATACATAATATATAGATATAGCTGGAGAGAGAGAGAGAGAGAAAGAAAAAGAGAGAAAGCGAAAAAAACAGAGAGAAAGAGAGAGAGAGAGAAAGAAAGAAAAAGAGAGAAAGAGAGAGAGAATAAGGAATGAAGGAAATAAGAATGAAAGCATGATCTATTAAGAGAGAGAGAGGGAGAGAGAGAAAGGAAGGAATGATGGAAGGAAGGAAAAAGAAAAAGAGAAAGCATGAAAGAGAGAAAACGCATAATATACATAACATATTGATATAGCTGAAGAAAGAGAGAGAGAGAAAGACAGAGAGAGAGAGAGAGAGAGAGAGAGAGAGAGAGAGAGAGAGAGAGATAAAGGAATGATGACAAGAAGGAAAAAAGGGAACGCACAAATGAGAGAGAACGCATAATTTATACATAATATAGAGATATAGCTGGAGAGAGAGAAAGAAATAGAGAAATTGAAAGAGAGAAAGTGAAAGAAAAAGAGACAAAGAGAGAGAGAAGAAGGAAGGAAGGAAATAAGAATGAAAGCATGATATATATATATATAGAGAGAGAGATAGAAAAGGAAAGGAATGATGGAAGGAAGGAAAAAGAAAAAGACAAAGCATGAAAGAGAGAGAACGCATAATATATACATAATGTATACATAATATATATAGCTGAAGAGAGAGAAAAAGAGAGAGAAAGAGAGAAAAAGTGATAGATTAAGGAAGGAGAGAAAAACGAATGAAAACATGATATATATATATATATATATATATATAGAGAGAGAGAGAGAGAGAGAGAGAGAGAGAGAGAGAGAGAGAAAGGAATGATGGAAAGAAGGGGAAAAAAGGGAAAGCACGATATATACATAATATATAGATATAGCTGAAGAGAGAGAGTGTGTGTGTGTGAGAGAGACACAGAAAGAGAGAGAGAAAGAGAGGGGGAGAGAGAAAGAGAGAGAGAGAGAAAAAGAGAGAGGGAGAGAGAAAAAAGAAGAGAAAAAGAGAGAAGGAGAAAGAAAGAAAGAGAGAGAGAGAGAGAGAGGGAGGGAGAAGGAGAAAGAGAGAGAGAGAGAGAGAGACAGAGAAAGAGACAGAGAGAGGGAGAGAGAGAGAGGGAGAGAGAGAGAGAGAGAGAGAGAGAGAAAGAGTGATAGAATAAGGAAATAAGAACGAAAGCATGATATAAATAGAGAGAGATAGGAAAAAGAAAAAGAGAAAGCGTGAAAGAGAAAAAATGCATAATATATACATTATATATATATATATATATATATATATATATATATATATATATATATATATATATATATATATATATAGCTAGAGAGAGAAAGAAAGACAAATATTACATATAAATAGAGTGATAGAAAAATTAAGGAAGGAAGAAAGCAAGAAAGAAAGATATGCATATAATAGAGTAATAGAAAAATAAAGACAGGAAGGAAACAAGAAAGAAAGAAGGAAGGAAAGAAAGAAAAGCAAGATACAGATATAAATAGAGAGATAGAAAGAAAGAAAGCCTGAAAGAGAAAGCATAATATATACATACAAATAGAGAGATAGAGAGCAAGAAAGAAAGAAAGAAAGAAAGAAAGAAAGAAAGAAAGAGGAAGGAAGAAAGAAATATATAACAAATAAACAGAGAGAGGAAGGAAAGGATATAGATACAATGTTGGCATCTAAAAGTATTTGTGTATTGGTAACATATAATTAATGTGCACATTATAAAAAATTATCAAATAAGAAAATGTGATTGATTATATGAATTTGGAGTGCAGAGCTGTGATGATGATGATCAGAATCCAGTATCCTCCAGCCAGCAGTGAGATATGAGCTGTGTGTAATACACAGACATAGTCCAGGAAATGTTTTGTTGTCACTTTGCTCCAATCTATAGAATGGATCTGGTGTTGTGTTGGTGACAATATAAGCGGTAGATCAGTCTTTGAAGTGTTTCGTCTCTATACAGATAAACAGGTTACACTATAAGCGGGTCGTCACACGAATTCCTGGAGTGAGGTGGGATCGAAGGATATAAGCGTATTCACCAGCGTTGCTTTAATGAGAGTCAGATATAGATTTATGTGTACAGAGACTGGGGAGATGAATAGGACGTTGTTGATGAAGTTATTCTTTATGAAGCACAAGTTCCACAACAATTTACAGTCTGATATGACACATCAATATAAAGGATTAATGGGCCATTGAAACAATTGCTGGGAGGATCCTGATGCCAAGAGCTCACAAACCAAAGAAATATGGAAGGTGGAGGAGGTCAAAGACAACTTTGTAGAACACCAATTATGAATTATAATAAAACTAAAATTTTATATTAAAGTGAATGTTTATCCAAAACTTTATTTCTAGTTTTGGATGGAGTGTGAAAGGTTTAGACCTCTCTATGTGTCCTGGTGATAATTGTCAGAGATACTAATGTCATGGAAAATCCCAAATTTCACAGTTGTCACTACACCAGGAATAGAGGAGAAATACTTCAATGGGGACACCTGTTTTGGTGACAACTGTCTTAGGCCGGGTTCACACGTATACAGGTTGCAGTTTGCATATTCCAGGTGCATTTTGCATTTTTCAATACACATTTTTGATCCACTGAAGTCTATGGAACCAAAAACCAGAACAAAATCCCTGACCCTTACCATAAAATACACAGATGTGAAAGTGACCCATAGGAAACCATGTTAAATGGACTGTAGTGTGTCTCTGCAAAACTGAAAACGCACAAAAAATGCATAGATGTGAACAGTGGCGGTGCGTCCATAGTGGGCACAGGAGCGCCGCCCCCTCTCTCCTGTACCCATCAACCAACAATACATAGATTCATGCATTGCATGACTCTATGTATTGTTGTTGCTGCTGCCGCTCACTATTCAGGTGTCCGGCCCCCTGTTGAGCGCCCGTTATCTGAATAACAGTGGTGGACGTGTTTTGGAAGTGCCTGATTAGAGCGAGATGCTCTAATAGGCTTCCCGATTAGAGCCTGTGGGCGCACAGGTTCCCTGGTTAAACAGTGCTATGTTAGGGAATCGCTTCCCTAATACTGACCTGCCTCTCAGCCAATCAGGTGCACCGGGTCTGGTTACCAGTCACCTGATTGGCTGAAGCAACATCGAGGGCGGGATAAGACACCGAGAGAGCGTGGAGAGGACGGCGCTGACCCGAGGAAGGTAAGTGCCGGGCTGGGGACAAACTGGCTGCATTTGGGGGCACAAATTGGCGGCAATTGGGGGCACAAATGGGCTGCAATAGAGGGACAAACTGGTGGCAATTGGGGGCACAAACTGGCGGCAATTGGGGGCACAAACTGGCTGCATTTGGGGGCACAAACTGGCTGCATTTGAGGGGACAAACTGGTGTTTGATGGGCACATTGGCTGCGTTTAATGGGCACAGTGGCGGCAATTGATGTCTTCTTTTTTCAGTTTGTTTGCGCCCCACCAAAAATTTTAAGGACCAGCTGTCACTGGATGTGAACCAGGCCTAAGAGTGGATTTTCTCATTGGAGAGACTCCACATTGGAGAGATTTCCTCTGAATGAATGAATGAATGACTTGTATAGCGCAACGCATGCAAACTGAATCGCCTCTGAATCGCCTCTCACTTCCTATTGTGTTTCTGGGACAGGAAATGAAGGGAAGCACTTTAATACTAATGTTGTTGGTGGGCCATTAGGTCTACAGCCTGCCATATTTTGAAAAAGCATATAAAAGTGTATTTGTGGTTAAAATGTAAACTGATATATTCATTTCCACATTGTATCCTAATTATTTCTAGACAATTCCTTTTGATTTGAATGATCCTGAAGTTTGTAAAGTTGCTCTGTGAAGATCCCCACACATTTACTTCTTTGAATTCTGTGACACTTGGTGACTGTGTCCTGTGAGTTGGCACTGCTATGTCACACATTTCACCTGCCTGCTTTCTGAGGTGCCGAGAGGAGGAGCCAGTACAGGAATCACTGCTTGCAGGCAGCCAGGTACCATGGGATGTGTAGCCCTTAGAAATGGAGGAGAATTTGCAAAGCATGCTGGGAATCAAGGAAGTTGTGGAAAAACATGGCCTACAGACCACCAGCACTCACAACATAAAAGGAGATTTTTCAATAAGCATATATTGGATTGGCAAACATATTGTTTGTGTTGGTATTACAATGCTGGTGTAATAAAATGTATGAATTGACCATAGAACTCCTTATAAGCAGGTTACACAGATACATCTGTAGAACACAATAAAAAACAAAATCCCAGGAAGGAGTGTTGAGCAAATGGGACTCTACCTGGAATGCCGTTGATTTATAATTTTATACTTTTTTTCTGCATATAGTGACCATACAGATTTGGGGGTCTGGTGAGTGGAGATATGGGGTAATAACCACTTGTATGCCATACGTTGGTAGTAGAGGAGGGGGTTACACAAACTCCCGCCTGTCAGAAGGAAGCAGCTTGCGTGTTCAGAACCTTAAAGGAGAAGTACAGCCAAACACCTAGACCGATACTCAGCTCAGCCTCTCAGCATGCCCCCTCCACAGGCCAGTGCTCCAGTGAGTGTGTGTGTGTGTGTGTGGGGGGGGGGGGGGATGTTTGATTGCTCAATGCTCGAACCGATGCTGCATCCACCTTGGTAAGTGTAATTAGGGAAAAAAACTAATCCTATACTTCTTTTTTAAACCTTTGATTGATAGGAAGGCATAAACTATTATGTCGTGAAATTTGCTCTACCTGGCTAAGGCCCTGTACACACGAGCGGATATCCAATGAAAACGGTCCACCGGACCTTTTCCATCGGACATTTATGCTCCGGATTTTTATCTGATGGCTGTAGACACCATCAGATCAAAATCCCCGCGTAAAACATACGCGGTGACGTGGCCGCGACGATGACGCAGCGACGTTCGTGACCCTGGAAGGTAAATACTTCCACGCATGTGTCGAATCACTTCGACGCATGCGAGGGATGGGGATCGGTTGGACTTATCCGGTGAGTCTGTACAGACGACCGGATAAGTCCGACGGACAGGTTTCCAGCGGATAGATTTCTTAGCATGCTAAGAAATTTGTATCCGCTTGAAAACGGTCCGCTGGACAAATGTCCGCCGAAAAATGTCCGCTAGGCCGTACACACGACCGGATTTGTCTGCTGTAACTGATCCGCGGATAAATCCCAGCGGACAGATCCGGTCGTGTGTACGGGGCCTAAGATTTCCTTTCTGATCTCCAAAGGCAATCAGATCAATATTATACATTATTATCCTATATAAATATTAATAGGCATATATATTTTGTGCATTTAGAAATGCAAAGCTAGAAAGGTAATTTCTTGTATAAAAAGAGGTATAGACTCCAGAACTGCCCTTTTCAGCCTTTTCAACATGGCGGAACTTTTGAAAAAACGTTCAGATCTCAGGAAATCTCTGGCAACAATTATTATATGTACAGCTCTTGGGACAATATTGGGAACAGAAAGTTGTGGATAAAAGACTACATAAAATACAAGAAAAAAAAAATGAAATGTGGTGTTCTTAGCTTATGCTTCATACCTATATTTTAAAAAAGATCATTGGTGTCAGTGATCAATTATCGGAGAGGATAACATTGCTCATTGCTCAAAGAACCCCATGTAATTCTTAAAGCAGGGGTGGCCAAACTTTTTTGAAGAGGGCCAGATTTGATGAAGTGAACGTTTGTAAGGGGCCGATCATTTTGCCTGACATTGTTTGAACCATTAAAATTGTGTGTCAGTGTGTTCGTCCGAGCCCTAATACACTGCCCAAAAATAATTATCCTACCTTTGTGGCTGTGTGTGGTGAATATATATATATATCTCCTCTTTGGCCCCCAACAAATCCCAGAGCTCTGCTTAGGTCAGGTTGTAAAAAAATATATATTCTCTCTTCTTTATCCCCTGAGAAATCTGGCCTTTATCTCTTCTGTGGCCCCCAAGCTCCACTCGGGGCAAGGATGAGCTATTATTTTTTTTATTATTATTATTAGATTAGATTAGAGAATATATATATATATATATATATATATATATATATATATATGTATATATATATATATATATATATATATATATATATATATATATATATATATATATTAATATAATATATTAAAACCAAGCTCATCCTTACCCCGTGCAGAGCTTGGGGGAGGGGGCCACAAAAGTGATAAAAGCAAATTGCAAGTGGGGGCCATATAATACCAGGCCGCGGGCTGCAAATGGCCCGCGGGCCGGACTTTGGACATGCCTGTCTTAAAGGAACCCTAGGGTTCCACAGAACCTTGGCCAAAAAAGGATGCCCCAGAGGGACTGAAGAGAGGTAAAACTTGCACCTGTACAAAGCATTAGTAAGACCACATTTGGAATATGCAGTTCAGTTTTGGGCTGCTCTTCACAAAAAGGATCTTGTGGAACTAAGGAGGGTACAGCGAAGGACAGCTAAATGAATGAGGAACATAAAAAGAGGCACAGCTATGAGGAAAGATTATTTCCTTGAAATAATTCTTCCTTGAAAAGAGTTGATGGCTAACATTGCTCATTGCTTAATGAACTCCTAGTAAACATTGAAGGAACCCTTGGTTAAAAAATGATGCTCCATAGGGAGAGACAAATCACATTTTAAATATAAGACCAGCATGAAAAAAAAAAAAAAAAAAACGGATGATCATTCATACAATATTTTTATTTTGTGTACAAGGCTTAAAGTGGATGTAAACCCTCCATACACCCAATGAATTGAACAGCCTCAGATAATACACTGGGATGAACCAAATCTCCCTACATAGGTTTTACATGTATATCTGCTGTCTTCTCATTTATATACTGTTTAGAAAGTTCAGATCGCGTTAGGAGATTTTCTATTCCTGGTTAACACAGAGTGTGATGTCTGGGCATACAGCCAAGATAGGTAAAATTGCTGATTGGAGGAAAAGCACACACCCCTCTCATCATAGGCAGAGACTCTCAGAGGTGTTTTGTAATAGGGCCAGCTACGGGACTTGGCTCTTTGAAGAGAGATAACAAAATACTACATGATATAGGTGTCCAGCTCAAATTTCATGAATTGGGTTTACATCCACTTTAAGTCCGGCCTCACACTGCTGGAACCGGCCCGAGATTTGTACCATTAATGGGCAGGCTGAATGTGGGTACAACCAGCCTGCTAGATTCTCTTGCGCTAGTGGTTACTATAGCCGCTAGTAGACATGTCCACCACAAAAAATGTAGTATTTTTTTGTTTCGTTTCGTCTGCACAACAAAAATGTTCGTATTTTTTTGTTTTGTTCCGTTTCGTCTCATTCCGTAGATTCGTAAAGATTCGTAATTTCGTAAGACTCAAGTTTTTCTATTCGGACCCGTTCGTATTTCATAAGACGCAAGTTTTCCTATTCGGCCCCTTCGTGTTTCGTAAGACGCACGTTTTCCTACTCGGACCCGTTCATATTTTCGTAACAGTTTTATTTTCGTTTATACTAAATGATTCGTAATTCTGTCTAATTTATTTTCGTTGATTCGAAATTCGTAATTTTGTTAGATAATAATTTTAGTTTAATGGAATCGTAATTTTGTACTTTCGTAAATACATAGCAACACGCGGCTAATCCATATTAAGATATACTTTCTCTTAAGCCCCGTACACACGGCCGGACTTTTTGCCAACAAACGTCAAAATGAGCGTTTTCCAAAAAATCCGACCGTGTGTACGCTCCATCGGACAGACTTTTTCGGTTTCAAACGTCCGGCCAACTCCCTTCAGACAAAAATCCACGGAAAAGTTTGTTTGAAGTGCGATCGTGTGTACAAGGCTTTACACTGTCCAATGTGACTCAGCACAAAAGAGATAAGCTGATTGGCTAAGATATTAAGTAATCACTCACTAACTACACTGCCCAGTGCCCATTCGAAAGAACGATACAAGTACACAAATTTACGAACAGACAAAGATACGGATTTACAAAACACACAAATGAAAATACGAACATACAAATGAAAATACGAACAGACAAAGGATTTAAAATACGGATGCAAATAGTTTGTTATAGATGTCATTTTCGTTCTTTTGCTTTTTCTGTGTTTCGTATTTTAGTAAGAATGTCCAATCGTACGTTCGTATTTTAGCTTGTTCGTTATTTTGCTTATTCATAAGTCCGTAATTTTCGCATTTTGGGTCTTTCAGCTTTTCGGATGTTCAAATTGATACGAATGTACGAAAACTAACAAATTCCTACGAAAATTATCCATGGTTGCAGGAAAGAAATTTGCATCATGTATGGCTTGCCTAAGTCAGCCAACTATTTAAAACAATGCGCTCCCTGTGGCTGATACCTTATCACAACAGCTGTTAAAAGGAAGTTTCAGCGAGGCTGCGCAATGTAATACCGTATTTTCCGGCGTATAAGACGACCTTTTGCATCTAAAATAATGCCCTAAAAGTCGGGGTCGTCTTATACCGCCGGGTACCTGTGTGTCAGACGGCGGCCATCCATTATTCAAAAGCCGTGCCTCCTCCTCAGACTGGAGGACAGGAGGTTAAGTGGGTTTACGTGCCTGGTGGTCAAGTGGTTAACCGCGTTACTCGCAATCTGAGGTTCCACTGTACTTTGTGGTTGTCATTCAAAATAAATGCTCCCTTAATAAAAAAAATCACTTAATGTTTTTTTCTACACAGTAAAGCTGTGGAAGGATAGAAAATCACTTGATTCCCCCATCAGCACAGTGCTATTGTGTTCTACTGGCTAGCTAGCAGAGCACAATGATTACTGCTAGCAGCTATACCTGCCGGCCGTAATTACATTTTACTGTTGAGTAGGCGCTATTTGTAAATTTAGTTATCTGAGCTGTAGTTTAGCGCAGGATTTTATGCCAAATTATGGGTCTCTGTTCCAGTTCGGCTGCATTGCGCATTTTCCACCTGACTGTGGGTGTCGCTGTCACCAGAGGTCAAGGTTGGAACTGCAATGGGCTGGGTGTATTGGGTGCTTCTTGCCCAGAAAAAGCTTAGTGGCATGGTCCCCGCCACTGTGCATTCTGGGGAGGGGTACTTAAGGGACAGACATCGTTCTGGCGGGGTCTTCCGATCCTGACCTGAGGGCCCTCCTGGCCTCAGGGATGTGTTAGCACCTTTTTGGTCTCAGGGCCTGCTGGCCCGAGTCTCTGTTACTGCGAGTAGGCCCAGGAGTTTCTGGGGGCCTACTAGTCCAGGGATAGGCCTGCGCTGTCTTCTCTGAAGGGAGAAGCCAAACAATTGAGGATTCAATTAGAGGATGCATCCTGGCCAGTTTACCTCTTAGTGCGGCCGGTTTGGCTGAAAGATCCTGGCACCGTGAGCTGTGTAATTTCTTTGAACTTTGCAAAGTGCATGTGTGGTTGCATGGCCCTGTGGCAGAGGACCGTGTAACGACTCGATGGCATTCATCAAGTCTGTGGCAGAGACTTTTGGGACACAACACAGGTCCCAGAAGATTGGCTGGCCAATAGCAGAGCGCAGCGCGACTCGCGCATGAAGCTGTAAGCTGTCACGGCCGGGTGCCCACAGTTGCTATGAAGGCGCAGAGGAGGGGGAGAGAAGCGAGCCTCCAGGCAGCCACATCGATGGCCCATGGGGCAGGTAAGTGTCGGTTTATTAAAAGTCAGCAGCTATGCTTTTTGTAGCTGCTGACTTTTATTAAAATTAAAAATGGGTTTAACTCCGTGGAGAAAATAGAGATGAGGCCACCTTTTAATGGAAACCACAGGTGAAGAAACTCAGGAAATGAAGTGCTGAGATCCCACCACCAGTTAGTGCTTAAGGACTAGGGATGAGCCGAACACCCCCCCGTTCGGTTCGCACCTGAACCTGCGAACAGACCAAAAGTTTGTGTGAACTTTAGAACCCCATTAACGTCTATGGGACTCGAACATTTGAAATCTAAAGTGATAATTTTAAAGGCTTTTGCAAGCTTGCAAGCTTTTGTCCTAAAAAGTGTTTGGGGACCCGGGTCCTGCCCCAGGGGACATGTATCAATGCAAAAAAAAGTTTTAAAAACTGACGTTTATTCGGTAGCAGTGATTTTAATAATGCTTAAAGTGAAACAATAATAGTGAAATATTCCTTTAAATTTCGTACCTGGGGAGGGGGGTGTGTATAGTATGCCTGTAAAGCAGCGCTTGTTTCCCGTGCTTAGAACTTTCTCTGCACAAAATGTAATTTCTGAAGGAAAAAAAAAAAATTCCTGGCAATAAAGAGAAAAATCTATTATAAAAAAACTCTGACACCGTTGGGAAAGTCCTTTATTAAAAAAAAAAAAAGATTCCAGCGGTGGTAATCCACTCTCGGTCTCCAGTCTTTTTATGAATGGCTTTTCTCTGTATTGCCGGGAGCCGACAATTCATTATAGCCGCGAGTGATTTTAAATGACTTTTTTCCTTCAAAAATTACACTTTTTGCAGGGACAGTTCTAAGCACGGGAAACAAGCGCTGCTTTACAGGCATACTATACACCGCCCCAGGTATGAAATTTAAAATATTTCACTTTTATTGTTTCACTTTAAGCATTATTAAAATCACTGCTCCCGAAAAAAAATCATTTTTTTAAAACTTTTTTTTGCATTGATACATGTCCCCTGGGGCAGGACCCAGGTCCCCAAACTCTTTTTATGACAATAACTTGCATATAAGCCTTTAAAATTAGCACTTTAGATTTCTCCCATAGACTTTTACAAGGTGTTCCGTGGCATTTCGAATTTGCCGCGAACACCCTAAATTGTTCGGCGAACAGGCAATGTTCGAGTCGAACATGAGTTCGACTCGAACTCGAAGCTCATCCCTATTAAGGACTATATTATAAGGCCACAAAAATAGGGAGATTATACCAAAGTATTATGTTGTAAATTCAGATGTTTCCTGTGAACTGTACTATTATTCCTACAACCTACAAAGACATTTTAGACAATTGTGCACTTGTGGCAACAGTTTGGGAAAGGCCCTTTTCTGTTCCAGCATGACTGTGCCCCTCTACACAAAGCCAACTCCATTAAGACATGGTTTGATGAGTTTGGTACGCAGGAACTCAAGTGGCCCCAACCCTACTGAGCACCTTTGGGAAAATTTGAAATGACAGTTGTGAGCCAGGTCTTCTAGTCCATCAGTACCTGACCTCACAAATACTTTTTGGGATTAATGAACTAAAATTTTTAAAGATACACCTCAACATTTTGTGGAACGCTTAGCAAAGAGAGTTAAAGCTGTTATAACCACAAAGAGGGGGTATTTCCAAATAAATGGTAATGGTTTTGGAATAGGAGGTCCAATAATTGCATATAGGCATGATGGTCAGGTGTCCATGTCAACAAATTGTTTGGCCATATAGTGTATAAGAGGCTGTAAAGAGGTTTAATTAGCCACCATCGAAAACTGATGTACTACATTTAAATGGACTAACCTGAGTTTCCCTTTAAGGCACAGAACCCCACGTTTAGGCTGTAGAATTCTTCCACCACCCGATAAAACCAGCAGACCATTCCCAGGTTAATGCTTAATCCGCTAGTTGTTATCAGGAACGCACAGGCCTCTTTAACACCAATTTAATGAGAGTAATTAGGATACAGTTGCCGTCTTTGTCTCCAGCTGTGAATTGTAATTTGTTCAGGAAGCTCTCTGGCATGTGTTGTTTTATAGGAATAAATAGCAGCCTGGAAGGTCGGCCATTCTTCTCTCATAAAAACAGAGACCAAGTCCACAGTTCTAACTTACTCACGAAGGGCGCTTACATTGCGCATAGATTCCGTCACTGGGGGACGTCACAATTACCATATGTGGATAACCAAGGCAGATACCATTAGACTTCATGCAACGTTGCCATTCATTTTTTTATACACTGAGTACAATTAAAGGGTAACTCTACTTTCATGAGAAATAAATTAGCAAAAAAATATAATAATAATAAGACAGTATATACCATTGTGACACAATTCACATTGTAATTGAATATTATTAAAGATTACCTTTTCTTTTCAATCTGCAGCTCTATGATTTTCTGTAAGATGCAATATGGCAGCCTGGAAGCGTTCAGATGGTTTACACAAAACCTCCCAGAATTATTCCAGAAGTCTGCACTAATACAAATAAGATTTTGAGCATCCCCTGCAACTGTAAATTGTGGTGAGATACTTTCAAAGGGAAATCACATCTAAAGGGAAGAAGACCCTGCTAGTTTCCTTATTAGAGCCGTGCAGGCACAGCAGCTGACTGATAATTATAAACCACTCCCAAACAGATTCATTCAAACAGCTATTTTTTCAGAATAACAAAAGGTAGGAGTCTGCAGCAAAGTTTGTTAAAAAACCTTGTAATGTACAGTACATAGATCACCCAGAGGGGAATGTTTTTTTCTCAACAAAAGTACTCTTTAACAATTTTTTGCATTTTTTTTTCAACAGAAAATATAGTTTTTAAAAAAAAATGTAAAGGTCAATTCAAGTGAAAAATTATACTCCAATTTCAGTTGGTTGAATAACATGCTTATGTCACGGACCCCAAATGTTGGTATCCTGTAAAACAGATATGACCAGTATAGTAAAAAAAAAATTGATTTATTAATGAATAATTTAAAAACAATACATAGACAACAGTATAATCACACCTGCAATATACCCAAACCAGTGAATCTAATGAGAAAAAGTGATAACAATGAACAACCAACTAAATAACTATATACTGTACAGACAGTAGAGTATGGCTGGAAAGCAAAGTCAGTGTCGGAGCCGGGGCCATGCATGGGAGATCAGGGAGAGGGAGTAAGCCAGGAAAGAGAGAGGGCCAGATCCACAAACGAATTACGCCGGCGTATCTATTGATACACTGCGTAATTTCAAAGTTCCCGCGACGTATCTTTGTTTTGTATCCACAATACAAGATACGACGGAATGCGGGCTCGATCCGACTGGTGTACGTCTTAGTACGCCGTCGGATCGTAGGTGCATTTTTTCGCTGGCCGCTAGGTGGCGTTTCCGTCGAATTCTGCGTCAAATATGCAAATTAGGTAGTTACGGCGATCCGCGAACGTACGTCCGGCCGGCGCATTTTTTTACGTTGTTTCCGTAAGGCTTTTTTGGGCGTATAGTTACCCCTGCTATATGAGGCGTACTCAATGTTAAGTATGGCAGTCGTTCCCGCTCGGCAGTCGTTCCCGATTTTTTTACGTAGTTTGCGTAAGTCGTTCGCTAATACGGCTTTGCGTAGAATGACGTCACCGTTGTAAGCATTGGCTTGTTCCGGGTTAATTTCGAGCATGCGCACTGGGATACCCCCATGGACGGCGCATGCGCAGTTGAAAAAAAACGTATTTTTTTTTTTTTTTCTCTTTTGTATTTTTTGTGCGTGTACTCGAGAGAGGAGCCGGACTGCAGGAGTTGGGAGTAGGCAGGCCTCCCCCAGAGGCAATCTGCCACCTTTCTCCATGCCCCGGGTGGCAATGGTGGGTGTGTGAGGGGGTCCTCCCACACAGCCCGCCCTACCTGCTCCGCTTTGAAGCCCAACGGGGCAGAGGGACTCCCTATAAGGGAGTGAGAGGATTTGCCCGCTCAACCAGCCCCGTTAGTCCTTCGCCTCTCTTTTTAGAGACCGCGTGGTCAAAGTGTGTGCATGTTAACCCAATTTCGCGTGCGTGTAAGTGTGGTGGTTTTTGTGGGAGGGGGGTGGGCGTACTAAGCGCAAGCTTACCTCGCATAGCACACCCACCGGGAGCTGGGCTGAGACCACCAAACTCAATTCACATGTAGCCGAGACCGGGATCCGAACCCCTAGCTGCAGAGGTGAATGGCTTGTCAGCGCAGTGCCAATCGCGTTGAGCCACCGCAGCTCCAAAAAAAAAAAAAAAAAAAAAAAAACGTCATTTACGTCGGGTCAAGATGTATTTACATAAAACACGCCCCCATGACATCCATTTGAATTGCGCGCCCTTACGCCGCCAAAGTTACACTATGCCGCCGTAACTTACAGCGGTAAATCTTTGAGGATACAAAAAAAAAGCTGTAAGCTACGGTGGCGTATTGTATCAGAGATACGCTACGCCGGGCGGATAGAAGCGCAGAGTGGATCTGGCCCAGAGTGTATATGGGTACACATGAATAGGAACAAGCAGGCAGGCAGAGGATTAGGAACAGGATGAGGAACAGAAAACAGGTACAAGGTTCACAGATCAGGGATACATGGTCAGAACACCAAGGTAAGGGGAGTAGCACAGGAAGGATTAAATATCCACCCAGCAACCAGCCTCAAGTGATGACTAATTAATTAGAGCTGCTGGCTGCTGGGAGACACCAGCTAGAGGACATTGGAACTAAAACCTACAGCCTCAGTGCCACCTGCAGTTGAATTCATTCCTGACAGTGTATCTCTCCACTACTGTTGAGGGAGTCAGTAGGACCAGCGTAATCCACATCCATTAGACACCCCATTATATATTTGATGTACATTATATAATAGACACTTATTTACCAATTGCTCTCTTTCACATGAAGTAAAAAAGAAATTCTTAAAGTGTATTTTCACCCCCCCCCCACCAAAAGAAAACACTTCTTACCTAGTAATGAATTAAGCATATTTCAGATACTCACCCCCCCCCCCCATGGGATCCAGTATTGTCCAGTTGAGATCCTTTTCTCTTCTGGCAGCGCTCTGTTTGCCACCACCATGTTTTCCTATGACATCATAGATAGGCTGCCGGCTGTTCTAGGTTCAGCCGGCGCACCTACTGATGACGCAACGATAGCACGCCCCCTCCTCTTTTCCTCAATACAAGGCTATGTGGCGTGCATATCCCAGGAGGCAGAGGCAGCACAGTGCACATGGGGGGGGGGGGCAGGGCCAAAGATTTTCTTAAAAATAAATACATTTATTAAAAAAAGCTTGCTAATTGTGTGGAGGACAGGAGGAGGGGTGGAGCAGAGGACTAAGGTTTGGAGGCTGATGATCCACTTTAAAGATAACCCTGGGGTCTGCAATGAAATGTGCAGATCCACGGTCATGCCCCTTCATGTCAGATCTACAGGTGGGCATGTTTGATATTGCTTGTTTGAACATTGCAGAGAGACCACTGCCTACACAGATAGAGAGAAGTAGTCTTTCAGTGCTGGAGCAGCAAAGGACAGGATGTTTTTTGGGATGCTGGAACTTCGTTTATACACAAATCAATAATAATGCTTCCCTGCATGCTTTACACCTTTTCAGTAGTTTTCACAGAGAATTCAGTAAAGCTTCATACACACGGTCAGACTTCAAACAAACTTTTCCGTAGATTATTGTTTGAAGGGCGTTAGACGTGAACTTGGTATGCATACGCACGGCAAACTTTCCCAAAATCACAAGGTTTTTCAGCAGTTTTCTGCTCTTTACCGCCATCCTTTGGTCAACTTCTGCTATTGTTGGTTGATTTTAACATTGGTTCTGAGCATACGTGTTTGTACTTTGGACAAAACTCCGAAGGACCTCTGTACACACGATAGGACTTTGCACATAGGACTTTTGTTGCCGAAAAGTTTGTAGAATGAACTTTTGTCCGATGAAAACCGAAAAAGTTTGTCCAATGGAGCGTACACACGGTCTGATTTTTTGGAAAACCTGCTCATTTTGAAGTTTGTTGTGTGAGGGGTTAGCTCGGTAGTGGGGTGTGTGACCCCTTGGATGGGTTCACCACACACTGAATTTATACAGACTGGCAGTCGAAGGCGGTTGAAAACAACGTTTTTGGTTTATTTTTCCATCTTGCTGGAAAACAATTGCAAGCATCCAAACAGCATAAACAAAATCAAACATAAAATAAATCCTAGCCACTCTGGGCGTCTACCTTCCACACAGGAACCTATCTATGGAGTCTGGCTCAGCCTAGCACTGGGCAGACAGTGCTGGTCATACCGCAGAAAACAATAGTCTTTTGATTTTGTATCACACAGAAAAATCAATCCTCTCCTCACCTCTCAGAAGACTTTCAGTACTGCTCTCCTACTCACAAAGACCTAGGAATGATGCAGCAACAAAGTGGTAATCCTCTGAGCTACTTATAGAGGCCTTAACTGCCTCATTCTGAACAGCTGACGCTTTTCAACGGCCTTCAGCCTTTCTCTGGCTACGTTTGTAGCCGACGCCCAATAACAATCTGTGTATCGTCTAAACAAGGCAGAAATGTATGTCCCATCAGTGACAACACCCACAGATTTACCTGACTTCCTGTCACAGTTGTCAAAAAGTATGACCGTGTGTATGGGGCTTTAAGATCACAGGGAATGTTAGATTTAAGGCCCATACTCATTCTATATTTCCCTAGTGCTGGGCTCTGATTACTGACATCATATTCCTGAGCCTAAAGAAAAGTATCGTGGGAGCTGTCGTTTTCTGAACAGACATTGCTGATCTTCAGAACTGACCATGGACTGCACATCCCAACAAGGCTTCTGCTCCAAAGAAGAATTGTGGGAGAGACTATAAAGGGATCTGCCGACCAGGCCCATGGACTCTATAGCTTCCTGCATCCCATCATGTGAGCCCCATCTTGCCGCTATGTGAGGAGATCACGGTCTACCACGTGGTACAGAGCCTACAGCTCCAGCCCCAGAGGGTCAGGACGTCACGCGCTTCCAGAAGGACGCCCTGCAGCATCGCTGAACACCACAGAGCCAATCGGTTCCCTGAGTGAGCAGACTGATCGCTATCTCTGTCCATCTACAGTAAGAAGAATCATTTGATCGTCCTCCATGAGGCTGCTGAACACTAACAGGATTGGTGAGCCGGGCACTTGCCCACAGTTTCATTTGCCCGTCATTAATATTACACTCTGAACACTGGCCCAGATTCAAGTAGAATTGCGTGATATTTGCGGGGGAGCAGGGCAACGATTTTGCCCTGCGCCCCGCAAATATTTTGCGCTGCCCTCGATTCACGGAGCAGTAGCTCCGTGAATTGCGAGGGCGCGCCGGCAAATTTGCCCGGCGTAAGCGCGCGCAAGTTAAATGATCCCGCCGGACGTCATTTGCTTCTAAGTGAACGTGAATGGCGTCCAGCGCCATTCACGTTTCACTTACGCAAACGCAGTGAAATTCAAATTTCACGGCGCGGGAAGGCCGGCTATACTTTAGCATTGGCTGCCCCTACTATTAGAAGGGGCAGCCTTGCGCTAAAAGTAGCCGTACGGAAACTCCGTACCTGGCTTGCGCGGGGCCCGCGCAAGCTTGTGAATCAGTGGTAGTATGCAATTTGCATACTACACGCTGATACACAATGGGAGCGCCCCCTAGCGGCCCCCGCAAGAATGCAGCCTAAAATCTGCGAGGCATAAGAGCCTTATGCCGCGCAGATTTTAGCCTGCAGTCGGTGTAACGAGGTTCCTGAATCAGGAGCACTCGTTACACCGGAGCAAGTAAGCACTTGTGCTGCGTAATCTTGAATCTGGGCCACTGTGTACAGATAACATTCACCTGGATTACGTAGAGGATTGATATAAATCAGAACCAGCTATTTTGCTTGTTCACCTTCACTTTGCTGCATTAAGGAATTATTTTTCTATGAGCTCAAACTTGCCGGTGAAGACGGTGCAAGGCCTTGTATTTAGAACATTGATGTTTATTCCTCTTAAAGGAGGCACGTCACTGGTATCTATTGTACGTTATCTCTCATTAGGATCAAAGGTGTTATAGGCCAGCCTGGGGTTCCTCTTTAAGCAGAAATATTCCCTATACCTACCAATAGCTTCCTCAATGGACTAATTTTGTTACTGTGTATATTGTTATCATTCACTTGTCATTACTGTTATCTGACTGCTTTAAGGACTATTTCATTCTTGTCTTGACTAAAATCAGGATTTGGCTAACTAATCCTCATTCCATATCTCTCCTCTTAACCAAGTAAAGCAGAGAGAGCTAAGGCTACTGCCTTGTGTCTGTGTGTGTTATTTAAAAGGTATATACAACATAATTGAACCTAGAGTATCAGAGGGGCTGGAGAGTTCCCAGGGTCATGGCTGTACAGGAGAACATGCAATACTAAGCAACCCCCTAGGGGCCAGTTCTACACAGAAAAGGTTAGTGCTAGGGTCATAGGGTAGTTAGTGTTATGACTACAGGAGGGTTTATGTGGGGAATACAGCTATGTTTATTTTTAAAAGGAGGGTCAATGTTACAGGGAGGGTTAGTGTTGGGGTTTATTGTTTGGTTAGTGTTAAGGTTAAAGGAATGGTTAGTAATGGGATTCCAAGGAGATTCAGAGGTTAAGGTTACAGGGAGTATTAGCGTCAGAGTAACAATGTGGATTACAACATTACAAGGAGAATTAGTGGAAGGGTTACAGGTAGGGTTAGTGTTACAATTATAGGGAGTGTTTGTGTAAGGTAAAGGGAAGGTTAATGTTAGGCCTCGTACACACGACCGAACATGTCTGCTGAAACTGGTCCGCAGACCAGTTTCAGCAGACATGTTCGGTCGTGTTTACGTCCGACCGGACATGTTCGGACATGTTCGGTCGTCTGTACAGACTCACCGGACATGTCCGCTCGGCCGAAAGCCCTTGCATGAGTCTAAGTGATTTGACGCCTGATTGGAAGCATTGACCTTCCAGGGTCGCGCACGTGGCCGCATCATCGTCGCGGCGACGGCGCGGCCACGTCACCGCGTATCCTGTACGCAGGGATTTTGGTTTGATGGTGTGTACAACCATCAGACCAAAATCTGGCAGCGGACATGTCCGATGAAAACGGTCCGGTGGACCGTTTTCATCGGACAGTCCGTCCGTGTGTACGAGGCCTTAGTGTTACAGGGAATTATAGTGTTATGTAAAATTAAAGTGTAGCGTCAATACAGACCCACCTATTATGGAGGATCAGCTGTAAGCCTTCTGATAATATGATCTGAGTGATAATTATTCAAAATTACCAGTGACCATAATGTGTGGATTAGTGAATGAAACCACAACTGTAATGGATCGCTCCAACCGCACTAGCAGGCCTGCCGGAGCACTCCTCATACAATCCTTGGTGTATATAGAAAAAAACACATATAGTGCTATATACAATACACACATATAGACTCAAAATATCTTAAAACAAATGAATGTGTATCACAAATCATCCAAATGACAATCATATGTGAAACCAATATGCAATCAAATATTATAGTGAATTGATAAAGAAAACAGTCCCCAATTATAGTGAATGATTAGTCCATATATTGTGATGGTGATATGAATCTGTTCCAATCACCCAAACTCAATCAAATCCTTATTCCGGGTGCAATCCTCAAGTGATCAATCGATCTATGAGTTTGGGGAGGGAAATTAGTCCATATGATATATATACGGATATACTCCTCCGCTATAGACCCCAATGGGATATTCAGGAAAACGATCCTCCAATAGTTACAACAGCATATGAATATGGTACCCTTACCAGATAAGGTGGACCCACTACTCACCATACGGTGGGAGGGTCTTACGAGCTTGTGTGGGCCGATTGCCCCCTTAGATTACCGTCTGGGAATTCCTCCTAGGCATAGCCAGCATCCGATGTATTCAGAAATAGCCTGTGTGGTCGGAGGTAGAAGAACTCCTATGGTGGCCGTGTGTTCAGGATGGAGACTGAGAACGTTCAGCATGTGGATGGCAGCTCTAATAACAGCAGCTAATTCCGGTCCTCCAGGTTCACCCAGTGATGTCACAGGAAACATGTAACCAGGAAGCAGGAAATAGAGGGCAGGAACATGAAGTGAATAGGAGCCCCGTACACACGATCGGAATTTCCGATAGAAAAAGTCAGACGGACTTTTTCCATCGGAAATTCCGACCGTGTGTATGCCCCATCGGAAATTCAGATGAATTCCATCGGAGTTTAGATAGAGAACATGTTCTCTTTTACTCCGATGGAATTCCGTTGGAATTCCGATGTGATTTCGGTTGGACAAAGGTCAGATCGTGTGTACGGGGCATTAAGGTTGCAGGGAGAGATAGTATTGGGGTTAAAGGGATGAATAATGTAAGGGTTATAAGATTGGGGCTACAGAGAGAGTAAGTGTCAAGGTTACAGGATGGGTTAATAATAGGAATACAGTGATGGTTAATTAAAGAGGGAGATTTATGTGCCACACAACTTCAGCGCCAATTTCTAACACTACGAAAAAAATGTGTAGGTGATTAGACAAGATGCTCGCTCTCTCTGCTTGCATTGCTATTGCTAATCTCTCTTATGTAATAGACATAAGGATACCAGGTCATATTTATTGAGACATCTGGGGTCAACAAGACCTTAAATCTCCCATTTACCTTTTAAAGCAAAAGAAACAAAAATTGTTTTAGAGTTTACTTAAAAAAAAAAAAATGTTTATTGTGGCCTGGGAACCGGAAGTGATGTCATAATTTGCTTTGGTCCTCCAAGGTCATAGAGATGAGTGGCAGCCATCTTGGCCTCACTTGTCTTCCTGCCCAATAAAATTGCCTCATTGATTGGCCAACGATCGTGGAATCTTACTGAAGATTGTGCAGAGTTCGGGAATGCAAAGGTTGCAAGAAGCGATCGGGTCTGTTAGACGCTGTAGACCAGCGTGGAACACACTGTCGGCTGAAAACAGAAGTGACATGATGTCAGGGAGGTGCTGGATCGGGACAGCATCATGTTAATTGGTGTGACTACGCGTTTCAGGACTCCCTCCTTTTTAAAGCCTTGAGGCTTGATAAAGGGGCGTAGCTCTGAAACGCGTAGCCAAGTCAGTTTACAGGATCTTCTGCCTGTGTCGACAAGCTTCCCTGATGAGCTCCGCAGACATCAATAATTACCACTGATGTACCCATGCATCAAGTAATTGCATATTGTTTTTAACTATCAATGTTTTATTAAAGGTCTACACCTAGATGGTGGCGCCCCTTGTCTTGGTACTCTTGTTACATAACCCTCCCGTAGCCTGTGACTGGACAATGAATTTCAAAGAAGCAGACTGATGAGCTTATCTTTCTCCACTCTGCTCTCTCCTCCTATTAGCTTGCTATAAGCACTGGAGCTGATTGGCTCCTTGTGCTGCTTCTCCTTCTCCCAGTCTGAGCTCTGCTGTACAAGGACTGCAAGAGGAAGAAAAAAGTACATTTTACATTTTACATACACTGGCCTAGATTCAAGAAGCAATTGCTTACTTGCGCCGGCGTTACGAATGCTCCTGATTCAGGAACCTCGTTACGCCGACGGCAGCTTAAGATATGACTAGCATAAGGCTCTTATGCCAGTCATATCGTAGGCTGCATTCTTACGTTGGCCGCTAGGGGGCGTTCCCGTTGTGGTCAGCGTATAGTATGCAAATTGCATACTAACGCCGATTCACAACCCTACGCGAGCCCTGCGTACGCAGTTTACGTCGTTTGCGTACGTCGGGTTTCGCGTAAGGCTGCTCCTGCTATTAGCAGGGGCAGCCAATGTTACATATACCCGTCGTTCCCGCGTTGCGAAGTTTAAATTTTACGTTGTTTGCGTTAGTGAATAGTGAATGGCGCTGGACGCCATTCACGTTCACTTTGAAGCAAATGATGTCCTTGCGACGTCATTTGCCGCAATGCACGTCGGGAAAGTTTCGGGAACGCGCCTAATTTAAATGATCCACGCCCCCTACGGGATCATTTAAATTACGTGCCCTTACGCCGGGCATTTTTGAGGAGCGCCCACGCAAATTACGTGGCTACTGTTTTGTGAATGAAGCGTAGCGCATATAATTTGCGGGGATGCAGGGAAAAAACGGGACGCTGCGCCTCCGTAAGGAGTGCGCAGCGGTACCTGAATCTACCCCACTGCTTGTATTTAAAAATAAATATTTATTGGTGTTTTAATAAAAACAAAGCTGCATTAATTTGCGGCTTTAATATCTGCCTGGAGTTTAGCTTCAATTCAGACACCCACAAGCCATTCGGAAACTTTAATATATGAACCGCTGAGGCTGTTTCTTTTCTGGCATCGGATTCCCTTTAAAGTCCATTTATAAAGTGTTATTAAAAGGGTAGCACAAGCGTGTGTCCGTTCAAAGATTAGCAATTAGGTGACATCTTTAATTTGCCTCTTGTAAGCTACGGGGTCGAGCGGGTCCGCCCAGTCCTGGCAGGCCTCATATTTCCTCATAAAAAAGAATGTGAAATTATTTCCAGATGTCAAATGCCGTCTCGTGTGCCCCCGGAAAGCAGCTGCGTAGGCCATTAATACTAATTTTCCCTTTCTCCCCAAAGGTTGTGCCACATTTGTCAAAGTCTCGCAGTGTGCGCCCGGTCCGAGCTTGTTAGCCGCGGTCAGGCATGCGGGATCGCACGCTGCAAAATGAACAGCCATCCCTCTGAACGGCATTATGCCAGCTCTGTGGGGCTTCCCGGCTTCCAGCTCCATTGCTGAGGCCCGCGCTAATGACGGCTCGCTCTCAAGACTGATGTGGATTAAACAGAGAGATGATGTTTTACCTTCATATGGAAATTCTTCAATACTGTCCTATGTGTCGGAGGAAATATTTCACAGCCGCGCAGTGGGGCCCCCGTAGAAAGCTTGATGAAATAATTGCTTTTTGTTTGGCCTGCTTAGTTTGTCCTCTTTCGAAACGAAAGTTTTTCTTCGGTTTACAGAAGTTGAAAACGGAAAGTTGTCCTGATGACATGAAAAAGAGAAAGATTGGTAAAAAAAATTTAAATGATGGCCCAGATTCACAAAACACTTACGCCGACGTATCTCGAGATACGCCGCGTAAGTGTAAGTATGCGCCGTCGTATCTGTGCGCCGTGCCCACAAAACTAGATACGCCTGAAAATAGGCTTCATCCGACCGACGTAACTTTCCTACGCCGGCGTATCTTTGGCGCATATTTACGCTGGCCGCAAGTGGTACTCCCATTGATTTCCTAGGTGACTATGCAAATGAGGGAGATACGCCAATTCACGAACGTACTTGCGTCCAGCACATAATATACGCGCTTTGCGTAAGTCCTACGTCCGGCGGGAGGAGCAAGTCATGCAAAGGTATGGACCAGGGAACACAGCCGTCGTATTTTACGTTGTTTATGTAGTACGTGAATAGAGCTGGGCGTAGGTTACGTTCACGTCGTAGGCAGTGATTCGACGTACCTTAGGCAGTTGTTTCGACGTGATTCTGAGCATGCGCACTGGGATGCGTCCACGGAACGGCGCATGCGCCGTACGTTATTCGTAACTTTATGACGCTCAGTCCTTCATTTACATGGGGTCACACCTCATTAGCATGGCTCACGCCCACTTCCACCTACGCTGGCTTACGCTGAGGAAACCCAGCGTATCTTTTACAGCGACTGGGGGCAAGTGCTTTGTGAATACTGTGCTTGCCTCTATGCGATGCGTCGGCGTAGCATATATTCGATACGCTACGCCTGCATAAATATGCGCTAATGTATGTGAATCCGGGCCTATATATGTAAAAAGATCGACTTTGAGGCCATTTTTGGGGCAAAACTGCAATTTTTCCCACCTCCCCCCAGTGTTGCCAACAACACCAATTTTTTACTGGCACTTCAAAAAAGCACCTAAAATGGCTGTTTTCGGTGCTAAACTGTGCAACTCATAGTATTTAAACTATCAACATGTTGCTAGTGCTATTAGCAATGTGTTTAAGTTAAACAAAAGTCAAAAAACAAATTTCTCTATTTACATGAAGGTCAGGTTCCTTTGCACATCCTGCGCATTGCCGGCACCCATTGGTTCCTGAGCGGACAGTGATTATCCCAGTGTGCTCACCTGGAGCGGCAGCTTCTCTACCTATCAGGTTAATATAACAGTGCAGGGGAAAACTCTGCGAACCTTGATGTAAAGGACGATGCCACAGATCACGATCTAAGGGGGAACTCTGATGTAAGGGGGGGGGCTCCCTTGCAATATAAGAGGAAATCCTGCAGACTCTGATGTAAAGGGGAACATTGGGAACTCTAATGAGGGTGGGGGGAACTCTGGTGACCAGAGATTACCTTCCACAGAGTGAATACACTAAGGTAATGGGGGTTACTGATATAAGGTTTAACCTTTATTTCAGTGCCCCCTTACATTATTGTGTTCACTACCCCCCCCCCCCTTACATCAGTGACCCCTTCTCAGACTGACCTCCTCTCAGGTGCACCATGCAGGGCTCAGTCAGGCAACTCCAGCTTGGTGGCTCTGGTTTTATCTGATAGTCTCCGCTACACAGTCCACACACCTCTGACTTCTCTCGTGATCCCCAATCTGGCAGCGCTCCCACTCTTGACTCCTCTACTGGCTCCCCCTCAGAGACCGCAGACATGATAAAAGATGAGATGGTCAGAGACTGCAGACATGGTACAGGAGATGATCAGAGACTGCAGACATGGTTTAGGAGATGATCAGAGACTGCAGACATGGTACAGGAGATGATCAGAGACTGCAGACATGGTACAGGAGATGGTCAGAGACTGCAGACATGGTACAGGAGATGATCAGAGACTGCAGACATGGTACAGGAGATGATCAGAGACTGCAGAGATGGTACAGGAGATGATCAGAGACTGCAGACATGGTACAGGAGATGGTCAGAGACTGCAGAAATGGTACAGGAGATGATCAGAGACTGCAGAGATGGTGCAGGAGATGATCAGAGACTGCAGAAATAGTACAGGAGATGATCAGAGACTGCAGACATGGTACAACAGATGGTCAGAGACTGAAGACATGGTACAAGAGATGGTAAGAGAATGCAGACATGATACAATAGATAGTCAGAGACTACAGACATGATACAGGAGATGATCAAAGACTACAGACATGGTACAGGAGATGGTCAGAGACTGGAGACATGGTACAACAGATAGTCAGAGACTGGAGACATGGTACAAGAGATGGTCAGAGAATGCAGACATGATACAATAGATAGTCAGAGAGTACAGGCATGGTATCGAAGATGGCCAGAGACTGCAGACATGATACAATAGATAGTCAGAGACTACAGACATGATACAGGATATGATCAAAGACTACAGACATGGTACAGGAGATGGTCAGAGACTGGAGACATGGTACAACAGATAGTCAGAGACTGGAGACATGGTACAAGAGATGGTCAGAGACTGCAGACATGATACAATAGATAGTCAGAGAGTACAGGCATGGTACCGAAGATGGCCAGAGACTGCAGACATGGTACAGGACAGTGTTGCCAACCATACGTAGAATTACGGACAACAAGGCACTTTTTCCCTGTACGTAAAAGTCTGTAGTAAGGGACAGGTGCCAGTAAAAATGGTGGTGATCGGCTCGGGGTCAGAACTGCCCAATGCACAATTCCGGAAATACCCGAGAACATCCGATCCTGAGCCGCCAAGTCTGACTCCTGCACAGCCTCTGCCCAGCCCACCCGCCGCGCAGCCAATTAAGTCAGCGCATTTTCCCGCCAGCTACGAGTAAGCATCACACGATGTGAAACATGTCAGCCATCCTTTTCCTTTTGTTCACTTCTTTTTGACTGCAACATTGTTGGTTATTTTTTGTTTTTTGGATTTCACTTGCTGAATAAAGATATCGTTTTAAGGAGTGCGGCAGTCCTGGACCTCTTTTCATCCAATGCACCTGTGCATAGCCAGCACCCTTTTGGCTTGGTGGGACGGAAGCAAAGCCAGGGGATCAGCAGTTTTCTGAGCGGTATTATTTCTCGCTATTCGGCCACTGGCGGGGTGCTTTTACCCCCGCTAGCGGCCGAGAAAGGATTAATATCACCGCAAAGCACTTCTGCAAAGGCGTTTTGCCGGCGGTATAGCCACGGTGCCCATTGTTTTCACTGGGCAGGAGCAGTGGAGGAGTGGTATACACACCGCTCCAAAGATGCTGCTAGCAGGACTTTTTACTTTACTTTTTACTTTTTTAGCATCCTTCTAACGTACTGCTCCTCTGTGAAAGCCCTTGGGCCAGCGAGTGGTTCAGGGCGCTTTGCAGGCGCTATTTTTAGCGTTATAGCGCCTGCAAAGCGCCCCAGTGTGAAAAGGGTCTTATTGATTGATTGAGCTCTGTTGGCTTCAGTATAAGTGTATATGTATATGTGTACGTGTTGTTTGTGTATAATAAAATTACACCTTTAAAATACAAATAATATATCCCTCACACTATTACACCACCAGACTGAAACATTGATACAAGGCAGGATGGATCCATGCTTTCATGTTGTTTACGCCAAATTCTGACCCGACCAGCTGCATATCACAGCTAAAACTCATCAGACAAGGCAAAGTTTTTCCAGTCTTGACTCTCCTGTAGTCCAAGGGATGGGTCAAGCACGGCACCAGGGAGAAAGCCTTGCATTACTGTGTGGAGTTACAGACAGAAGAACAGGAAGTAAGGATTTCTCAGAAGAAATAAGGACATTTAAAAGCAAAATGGAAGGATGAGGTAAGTGAAGGAGGACTACACTAAGGTAAAGGAAGCTATTTAGACCTATATGTACCTTTACAACCCCTTTAAACATTCAGGTTGTAGCTTAATACTTCTTTCCGTTAAATAAGGAGGGGCGCTTACCGGATAAGGTGGATCTCAAGTTATAGAGATTATACTGGCTCTGCAATGGGTCGATCAACATATGGACATTCCTCCTGGGATCCCCCTAGAGCCGATATCCCTCCCAATACAGCGGACTGCTATTTCAAGCTATATTCCTCATGTATAGCCTCGCCAAGTCCTCCTGTGTATCATGGTGCAGTATTTCCGTTTAAAAGATTTATTAAGAGTTACGATTTTTGGCATTTTCAGTGCCTTGAAAAAGTATTCATACCTCTTGCAATTTTTCACAGTTTGTCATGTTACAACCTAAAACGTAAATGTATTTTATTGGGATTTTATGTGATGGACAAAGTGGCACATAATTGTGAAGTGGAAGGAAAATGATAAATGGTTTTCATTTTTTTTTTACAAATAAATATGTGAAAAGTGTGGAGTACATTTGTATAGCGCCCCCCTGAGTCAATACTTTGTAGAACCTCCTTTCACTGCAATTACAGCTGCAAGTCTTTTTGGGGATGTCTCTACCAGCTTTGCACATCTAGAGAGTGAGATTTTTGCCCATTCTTCTCTGAAAAATATCTCAAGCTCTGTCAGATTGGATGGAGAGCGTCTGTGAACACCAATTTTCAAGATTTGCCACAGATTCTCAATTGGATTTAGGTCTGGACTTTGATTGGGCCATTCTAACACATGAATATGCTCTGATCCAAACCATTCCATTGTAGCTCTGGCTGTATGTTTAGGGTCCTTGTTCTGCTGGAAGGTGAACCTCCGCCCCAGTCTCAAGTCTTTTGACTCTAACAGGTTTTCTTCTAAGATTGCACTGTATTTGGCTCAATCAATCTTCCCATCAACTCTGTCCAACTTCTCTCTCCCTGCTGAAGAAAAGCATCCCTACAACATGATGCTGCCACCACCAGTGTTGGTTTTCTGCCACACATAGCGTTTTGCTTTTATGCCAAAAAGTTCAATTTTGGTCTCTTTCAACAATGGCTTTCTTCTTGCCACTCTTCCATAAAGGTGAGATTTGTGGAATGCAAGACTAATAGTTGTCCTGTGGACAGATTCTCCCACCTGAGCTGTGGATCTCTCAGTTTAGGTGGACGGCCATGTCTTGGTAGGTTTGCAGTTGTGCCATAGGCCGTGTACAGACGACCAAACATGTACGATGAAAGCGGTCCGCCGGACTGTTTTCACCGTACATGTCTGTCCGGGGATTTCTGTACGATGGCTGTACTAACCATCGTACAGAAATCCGCGCGTAAACACTACGCGGGGCGTGTCCGCGGCGTCGCCGCGACGATGACGCGGCGACGTGTGCGGGCCTGCCAGTTAAATGCTTTCACGCATGCGTCGAAGTCATTCGACGCATGCGAGGGATGGCGGGCGCTCGGACATGTACGGTAGGTCTGTACAGACGACCGAACATGTCCGAGCGGGCAGGATTCCAGCGGACTGTTTTAAAACAAGTCCAGGAATATTTGCCCGCTGTGAAAAGGCCCGGCGGGCAAATGTTTGCTGGAATCCTGCACGCTCGGGCCTACACACGACCAAACATGTCTGCTGAAACTGGCCCGCGGACCAGTTTCAGCAGACATGTTTGGTCGTGTGTACGGGGCCATACTCTTTCCATTTTCGGATGATGGATTGAAAAGTGCTCCGCAGGATGTTTAAAACTTTGGATATTTTTTATAACTCTGATTTAAACTTCTCCACAACTTTATTCCTGACCTGTCTGGTGTGTTCCTTGGCCTTCACGATGCTGTTTGTTCACTAGGGTTCTCTAACAAACCTCTGAGGGCATCACAGAACAGCTGCGTTTATACTGAGATTAAATTACACACAGGTGGACTCTAGTTGACTTTTGAAGTCAATTGGTCCCACTAGATTTTAGTTTGGGGTTTCAGAGTAAAGGTGGCTGAATACAAATGCATGCCACACTTTTAACATATTTATTTGTAAAAAAAAAAATGAAAATCATTTATCATTTTCCTTCCACTTCAAAATTATGTGCCACTTTGTGTTGTTCTTTCACATAAAATCCCAATAAATTACATGTAGGTTTCTGGTTGTAACATGACAAAATGTGGAAAATTTCAAGGGGTATGAATAGTTTTTCAAGGCACTATAGCTCAGAATTTTCTAAATGAATAAGGCAATATTAGTTGGTTTGTGGAAAAGGAAACTTCTTTAGCTGAGCTCAGATTTTAGTTTTAAATGGTATCTAATGCTAAAGTTTTTTAAGATAGGCTTGGATAAAATGGGGTAAGATTAAAACCCCTGCCAGTTTTTTTGCCAAGTCAATGTAGTGTCAATTTTATTTGTTTGCTTTTAAAGGTAAATGAGAGATCTAGGGCCTTTTTGATCCCGGATCTCTAAATAAAGAGGACATGTCATACTTAGAGCCGGTTCACACTGGGGCGACTTGTCAGGCGGCTCAGCCGCCTGACGAGTCGCGTCCCATTCAATGCAATGCAATGGAACCATTCTAATAGGAGCGACGCAAGTCGCTCCGACTTAGAAAAAGGTTCCTGTATGACTTTGGGGGTGGCTCAGGGCGACCTGCATTGACTTCTATACAGAAGTCATTTTGCAGGTCGCCTCTGAAGTCGTGCTGCGAACCGGCTCTTATTTCTATTACAAGGGGTGTTTATATTCCTTGTAATAGGAACAAAAGTGATCAAAATATAAAATCTAAAGTGTAAAAATAAAAAGTAAAATAAATTACAAAAAAAAAATTAAAGAGCCCTGTCCCTACGTGGTTGCACACAGAAGTGAACGCATATACAAGTCACGCCCACATATGTAAACAGTGTTCAAACCACACATGTGAGGTATCACCGCAAACGTCTGAGTGAGAGCAATAATTATAGGTAACCTGTAAACAGGTATCCCGTTAATATTTTTAATGCATCCCCTATGAAGTTTTTTCAGTACCATAGTTTGTCTCCATTCCACGCGCGTGTGCAATTTTAAAGCATGACATGTTAGGTATTTATAAACTCGGCATAATATCATCTTTCACAATATACAAAACAATTGGGGTAACGTTAGTTTTTTTTTTTTATTCATTAAAGTGTATTTTTTCCCAAAAAAATTGCATTTGAAAGACTGCTGTGCAAATATAGTGTGACATACAAATATTGAAACGATCGCCATTTTATTCCCTATGGTCTCTGCTAAAAACAAATAAAGTAAGTTTGTGGGTTCTAAGTAATTTTCTAGCAAAAAATACTAATCTAGCCACCTCAATACAGGGCACTTAACCACTTAAGCCCCAGACCAATATGCTGCTAAATGCCCAGAGGCCTTTTTACAATTCGGCACTGCGTCGCTTTAACAGACAATTGCGCGGTCGTGCGACGTGGCTCCCAAACAAAATTTTCGTCCTTTCCGTCCCATCATGCTCCGGTAGGTACCCACGTGGGTAGGCACCCACCACGTGGGTACCTACCGGAGCATGATGGGACGGTGAGGCCTA
This sequence comes from Rana temporaria, assembly GCF_905171775.1. Classification (NCBI taxonomy): domain Eukaryota; kingdom Metazoa; phylum Chordata; class Amphibia; order Anura; family Ranidae; genus Rana; species Rana temporaria. The sequence continues at coordinate 36,538,276 of NC_053496.1, read as the reverse complement.
TATAAATCGGATGCAAGGCGCGCTTCCATCATTGCAGCGAGAAGAGGCGTCGGGTCAACATCGGAAGAAGGGAGAAGAAGAGAAGAGAAGAAGATGACGTCACAGAAGACCGTGCTGGCTGCCTGCTAGCAATTGAGCTAACACACGAAGATAGCAGGCAGCCAGCGCTGAAGAAGAAGGCACCGGACAGCTGGAGAAGAACCGGGGTGCGCCGAGTCAACAGCGGAGAGCGGCGAAGATAGAAGAAGACCCCCGGAGAGTGGAGAAGACCCCCCCGGAGAGCGGAAGGAGAAGACCCCCCCGGAGAGCGGAGAAGACCCCCCCGGAGAGCGGAAGAAGAAGCCCCCCCTGGTATTAGAGCTAAAGAAGACAGGGGGGGCCTCCGGAGCAGACTAATAAATGATTTTAAAAACCCTTGTGTTTAATAACTATCACTTTGCCTCCAGGTGAATGGGTAGGGGTACGATGTACCCCATATCCATTCACTTAGGGTGGGGGGCCGGTATCTGGGGGCCCCCTTATTTGAGGGGACTCCCAGATTCCGATAAGCCCCCGCCCGCAGACCCCGACAACCAACGGCCAGGGTTGTCGGGAAGAGGTCCTGTCCTCATCAACATGGGGACAGGGTGCTCTGGGGTGGGGGGGCCCGCAGTGCGCCCCCCTGCCCCAGAGCACCCAACCCCCCCATGTTGAGGGCATGCGGCCTGGTACGGCTCAGGAGGGGGGGGGGGGCGCTCGCTCGTCCCCACTCCCATTCCTGGCCGGCCGGGTAGCGTGCTTTGGATACGGGTCTGGTATGGATTGTAGGGGGACCCCCTACGTCGATTTTTCGGCGTAGGGGGGGTCTCCTTACAACCCATACCAGACCTAAGGGCCTGGTATGCTCCTGGGGGGGGGGGACCCATGCCGTTTTTTTTCTTTGAAAATTGGCATGGAGTTCTCCCTCTCAGGAATGCATGCCGAGCGACGCTGTCATTTTTTTTAAAAAAAAATTTTTCCCGACGCAACTTTTTTTACCCGGCGCGATCCACAAAACTCGGCGTAACGTAACTTTGCGCATGCGCAGTACGGCCGGCGCGGGAGCGCGCCTAATTTAAATGGGACTCGCCCCATTTGAATAGGAACGCCTTGCGCCGGCTGGATTTAAGTTACACAGCCTGAAATTTCTAGGTAAGTGCTTTGTGGATCGGGCACTTAGGTAGAAATTTTAAGGCAGTGTAACTTAAATGGGATTTTTTAAGTTGCGCCGGCTTTTTGTGGATCTGCCCCAATATTTTTTAATTTTTGTTATAAGAAAAATTGAATAAACTAAATTTTAGTCAAACATTTAGGTCAAAATTTATTTAGCCACATGTCTTTAGTAAAAAAAATCCCAATAAAAAAAAAATGTGCTTCCTAGCGGCAACAGTGACACTAATACAGCGATCAGAAAAATGATCGCTTAGTGACACTGGCAATTGGGAGTGAAAGGGTTAACTAGGGCAGCGACCAAGGGGTTAAAACTTTATTAGGGGGGGTGCGGGGCTACCCTGGACCTAACACTCACTGCCTGTCACACTAAGGCCCGGTACACACGAGCAAACATGTACGATGAAAGCGGTCTGTCGGACCGTTTTCACCGTACATGCCTGCCAGAGGGCTTCTGTACGATGGTTGTACTAACCATCGTACAGAAGTCCGCGCGTAAACACTACGCGGGGCGTGTCCGCGTCGTCGCGGCGACGATGACGCGGCGACGTGGGCGGGCCTGCCATTTAAAGGCTTCCATGCATGCGTCGAAGTCATTCGACGCATGCGAGGGACGGCGGGCGCTCGGACATGTACGGTAGGTCTGTACTGACGACCGTACATGTCCGAGCGGGCAGGATTCCAGCGGACGGTTTTAAAACACGTCCAGGAATATTTGTCTGCTGGGAAAAGGCCCGGCGGGCAAATGTTTGCTGGAATTCGGCCCGCTCGCGCCTACACACGACCGAACATGTATGCTGAAACTGGCCCGCGGACCAGTTTCAGCATACATGTTTGGTCGTGTGTACGGGGCCTTACTGTCACACTGACACTAAATGCAGTGATCAGTACATATATGATCACTGCATTCAGTGACAGTGTGACAGGGGGGTGGGGGGGAGTGATTGGAAGGGGTTAAGTGTGCCTATGTGTACAAGTGTCAGTGTAGTGTTGGTGCGACTTACTGTGTGAGTCTTCTCTCATCTCGGCGGTTTGAAAATACTGCCGAGATGAGAGCTGCATCACTTCCTCTGCCTATGTTTACATTTTACAGGCAGAGGAAGTGACACGGCAGAGGCTCGCGGGATTGGCTGGGAGCGATCACGAGGGGGCAGACAGAAACGAACAGCCACCCCCTCGAGTCGGATCGCTCCCGCAGGTAAGCCGTAGGTAAGACCCCCGACCCGCTAGAAGGCAGGGACGTATATATACGCCCTTCTGCCTGTACGTGCCATTCTGTGGATGTAAATAGTCGTGCGGCAGGCGTTAAGCGGTTAAAGCGGGGGTTCACCCTAAAAAAAAATTCTAACATTACATTGAGCTCACTTCCGACTCACTTTTGTATCGTTATTTTCCCCCCGGCTTCCAGGTAGTAAATCCCGCGGGAGTGGGCGTTCCTATGCACAGGCTAAGTGATTGGCGTATGACAAAAGCTTCCCCTCGGCGCATACGGCCGCGTCACGAGTTGCCGAAAGAAGCCGAACGTCGGTGTGCAGGCGCCGTATAGCACCGACTCGCAGTCCGGCTTCTTTCGGCAACTCGCAACTCGTAACATCGACTTTCATATTATAAAAAAAAAACATTTGGCTAAATAACATATTTTATAACCGCTGTGCATAGACCACTGTGACATAAAATACTGCAATGATCACCATTTTATTCTCTAGGGTCTCTGCTAAAAAAAATTATAATGTTTGGGCCCCGTCCCGTACTAAAATGATATAAAACAAATAATAAAATATATATATATATATATAAAATAATAAAAAATAAATTACTCTGTGTAGAAGGGGCCCCTGAACCTGAAGTGCCTCGGGCCCCCTAAAGTCTAAGGGGTAGATCCACAAAGAAATTACTCCGGCGTAATTTCAAAATTCCCGCGTCGGATCTTTGTTTTGAATCCTCAAAACAAGATACGACGGCATCTCGGCTAGATCCAACAGGCGTACGTCTTCGTACCCTGTCGGATCTAAGATGCAATTTTTCGGCAGCCACTAGGTGGCGTTCCCGTCGTAATCCGCGTCGAGTATGCAAATTAGCTATTTACGGCGATCCACGAACGTACGTCGGCCCTTCGCTTTTTTTTCCGTCGTTTGCGTTCGGCTTTTTCGGGCGTATAGTTAAAGCTGCTATATGGTGGCGTACTCAATGTTAAGTATGGCCGTCCTTCCCGCATACAATTTTGAATTTTTTACGTCGTTTGCGTAAGTCGAATAGGAATTTGCGTAGAATGACATCACCGTCGTAAGCAGGTTCTGGTTTAATTTCGAGCATGCGCACTGGGATACCCCCAGGGATGGCGCATGCGCAGTTCCAAAAAAACGTCGATTACGTCGGGTCACGACGTATTAACATAAAACACGCCCCCATCACAGCCATTTGAATTCCGCGCCCTTACGCCTCGAGAGATACACTACGCCGCCGTAACTTATGGCGCGGATTTGTTGTGGATTCAAACCAAAGCAAATACAGTATCTTAGATACGCTGCGCCCGGCGCAGATGTCTGTGGATCTGCCCCTAAATCTGGCTTTGACATTGGTCCTGTTCTCCCAATGCCAATAGGGTCTAATATTTGTTAATTGTACCTTGTAATTGTAGTGGTACTGGTACATGCTATGTGCAGTCTGACTATTGCATTTCTTCTCAGCCTTATGTAGCTGCTCAGTGCATGTACCTGATTGCTACGAATGCTTCTTTGATGTCCTTATTACCATGTTTTATTGTATCTAGTTGCACTTTTTATGCAAAATTAATAGAACATTTTTAAAATTAAACATACCCTTTATATAGTACAGGCATACCCTGCTTTACATACCCTCACTTTATATATACTTGTGACTACGGACACATTGGCATCTATTAAAATCTTGGTCAGCTTGACATGGCACTGCACCTTCTCTGTAACATTGGCGTCTATGGAAAATCTTGGTCAGCTTGACATTGCACTGTTCCTGAACCATAAGTGACAGGGACACCAAACTTGGGGAGCACGGAGACAGGACCAAGGACTTCAACATATCCGATTTTGGGTTCGACCACCTTGCCTAGGTAATCAGTTTTGCCTGTAAATGACTATTGCAATACAGTACATGCATTGAAAAGTGAAAAAAAAAAGTATCGCTTCACTTTAAGTACATTTTTGTTTTAACATACATGCTCTGGTCCCATTGTGTACTTAAAAGTGGGGTATGCCTGTTGTATACCCTTGTCGTCCATGGATGTCCTTGCCTTCACTGAAATGCAATGTACCATGCATTAACTTGCTCTCTCTTTATTATATAGAAGCTGAAACTTTTTAGATAATGTACCTGAGACTGATGAGGTGGTAGGTAGAGCCTTCCAATTATCAGTCAGTTTGATAACAGCGCTGCCAATGCCTACATTAGTACCTCCAAAGCAGAATCGGGTAAGCATCCACAATGGAGTTTGCTAATAATCCTTGCAATGTATCTAGTTCACCTGAAAAATGTTTTTCTTTCTTTCTTTTGACCAAAGCAGAGTCTTACTTTAAGTATCTTTGGCTCAGTCCCAATGCGGTTTGCGGCAGCGTATGTTTTCCTTTTCCACAAGCCTCCCTCCAAACTCTCCTCGTACTAAACAGAGATGAAAAGGCGAGGTGGGGGCCGGGGTGGTAGCCCGTAACCTATTTTCAACACAAAAAATTCCGGAGGTGTGTAAATGGGAAAAAGCCACCGGACCTTTTGGTGTTTGGCGTCTCGTTAGAACGCGGCTCCCTTTGAACGCATGACATTTATCACTCACAAGGAAACCCAGCCGACAGGCCACCACTACCTTTTCCCCCCGTATTTCTTTTTGTTTCATATCTGCTAAAGAGCAATTTTGCCCGTTTGAACGAAGACGAAAAAATATCTTTTTCTTCCTTAAAAGGCTCAGATCATGTTAGAAAGGGAGAGAAAAAAAAAAAAAGGAGAAAGTACTCAACTCTGCTTTTTAGAAGAAAAAAAGCCATTGTAACAATGTATCCTTTGATAGAGAACAGAGCAGCGTAGACTGTTCCAATACAGGGCACGCAGACTGTCTTCACAAAGCACAAGGAGCCAGCAGCCCGTGGCGGGTAGTACCTAACGTGAAGCTCTTGTCAACCTCGTGTGATACAAGACACAAAAGTCTCCGCCGGAAAGAAGCAAAGAATTTCCGATCAGCAAAAGTTTCTGTAAATCCAAGGAGTTGATGCAAAAAGGAACGACTGTTAATATCCATCATGAATTATGCTGAACATTATGTGGGGCCCCTGGGGGTTACATAGGCGCTGCTTTCTGATCATGCTAAGCAAAAAAAAAAAGTATAATAGGGCTTCTCTTCTATCTTAATTTTAAAGGGGCACCAAAAGAGATGTAGCCAAACGCCACAGGGTCTCGGTGCGCATGCTGGAGAAGGGCACTTTATGTTTCATACTAAATCTTTCTGGGGCCTGGATAAAACAAGATTTTTCAAAAACTTTTCAAGTATTTCATTGTACATGGGAAAAAAAAAGGTAAAAAGGAAAAATAAATTAATATCACATACAATAGAATCTTAGTAGAGGTTTGGGCAAAGAAAAATAAGAGGGGAAGATTTGTTTTTATTTTTTATATTTTTTATTTGTTTCAGATATTTATATATCTTTATATCTTTATTTATATATATTTTTAAAAGACCTTCATTTTATCACACTCAAAGCAGCTTTAAAGTATCTTTAAAGGCAAAACTTAAAACCCCTCACCTGTGTCCTATTGGGGATTTTCCCCTTATGCTTCCTGTCCTTATAGAACCAACAAGAAGTGAGAGGAAATCTTTCCAAAGTGAAGGTAATTTTTTGAGAGAGGCATCACTGGATCCAATGTTCCCACTGGTAATCATGAGGCTCAGGTTAGCCGTTACCATAGGTTTGCGGCAAATACTGGAGGTTCAAGATTCACCCTCCTGGTAAAGTTGTGTGCAGATAATATGCCCGGGAGAAATGTTTTCATCCTTAATGCTGTGCAAGGCTAATAAATGGGATTGATAGTGTCTTTATTTTAGGCTGTTGTTGCATGTCTTTCCTTTAAAAGGGTGTTATTTTGAGATTTTCATTTCTTCTTTTATTTTATGTTAATATGGATTTAATTTTATTTTTTTGGGAAGTGATCTCTTTAAACTGCAGTCGCATTCATAGTAATTCAAAGCAAGAAAAATACTTTAGTTTCAGGGGGCAATATTTTAGGATTTTCATTTATTTTTATTTTGGTTGAACTGACTTTTTCCTGCTGATTTTTTATTTATTTTATTTGAAATGGCAAATTTGCAATTAATTTTAAATAGCAATTACGAAAATAATTATTATAGCATATACAATTGCGACACAAAGTAATATTGTAATTGAATGTTATTACAAATTACCTTTCCTTTTGAATCTGCAGCTCTGTAGTTTTCTGTAAAATGCAATATGGCTACCTAGAGTTATTCTGTACACAAATGGTATACAGATCGCCCCCCAAATATGTAATTTCCTGCTTGTGTGATCACTAATAGACAAGATATGCAGGGGCTGATGAAACAACTTAGACATACCATGGAGAAGCAATTAAGAGTATGGTGGGATATTGCCTCTTTGGAAATGTATATAAAAGAAAAAATGACCCCTAGAAGGCTGAGATGGGATATCCACCCCAATGACAACATTGATGGATGACACAGCACTTATGGGGGAGTGGTACACATTTTTCAATACATGTGAAAATGAACTTTTGCATAAAATTATCAAAATAAGGCAATTTAAATTAAGGGTCATAGAAACCAACATTATGGAAATACAAAACCTGTTAATACCCTTAGCCAATCAACAGCACTATAAAGATAAAACCAAAGAACTACAGGACATAATTAAAGAATACGATAGAGAGATCGAGGCCAAAAAACAAAAGACATTTAAAAGAGATGTCCTTGATTACAAGGACATGAAAGTCTACAAATAGCAGGTAGCTCTGGAAGATCCTAATGAGGATTTGGACAAGACCCTTATGGATGCTAGTTCCACAGAAGCACCAGGTCCCCTGGTGATGGGAACTCCAAGAATGCCAACCAATCCAACTCCAATTAGTAGTTTTAGAGGGGGTAACCAGGGACAATCTCACCATCAGAGATGGCAACAAGACAGACCAGATAATAGAAGAGTGAGATATCAGAACACCAACAGTCCCAATGTCCCAAGATCCAATCTAACTACCTATAACAGATATTCCCCTCTATCTGATGAGTATTCAGATGACTACCAATATGAACCCCACTACCAACAGAGTAGGAATAATCGGGGGAGCAGGGAGCTACAACAGAACCGGCCCTTCAGAGATAATAGGGATTTTCTCAGGAGAGGCCCCCAAACCCGACCCCCTGGTCGTTGGAAAGCAAGAGCCCTATACGGCAAGCCAGGTTGGAGGGGGATGAATGGCAACCGAGGGGTTACCTGTGGAGGTCCCCGAAGAGGGAAGGATCGATCAAGACACAATGGATATCAGGAACAAGGCCAACAAGAAATCCCTTGGAGCAACAGACAAACCAACCAAGATATAGTAACAGCACCCTCCCAAAGGAATTTCGAAAGAGAAAACGGACCAGAGGATGTAGGGCAGGCAAGAAGAAAGCGGCAAAGACAGTATTAGGAAAATGAATCTACAATCTTAGTGAAGTACAACTAACCATAGAAGAATTGAAGATTTTAGACTTAGGCCTAAAATATGCTCCTGACAAACCATTAGACCAATTCGAAGTGTATATAGACCTACAGAAGTTCTTGAGAAAGATTAATCTAAAGAAACACTTTCTAATGAATATGGACGAAACAATAACAGATGAATCATTGTATGGTCAAACAGCTTTAAGAAATAACTCCACATTTAACCCCACCACTTCGGGAAACCAATGTAGGAGCTTTTAAAAAAAATGGTTGAAGGTGACCTGAGAAAATTGGAAAAGAAACTTAATAGAAAGAATAAGAATGTATGGAAAACAATTAAAGAGATAGGGAATAGAAATGAAGTTATTATACGGCCAGTGGATAAAGTAGGGGGGACTAGTGATCCTCAACAAGAAAGATTATGAACACGAAATGGACAATCTACTCAAAGTTGAAAATACATACAAGAAACTAAAGGGGAACCCCAAGCAGAGATTCAAGAAAAAAATTGAAAACTACGTTAAGAAAGGCAGATCCATGGGTATATTAAATAAGAATGAAGCAGAATACCTGGTGTCTAATTTCACTAAGACACCAGTGATCTACTACACCCCCAAAATCCATAAAAGATTGGAAAAACCGCCGGGGAGACCAATCATTAGTGCTATTAACTCAGTGTTTTCCCGGTTAGGGGAATACTTAGACACTTTCCTTAAACCTCTAGTTAAGGAAGGAAAATCATACCTGCGGGACGGCCTACAACTCATACAGGAGCTCCAAACAATTATGGGGGCAGAAAACTACCTACTAGCTACAGTGGATGTTAATTCACTATACACAAGTATTGCACAAGATGATGGAATATTGGGGGTAGAAAAGGCATTACATGAGAAAACGAGCCTAAAACAAGAGCAAATACAGTTTATCTTGGAAGGCCTGCAGATGGCAATGCAATGCAACTATTTCTGGTACAACAAAAACTACTTCGTGCAAACGAAGGGTGTTGCCATGGGGGCTCGCTATGCCCCCAGTGTGGCCAACTTACTCATGAATCTATGGCAAGAAGAATACATCTACAACAAGAATATTCCAGAACTAAAACTAAAACTGTATCAGAGATACATAGACGACCTAGTGATACTTTGGGATGGCACAGCTGATGAGTTTCAACAGTTTCTTCGGGAACAATAGATTCGGCCTCTCCTTTATAGGAAAATGTGACCCAGAACACATTGAGTACCTTGACCTGGAAATCTATAAAAATGGAACATCACTGCACACTAGAACCTTTTTTAAGGGGACGGATCAAAATGGATATATCCCTATCTCCAGTTGCCATCATCCAAGATGGAAGGCGAATATCCCCAAGGGGCAATTATTGAGGTTACGCAGAAACTGTGATTCGGTCGAGGATTTCCAAACTCAAGCAGACACCATCATTGATAGATTTAAGGAAAAGGGGTATTCCTCTGAAGTACTGGTGAAATTGAAAGAAGAGATCACTAAAGTGGATCTAAAGAACCTATTGGTACAGAAAAGTAGAACAACTAATAGCCAACAAAGCATAGCCTTTATCACTGGGTTTAATACACAGTATAAAGAGTTTGAACTCATACTTAAAAAGTACTGGCCAATCCTTAAAGAGGATCATACCCTTTCAGAAAATGCTGCCTAACAAACCTACTTTTATATACAGAAGGGCTCCATCCCTAAGACACCATCTTACAAAACACAACTTGTCCCATCACTTTGATGAGGTACACCAAAGAATTCCTACTGGCCTCATTTTCTATGGGATTGATATGGTCAAGGATAATTGGAGGGGAGGCAATAAACAGACAGCCATATCACAAAATTAAACTAGTTGGATATATCGTTTAGGATCTTTGGTACCATATGTTTTGAATCTGGACATTGACTTAAACTGTTTCCTAGCTAATTCATAACTAGAACATACTACATGATAGGCGTAATGTACACATGGGCCAATCCTGATGACTGACATCATGCTAACACTGGCTGTATAATTTTTAGACTACATATAGGTTCTTCATGTAGAATTAGTCTATCATCTAATTAATTTTCTCTGCATCTATTTATACAATTAGTAGTAATAGATATAGGGTATGCATGTCCACCTATTAAAGGAGGTCTAGATACTTTTTCCTAGGGGCCCCAGGATTGCCTCTAGGATACATATAGGTCCACTAGTCTCTAATTTTCTATAGTAGGGGGGACCCCAACAAGAGAACATGCCCTCCTATGCACTAGATTCCAAATATTTAGATATGTGGGCATCTGAGATTCCTATCTCACTATAGTCCTTGGATTTCTCTCTTCTATTTTTTTTTTGGTCTTATCTTGTCCTTTATTTTCCGTATACTTAGGAGACCGTATCTTCCCATCCGTCCCAGGTGCGCATATGCCGCCTATGGTGGGCAACCGTTTTCTGGGTGGGATGGGTATAACTGATCTTGGTGGGGCGACCAGTTGCACAACAACTGGTGCTGTACATGTGGTGCGGCCCGACCTAGGTGTGCTGGTGGAGGCAACCTTCTCGTGTATAATTTCATACTCACCGTCCTCTCTATTTGGATCCCATACACCTAGGGTTAATTCTAGTTCAGTCTTTTGTATATATAGTAGACGTTTCTGTCCTGGTTTGTTTATTGATAATAATGTCACTTTACTTTGGAAATGTTTGTAATCGGGAGCAGTCTACCAGATTGTCTTGTAAATACGTTGTATTAACAGCACAGCTATGTTATGATTAAATATGAAGGGTGAGCGTCACCGTGCAACGTTACAATAACTCCAAGGGCCGCAAGTTTTTCCCCTTCCTGATCAGCTTTAATAGGGGGATAGAGTGTTAACATTAGACCCCACTGATTGGCAGACCCCAGGGGAGTGGGCGTTCCTGTTGCGCGGTGCTGCCCATATCAAGACGTAAGTGAGTGGTGTGTGACACCGCCTCAGAAGACGTTGATGACAAAAAGCGTAAGGCGGAGTTGCGCACTTACGTCACTTCCGGGTAAACGCCAGGTGGAACGCAGCTAGAGCGCACGCTGCAGTCCCCAGTATAGGCGCTGACTTCATATACCCGGATAGATGCTTTGAAACAAGCCTGACTGTTAAAAGCAGCCAAGTCTTTTATTTTTACTTGTTTTACTTTCTTTTATTTTGTTTATCTTTTTAACTTTTGGCCGCTACTGTGTCTTACACAGTGCCGCAACACTTTGTATTATCTGGCACTTTTTTGGTCACAATAAATCTTACTTGATTACTACACTATGGGAGCCAATTTTTTTTCTTTCTGAGGGACTACCATAAAACTTGGTGCTGGATAGCTTCTATCGTGGATGGTTCTGACTTGCCAAGGAGAGGCCTGGAGCAGTGGAATCTTGGGAGACCTATACTACACGCTGTACACCCCTGGTGGGGTAGTTGGATCTGGTGAGTGGGGACCCTTGTGGGGGAGCACCGGAACCACTGCGAATCCACCATCTGTGGTATAGGAACACTTCTCCTCACTGCAAGAATCCGCACCTATAAAGTCCTGATTGGAAATAATATAACTTTTATTCCTAGATTTATAAGAGACAATTATTCCCTTCTATGCGATTCCCTTGATGCGATTTTTCGCTTGCTGCATTATATAGCCTTGATGTTTTGATGTTGCAATTTCTCTTGTTTTATTTATTGGTTATCATCACTATTATATTTCTTATTTATATATCCTTACACACTTCGGGGCAGATCCTCAAAGAAATACGCCGGCGTATCTCTTGATACGCCGCGTAATTTCAAATTTTGCGCGCCGTATCTTTGTTTTGGTATCCACCAAACAAGATACGACGGCATCTGTGTTAGATCCGACAGGCGTACGCCTTAGTACGCCGTCGGATCTAAGATGCAATTTTCCGGCGGCCGCTGGGTGGTGTTCACGTCGTAATCCGCGGCGAGTATGCAAATTAGCTTTTTGCGACGATCCACGAACGTACGAGCGGCCGTCGCATTATTTTACGACGTTTCCGTTCGGCTTTTTCCGGCGTATTGTTAAAGCTGCTATTTGGTGGCGTACTCAATGTTAAGTATGGCTGTCATTCCCACGTATAATTTTGAAAATTTTACATCGTTTGCGTAAGTCGTCCGTAAGTCGACGAAAACAATGACGTCCTTGCGACGTCATTTGGAGCAATGCACCCTGGGAGTTTTGACGGACGGGCATGCGTAGTTCGTTCGGCGCGGGGACGCGCTTCATTTAAATGAAACACGCCCCCTACTCGCCGCATTTGAATTCTGCGCCCTTACACCGCGAGAAATACACTACGCCGCCGTAACTTACGGCGCAAATTCTTTCAGGATTCAAACATTTGCAAAGTAACTTACAGCGGGGTAGCGTATCTCACATACGCCTCGCCCATGCAAATGTATGAGGATCTGCCCCTTCCAATATATCCTAATAGGGCACATTGGACTAAAAGTCTTTTATGACACATTTATATTGTACTAATAAGGGATTGTCACTGCGTTTGGTATTGTGCTGGTAGGATACAACACGCACCTGTATAAGGGTTGATACAGGTTCACCTACATGTTACAGTACTACATTATTTGATGATTATATATTTGTTTCACTATTTTAGTCACTGTTATTGGTTTGGATGTTCGCATACTGAATATTCTTAATAAGTTCACTTACTAGTAGTTCACACTATTGGACCCTTGTTTGAGGTCTATTTTACCTTACCTGTTTTATGGTGTTTAGGGGCAGGCAGCGCCAGGGCTGTCTTAATGAGAGGGCACACCTGGGCACTGCCCAGGGGCCCCAGCTGCATGGGGGCCCCTGCTCTTTCCCCAAAGCAGCTTGTCCTTGAGCCCGGACTGCCCCTCTACATCCCAGATGCCCCCCCCAGCACTCTGACCCCTCTTCACCCTAGATATCCCCTACCTCCTACCTACTTGATTTCTGTTTACCTGCACTGTCTCCATTATAGGGGCCCCAGAGCATTATTTTGCCCAGGGGCCCATGATGCTATTAAGATGGCACTGGGCAGCGCCACCACCCCCACTCACATCTTTTCGCTAATTTTACTATCCCTCTTGGGGGATTGTTTTTTAGGGGGGGCAGCAGCCTTGGTTATTTTCGGTTCTAAGCGCAGGATTTATTAATTTTTACTGCTTGTGTGATTGGCTCACTGATTTTCCCAGAAGATACAAGTCAAATTTTGGGCATCCCCTGCAACAAAAATGTTATTTTTGTTTCAGAAAGCAGTGTTGTAGGGTTTTAATTATATGTATATATATATATATATATATATATATATATATATATATATATATATATATATATATATATATATATATATATATTATTATTATTATTATTATTTTTATGTAAATATGGCCTTTATTTTGGGGTAAAATTATTTTTGTGTGTTCCAAGGCTTCCATTAAAAAAGGTGAGCTTTTGTTTCAGGGACATTATTTTGGGGGTTTTATTGTTTTGTGTTTTTCAATACATTTTTTTAAAGATGTTTCAAGCTACAAAAAAAATGTATTAAAGAACTTGATTTTAACAAATGGTACAATCACAAGCCAGAGACACTAATACACAAAATTCAAAAAATCGAATGATAGCCATGGCAGATAACATGCCAGCAAAAAAATGTGAATGCATAGCCAGATATAGTCATGGGATGGGGTGTGCAACCAGTGTGGCCACATGTGAGCACAGTCTACAGGTGCATTTGATCAGAATCTGTGCTGGGGTAGCCAAATAGCCAAGTAAATGCTATCCTGAAAAACAGAAAGGAATCCAAGAGATTATAAATGATTATAAATGTTAGGACAAGACCATTTTCTTTTTTTATATTATTTAATAAAGACTTTTTTTTTAAGTTTGAGGTGCTCAAAGTGTAACATTCGGTATTTATAGCATTTTTTTCATTCTGCCTTGGCACATGTTCCCCATAAAAGTGGCAAACTTTCTGTGCATCTATCACACAGTAATTTGTCTATTAGCCCTAAAAAAGGGCAAAACGATTTTTTTACCCCCCTCCCTTGACATTAATCGGATTCGCTTCTAAGTTTGGGATTTCCGATTTTTGAACAAGATTCACTGAACCCTTGGTAAATTGAACCTGGGCAGATTCATCCATCATTACTCATTGGAAGATTTCCTTTCTATTCCTGTTCTGTTAACAACTTTTCCATAACTTTCTGGCGAGTACCGAGTGACAATATTCATTCGTATAAAGGTGACTCTACCTAGATGGGAAAAAAAAAAAACTTACTCTGGGTTCTTATCACTTTCATCTAGCCAAAACATAGAAGAAGAAAAAAACTTTGGTTTTGCATATGTTTTAAAGCATAACTTTGTTTTCCCTTATGCAGTGGGGCTGTGCCCACACTTCAAGGGTCAACTGCTTATTTTTTCACAAAGCACTTACGCCGTGTAAGTGTAAATATGCGCCGTCGTATCTATGCGCCGTGCCCATAAACTGAGATACACCTGAAAATAGGCTTCATCCGACCAACGTAACTTTCCTACGCCGGCGTATCGTGGGCGCATATTACGCTGGCCGCAAGTGGCGCTCCCGTTGATTTCCTATTCAAATATGGAAATGAGGGAGATACGTTGATTCACGAACGTACTTGCGCCCGGCGCATAATATACGCGGTTTGCGTAAGTCGTACGTCCGGCGTAAAGTTATTATATATAGGAGGCGCAACCCATGCAAAGGTATGGACCAGGGAACACAGCTGTCGTATTTTACGTTGTTTACGTAGTACGTGAATAGGGCTGGGCGTAGGTTACGTTCACGTCGTAGGCAGTGATCCGTCGTATCTTAGGGAGTAGTTCCGACAGGATTCTGAGCATGCGCACTGGGATACGTCCACGGGATGGTGCATGCGCTGTTCGTTTTAAGTACTTGTGTGGCACTCGGCCCATCATTTGCATGGGGTCACGCCTCATTAGCATGGCTCACGCCCACTTCCACCTATGACGGCTTACGCCGAGGGAACCCAGCGCAGTTTGGGAGCACTTGCTGTGAATTTGGTGCTTGCCTCTCTGCGCTACGTCGGCGTAGCGTATATTGGATACGCTACGCCGGCATAAATATGCGCCAATGTATGTGAATCCGGGCCATATTGTCTTAAATTTATGAAGAAATTGTATTTTTTTTTTATTGGATATCTTTTATATACATAGTACCCCTACCCATTTACCAAAAAGTGTCAAAAAGTGACATAGCCAGGTGGCCCTGTCCCTTACCTATATAAGAACTGTCAAACGGCTTAGCCTGCAGTAGGCGGCCAGCCTTCATAGACAACGGGAGCATTTCATTTTTGTCCCTGTGCAGGGAGTGGCGTGATTGGGGATGGATTTGCATCGGGGGACACTGTTTTTTTATTTCTTTTATAAAGGAATTGACAAAAACTGTCTCTGTGTTTTTATTACTTTTTGACACTTTTTTAGTGAATGGGTACTCATTGACCTAGGGGGGGAAAGGATCTTGGGGCGCTCTTGTTAAATGGGGTTTCCAGATTCCGATAAGCCCCCTGCCCGCAGACCCCCACAACCACCTGCCATGGTTGTGCTGATCAGGCCTTTTCCCCCATCAACATGGGACAAGGTGCTTTGGGCTGGGGGCAGAGCACCCACTCCCCCATGTTTCGGGCATGTGGCCTGGTATGGTTTGGGGGGGCACTCGCTTGTCCTCCCCCTTTCTTGATCTGCTGGGCTGCATGCTCGGATAAGGGTCTGGGGTGGACCCTGCATCATTTTTTTTTCCCAGCTATTTTTTTTTTTTACCCTTTGACAGCTAAGGGGCAGGACCAACCAATGACAGCACCTGATGACCCCGATCCCTTGTGACTGGGGCGTGCCGGTGGATGATGTCACAAGGGGCAGGGTCACCCAATGATGTCATTGGATGGTCCCACCACTTAGTTAGGAACTGTCAGGCGACAGAGCTGGTAGGGTAGAGCATTTTTTTTTCGGGTCGGCGGTAGTGGCGGGCATCATGAGTGACATTGGATCTACTTCGGGGGACATTTATTTTTTGGTAATTTTGTTTAATTTTTTGTTACAGGGGGTTTCCAGATTCTGATAAGTCACCCCCTAGAACCACCAGGAAAGGTTTGCGGGGAAGAGGCCCTTGTCCTCATCAGCATAGGGACAAGGCAAGGTGCTTTGGGGGGGTATGGGGGGGGGGTATACCAGGCCCCATGTTGTAAGCATGTGGCCTGGTATGGTTCAGGAGAGGGGGGGCGCTTGCCTAGCCTGCCAGTCTGCATGCTCGGATAAGGGTCTGGTTTTGGGGGGAACCCTATGTCGTTGTCTTTTTTAATCTTGGCCTGGTATGGATTAGGGGTTTTTTTCTGCATTTTTTATTGCCGCCATTCTCTTGCTGATGAGTCAATGGTTTTTAACCACTTTTAACCACTTCAATACAGGGCATTTTCACCCCCTGAAAATAACTGTCATTGTGCCACTCTGCTCTCTGCTCCTGCCTCCTTCTGTGTGCGGCTGGGTGTGTCGGGAGGCATAACAGTAAACTTACATTCCTCATCCTCACCGGGCCCCACTCGGCTGCGGGCCCCATAGAGCCTGCATAGCAGTTGTTTCACTCCTGATGCAGTGTGCTATGCCAGGCTCTAATAGAGGGTCTGGCAGTAGTTGTTACATAAAGTGTTTATTAACCCAATGTTAAGTCAATCATTTCATTTTGTGATATTGGTTACAATTATTAATTTTTGCAATTTGTTTTGTATATTCATTGTGCCACATCGATTTGTATTTTTGGAAGTTATTTTGGAAGATTCAAACAATAAGGCTCGGTTCACACTGCTGGGACCCAAAAAGTCATGCAACTTCCAGTACAACATTGCATTGCGACTTCAATGAGACTTTATTTGACGTTCATGTTTTGTGACATTGGCCAATTATAATGCCCCGTACACACCATCACTTTATGTGATGAAAAAAAACGACACTTTCTGTGAAGTAAAAAACTACGTTTTTGAAACTTCAATTTTCAAAGACGAAGTTGCCTACACACCATCGTTTTCTCACAATGTTCTAGCAAAGCGAGGTTACGTTCTCACCACTTTTCCCATTGAAGCTTGCCTCATAAATAGCTTCTGGGCATGTGCGGATGAAAAAACGTCGTTTTAAACGACGTTTTTGCTACACACGGTCAATTTCTGTGAAGTAAAAGTTGACGTTTTGAAAAACGACACATAAAATTGAAGCATGCTTCAATTTTTTTTGGTCGTTTTTTAGAAGACATAAAACGACGTTTTCCCCTACACACGGTCAATTAAAGTGACGTTTTTAAAAACGTCATTTTTTTTCATCACATAAAGTAATGGTGTGTACGCGGCATCACAATACAGAGGGTGATATATTATCAAACTTACAGAACTCTCTGAAGTCACAAACGAATGAAACAAATAAATTCAAATTAAATTGTTGCTTTTGATATAGTTTTTTTCGGAGTTGTTGAAATGTGTTACTATTATGATTCAGAGATTCGGATGAATAACAAAAATGTGGTCCGAATTTCGATACATAACGAAACAAATAACACATGTCTATCAAACATTAACACTTCAGGTTTGCATTTCATATTGATAACCAGGAATATTTTGGATGGGGGTGAGGGTGGATCTTAGCGTAACCGAGAAAGTTGCTATGTATCGTTTATACTCACAACTTGGGACTTTAACAAGTAATTTGTTTTCCTGGCAGCCAACTTTATAAATATCAACTGACAGTGTCATGTGGGCTCATGCCGCGATCTGGTACTCTATATGCGCAATTCAAAGCCGCAGCCCATTGTTCCTCCTGTGATGTCGGTGGGAGATTGCATCTCCTTTCAGTGACACAAAAGCCAGTGCGATTGCTCTTCATCTTCCTTTGACAAGAGTGTCAGCTGCAGGTATACTTCTCTTCTCTGAATGCAAAGCCAGCTCGCTCTCTTCTCTCTCTCTCTCTTTCTCTCTCTCTCTCTCTCTGAGTCGCGTGTCCTCCAGCAACTGCCGTGTCACAAGATATATTCAGATAAAAGGGAGAATCTGGTTAACATCATGCTACTCCTCTTGATCTTTCTCCAGAATCAGAAGTGAGAGGTGGCTTTTCAAAGTGCCTGGAGAACACAGGGAGAGAGACGAGTCAGAGGGCAGGACCGTGCCAGCTTACTCCTGGCTGGACATCAGGCACCTTCGCCACGGAGCATCATAGTGGAAGGACGCTGATGAGGAGCCATGTGGCCTCAGCTACCTATAGATGGACATAGCATAGCAGAATGCGAAATAATGCAGTTAAGAAAAAAGATTCCTCTGATAGAGTACAATACTGGGGGTACAGTGTTGGTCAGAACTACAGAGGAAAAATATTTTGTGGTGATTATTTCAGATGATTAAAAAATGAGAAAACAATGTGGTCTGAAGGTGGAGAAAGAAAAAATTATTCTGGGGTACATCACTAGGGATCACCAGCAAGAGAAAGGCTGCCCTGATTCCTCTATATAGATATTTAGTAATCACCAGTCACCAGTAGGTAGAAGGAGGTCCTGATTCCTCTATATAGATCTTTGGTTATCACTAGAGAGGTCACCAGCAGGAGAAAGTTGGTCCTGATTCCTTTATATGGATCCTTAGTAATCACAAGAAAAATCCCTAGTAGGATAAAGGAGCCACATCTGCACATGCAAGATTGCTGTATCCTATGGTAATGGTCTTTAACAGTTCCTAACTCAAACGTAACAGTTCCTTTCAGCTTCACTACAACTGCCTCTTGTAGTTCTTCAACACTGAGCTCTCGATCTCTCACTAGACCCTCTGATTCACTGACTCTGAATCCCTTGAGCTACTACTGGGTCCCTAGCTTTGCACTCCAGATACTTCTCAAGCTTCACCTCTGCTAACCGGTGAGGTCCCAGACTTGACCCACAAGGCTGCTCTGCAAGCGTCTCCTCTGTGGGTTGGGTTCCTGACTTGATCACCACCTGAAGTTTCCAGATTCTCCACCATGCCCATTCGGTGAGTGAGTGAGTGAGTTAGTAAGTAACATGTATAGTGCTACAAATGCGAACTAAATCGCCTCAAGGCGCTTTTTGCAGCCAGTGTCTGCCTGTGTCTTCAGAAGAGGTGGGTCTTAAGTTTTTTCCTGAAGGCCAGATGGTTTTCTTCCATGTGGTTGTCCATGGGTAGAGCGTTCCATAGCCGTGGTCCTTGGACTGCAAATCTTCGTTCTCCTTTTGATTTGTATTGGGTCTTCGGGATGTGAAGGAGGTTTTGGTTAGTTGACTGAAAGGCGCGACTAGGGGTGTAGTGTTTTATTTTCTTGCATAGGTATTGCAGAGCGTTTCCATATGTGCATTTGTGTGTGAGGCAGAGGGTATTGAATATAACCCGATCCTTCATGGCTAGCCAATGGAGGGGTCCTCAGGGATGGGGTGATTGATTCCCATTTTTTTTTTCCCGTTACCAGTCTGGCTGCTGTGTTCTAGACGACTTGTAGATGTGAGATTTGGTATTTGGGAAGTCCGAGGTAGAGGGCGTTTGCATAGTCGAGTCGGGAATTGATGATTGTTCCGACTACTAAAAGGGATAAATCTACGCAACAGGCGAAGGAGGTAGTGAGATCCGCTGACCCCATAGGCTTAGATCAGGAGGCCAGACAATCTGGGCTCAACACCAACCTGACAGATGTTACCCTCATGGTGGGTACGGATCCAAGCATAGCCCTGAACACACACCACCCATGTACCCCCAATCCCACCCAAAATCCCTTGGATTTTTTAGCTCAGTCCCCCTCGCAAAACCACATCCAATTCAAAAGAAAGCTAAAAGACGAGGAAAGCGAGGGGGAAGACAACTGATCACTATGGATCACCGTACATTTTGGGAGTCTCCCACGTGCCTTTTCGCAAACTCAAAACATGCCATTTTGTTTTTTTTTGCTGAAAGTAATGGCTTTCTTCTGGCCACTCTGCCATAAAGCCCAACTCTTTAGAGTGTACGGCTTATTGTGGTCCTATGTACAGATACTCCAGTCTCTGCTGTGGAACTCTGCAGATCATCCAGGGTTACCTTAGGTCTCTGTGCTGTCTCTCTGATTAATGCCCCCCTTGTCCGTAAGTTTTGGTGTGCAGCCATCTCTTGGTAGGTTTGCTGTTGTGCCATGTTCTTTCCATTTGGTTATGATAGATGTGATGGTGCTCCTAGGGATCATCAAAGATATGGATTTTTTTTTATAACATAACCCTGACTTGTACTTCTCAACAACATTGTCCCTTACTTGTTTGGAGAGTTTCTTGGTCTTCATGGCAGTGTTTGGTTAGTGGTGCCTCTTGCTTAGGTGTTGCAGTCTCTGAGGTCTTTCAAAAAGGTGTGTATATGTAATAACAGATCAGGTGACACTTAGATTGCACACAGGTGGACATCATTTCACTAATTACATGACTTCTGAAGGTAATTGGTTGCACCAGAGCTTTTTATGGGCTTGATAACAAAGGGGGTGAATACATACGCACATGCCAATTATCATTTTTTTTATTTCTGAAAAATACTTTTATGTATATATTTTTCTAATTTTACTTTACCAACTTAGACTATTGTGTTCTGATCCATCACATATAATTCAGATTTAAAAAAACATTGATTGTTGGCTGTAATGTAACAAAATAGGTAAAAAGCCAAGGGGGGTGAATACTTTTGCAAGGCACTGTATACCCTTAATCTGACCTTATACCCCATATACCCATAAATCCGTAAGGAGCTCCCCTACCTCTTTTTAACTGACTAACTAACTGTGGCTGCCCCAGGTTACCTGAACAGGTGAAGTCTTTTTGAGAAAAGTCTAGGCTTGGCAATGCTCTAACAGAGAAGTTCACGTTCCAGGGTTCCTCAGGCAAATTGTTATTCCAGAGCTGGTCCCAGTAAATCTTTAGTTGCGTGTTATCCCCATTAATTTCTATAAGTGTTCCTCAGAGCCCCCTTAGAATCTGGACCCTTTCCCTTTTATAGAACTCAGGAGGGAGGCAGGACCCCAGCGAAAGCCAGCAGCAGTACAGAGCACACCTTTAGACCAAGCATGGAGGTTTTTGCTATCTAAAGTATGGGAGCATTTCTCTGTGCATTTAGGCAGAATGAAGTACAGTGCAGTATGATGAAAGAACTAATTGGTGGAGTGAGTGTGTGCTTTGCACAACTTTCTTAAAATTACTTTATAGCCGTACGTCGAGGCAGGTATGCCACCAGCTAATAAAAAGCACACTGTCCTTCTGTGGAGATATAATATGGCCTATGGCCTGAGGGTGGCACTAATCCACATTGAAGTACAGTAAGTCAATGGTGAGTGTCATGACTTGTAAAACTCTCAAGATGTCCCTAGGGGGCAACATCCCAGTATCTCCAAACACACAGAAAAAAGTTTATTTTTATCAACAACAAAACAGAAAATAAATTAACAGAGAAGATATCCAATATTTGGTGTGACCACCCTTTGCTTTCAAAACATCATCAATTCTTCTAGGTACACTTGGAGAACTAACCACAGATCTCCTGTGCATGTAGGCTGCCTCAAATCCTTCTGTCTCTTCATATAATCCCAAACAGACTCAATATTGTTGAGATCAGGGCTCTGTGGGAGCCAAATCATAATTTCCAGGACTCCTTGTTCTTCTTTATACTGTAGATAGTTCTTAATGACATTGGCTGTATGTTTGTGGTCGTTGTTCTGCTGCAGAATAAATTTGCGGCCAATCACACTCCTCCCTGATGGTATGGCATGATGGATAAGTATCTGCCTGTATTTTCTCACCATCGATCCTGACCAATCTCCAATTGTATTTGCAGAAATGCAGCCCCAAACTTGCAAGGAACCTCCACCATGCCTCACAGTTGCCTGCAGACACTCATTATTGTTCCGCTCTCCAGTCCTTCGGTGAACAAACTGCCTCCTGCTACAGCCACATATTTCAAATTTGAACTCATCGGTCCAGAGCACCTGCTGACATTTTTCTGCATCCCAGTTCTTACGTTTTTCATGCATAGTTGAGTCGCTTAATCTTTGTTTTTCCATGTCGTAGGTATGGTTTTTGGCCACAATTGTTCTAAGAAGAACCCCTTTAGCAAGAGTTCTCGGGACAATAATTGGGTGTACCTGGGTCCCACTGGTCTACCGTCCTCAACTGTGCTTGTATCTTTGTGCTCCTTCAAAAAAGCTTGAACAGCACATCTTAGGCCTCGTACACACGGACGGACTGTCCGATGAAAACGGTCCGTTTTTATTGGACATGTCCGCTGCCGGATTTTGGTCTGATGGTTGTACACACCATCAAACCAAAATCCCCGGATACGCGGTGACGTGGCCGCGCTGTCGCCGGCAATGGCACCGTCCTAATCGGTGCGGCACCGCATCTGCACCGATTTCAAAAAGTAGTTTATGTACTACATTTTGCGATTTCGGGCCACGATTTACATTGACATCCGTGCAGAAACCCGCACAGATGTCTCAGTAATCGTGGCTGAAATCGGGACTGACATGCGGGAGTGAAATCGTGCGCGTTCAGCTGAACTCGCTCGGCTTCATTCATGCAGCCCAGTGTGAACCTGGACTTAATGCTAGTTTGAAGCCAAAGGGTAGTCACACCAAATAGTGATTTGATTTCGTTTTTTTCTTGTGTTCGCTCACTTTGCATTTTGTAAATTTAAAAAAGAAACAATTAATATATATATTTTTTAAAGAATTCTTACTTTACAGCATTTCTTCTCACCTACAGTACATGTTGCCGAGAATGTGTTTCTAGCACGACAGCATCGCGCTGATTCTCGGCGACATGGTGCCGACATATCGCACTCGCTGGAATAGACAAAGCACATTCCAGCGAGCGCGTCATAGAAGCGACGGGAGATCCGACTTGGATTCCCGCCAATTCTAGGTACGGCATTTGGTATGCATTCCTGAGAGGGAGAACTCCACGCCAATTTTTAAATAAAAAACCGACATTGGGTTCCCACCCAGGAGCATACCAGCCCTTAGGTCTGGTATGGGTTGTAAGGAGACCCCCCCCCTACGCCGAAAAACCGACGTAGGGGGTCCCCCTACAATCCATACCAGACCCATATCCAAAGCACGCTACCCAGCCAGGAAAGAAGTGACGACCAGTGAGCGCCCCCCCTCTTGAGCCGTACCAGGCCGCATGCCCTCAACATGGGGGGTCGGGTGCTCTGGGGCAGGGGGTAGGTACCACGTGGGTAGGTACCGGAGCATGATGGGACTGTGAGGCCTATATAAGTCGGATGAAAGCCGCGCACCTGTCATTGCAGCGAGAAGAGCTGTCGGGTCAACATCGGAAGAAGGGAGAAGAAGAGAAGAGAAGAAGACGACGTCACAGAAGAGCGTGCTGGCCGCCTGCTAGTAACTGAGCTAACACACGAAGATAGCGGGCGGCCAGCGCTGAAGGAGAAGGCACCGGACAGCGTGAGAAGAACCGGGGTGCGCCGAGTCAACAGCGGAGAGCGGCGAAGATAGAAGAAGACCCCCCAGAGCGGAGAAGACCCCCCCGGAGAGCGGAGAAGACCCCCGAGAGCGGAGAAGACCCCCCGGAGAGCAGAAGACCCCCGGAGAGCGGAAGAAGAAGCCCCCCCCTGCTAAAAGAGCTAAAGAAGACAGGGGGGCCCCCGGAGCAGATTAATAAATTATTTTAAAAACCCTGTGTCGTGTGTTTATTAACTTTAACACTTTGCCTCCAGGTGAATGGGTAGGGGTACGATGTACCCCATATCCATTCACTTAGGGTGGGGGGCCGGTATCTGGGGGCCCCCTTATTTGAGGGGGCTCCCAGATTCTGATAAGCCCCCCGCCAGCAGACCCCGACAACCAACGGCCAGGGTTGTCGGGAAGAGGCCCTGTCCTTATCAACATGGGGACAGGGTGCTCTGGGGTGGGGGGGGGCCCGCAGTGCGCCCCCCTGCCCCAGAGCACCCGACCCCCCATGTTGAGGGCATGCAGCCTGGTACGGCTCAGGAGGGGGGGCACTCGCTCATCCCCACTCCCTTCCTGGCCAGCTGGTTAGCGTGCTTTGGATACGGGTCTGGTATGGATTGTAGGGGGACCCCCTACGTCGGTTTTTCGGCGTAGGGGGGTCTCCTTACAACCCATACCAGACCTAAGGGCCTGGTATGCTCCTGGGGGGGGGGACCCATGTCGGTTTTTTATTTAAAAATTGTCGTGGAGTTCTCCCTCAGGAATGCATACCAAATGCCGCACCTAGAATTGGCGGGAATCCAAGTCGGATCTCCCGTTGCTTCTATGACGGCTTTGTCTCCATCGCGGCAAGCCAGCTCGGCGCTGGCTCCCGCGATGGGGCTCGTAGGTGGTCAATCTCGCCAAGAAAGGGAGCGAGATTGACACAATATCGCGGTCACCCACTGTACCTAAAACACAGTACTGAAAGTGTAATGGTCAGGTGTGACTTTTAGACATTTAGGGCCAGATTCAGAAAGGAGTTACGTCGTCGTATCTCCAGAAACGCCGTCGTAACTCCGAATGAGGGCCGTCGCATCTCGGCGCCTGATTCATAGAATCAGATACGCCTCACTGTTGCCTAGATACGAGCGGCGTAAGTCTCCTACGCCGTCGTATCTTAGGGTGCATATTTACGCTGGCCGCTAGGGGCGCTTCCGTAGATTTACGCGTAGAATATGCAAATGAGCTAGATACGCCGATTCAGAAACGTACGTCCGCCCGGCGCATTGATTTACGTTGTTTAGGTAAGGCTTTTTCCGGCGTAAATTTACCCCTGCTATATGAGGCGTAGCCAATGTTAAGTATGGACGTCGGGCCAGCATCGAATTTTGCGTCGTTTACGTTGTTTGCATAAGTCGTACGCGAATAGGGCTGTGTGTAAGTTAAGTTCACGTCTAAAGCATTGACTATTTGCGGCGTAATTTGGAGCACTCGCACTGGGATACTTTCACAGATGGCGCATGCGCCGTTCGTTAGTAGCATCAATTACGTGGGGTCACGATTAATTAGCATACAACACTCCCCCTACCAGCCTATTTTGAATTAGGCGGGCTAACGCTACGGTGCCGTAACTTCGGGCGCAAGTTCTTTCTGAATACGGGACTTGCCTCTCAAAGTTACGGCGGCGTAGCGTATTTGAGATACGCTACACCCGCCTAAAGATAGGCATTTGTTTCTGAATCTAGCCCTTAGTATATAGTACAACAAGTATGGCACGAAAAGGTTTCCATTCCTTTAAAGTGGTTGTAAACCTCAGAAATTGCAAAAAAAATGAACAGAGCATATTGCTCTATAGCGTGATGGCGAAACTTGGCACCCCAGATGTTTTGGAACTACATTTCCCATGATACTCAACTACCCTGCAGAGCGCATGAGCATCATGGTAAATGTAGTTCCAAAACATCTGGGGTGCCAAGGTTCACCATCACTGCTCTATAGCCTCAATCCAAAGCACAAATTGTGATTTCTGTCTCCTCTGCTATCTGCATTAGTCACTTCTGACAGATTATCCACCCCCATTACACAGCAGGTGATTGACGGCTGTGCAGGTTTACCTATAAGACTGTGCATGGGAGGGTAGGGGGGGTGGTGGTGTTCATTCCATTCACTCAAGTCTCAGGTTATACTCAGCTCCCAGCTCTATGCTGTGCAGTGTATGATATCAGATGCCTGCATCCTAGAGTTGAGAAGAAGGCCTTTGATATGTCTATTTTAGAAGTTTATATAGAAGAGATGGTTGCAGATAAACAGGTACAACTTATGTAGAAGAAATTATTTTCATATCTGTTTATCATCTGAGGCTTGCCAGTTCAGTGGGCATAATATGCAAGGGTTTGCAACCACTTTTAGTCCCAACCCCAGCAAATTCTTTCTATTCTATTTGTAATGAAACAGGGAAGGATCCAAGCCTCTTTCAGGACAAGTCTCTCCAATGAGGACACAGACAGAAATACACTTTTAGTAAAGTGAGGAAGGGTTCAAACATGTAACACTATCTTTATTGTGGTCCTGAGGACACCTGCACCCCCCACCCTCCATTTCTTGTCCTGCTGTCACAGGGACAGGAAATGAGGGAAATCTCCCTAAAGCATTCAGAGGCAAATAAATACCTCAGTAGAGCTTCAACTCCTGGATTTGACCCTTGCTACCCTGTCTTGGATTTCCACACTGTCTGCTGCCTGCCCTGACCTCTACCCATTTTTGGATTTTGCAATTGTCTGCCACCTGCCTCGACCTCTGCCTGACCCTGGACGATACTGTTGTCTGCCACCTGCTCTGACCTCCACAGGTCCCTTACTTACTCTATTGTCTGCCACATGATTATGTTTTTGTCTGCCACCTGCCCTAACATTTGCTTGTCCCTGGATTACTCTATTGTCTACTACCTGCTCTAACCTCTGCCAGCCTCTGAACATTGCTCCTGGTAATGCATCTGCTGGAACATCTGGAATCATGCCTGGCATTCCCAAGGACCACAAGTAGTCCTTTGTATATCCTTGCCCAGTCTCCAATACCACCTGGCTAGCAACCAAAGCAATGTGTAATAAGTTCCAAGGGCAATCATGTACTGGTAGGCCTGCTTGCCTTAAGGGTAAGGGGGCTGCTAAAGGTAAAGCTACTATGCTACTATGGCCAACTATGGTTTCTGACCACTGGGGCTGGCATTAAATCTACCTCGTTGACAGAAAAAACGGTCTGACATACATTTTAGCTTCTACCCACTGAAACCAAACCTAAAAATCATATATCTTTCCCTTCATCTCTGTTCTGGTAATTTCTTAAAACCTTCAACTGCATTTTCATGAACTTTGTGTAAAGCGATTGTTAAAAATGTAAGTTGGGTGCGAATGGATTCCCAAAACTGTAAATGATTTTTTGCGTTAAGTGAGACGCGCAATTCTGAGCAGCTGGCAGGGGAAGAGCTGTGAAATATCTTAGACCCCAACTGCATCGCTTTGGTTTACAATCTCTTATTAATGTATTATATGCGGCAGCATCTGTTCCTGGATGGACTCCAAGTCATGTAATTCTATCAGATGTGATTCGGTGGCTAAGCGATAATCTGCTCCGCTTTTGCGGATGGACACTTGGCAGAATTTGTCTCCGCGTGCTGCCGGTGACACGGCCTCAGCGTGAGAGTACGTCAAGCCATTGTGGAATCTTTGCTTTCTCCTAGACGCAGGCATTTCATCTTGGGAAAGTGTCTATTGAACGTATTATCGGAACATCTGCGTCGTATCGTGGGAAGGGAAGGCGAGAAGCTCTGGAGATGCAGGCAGCAGACGGAAGGCCAAAGTCGATGTCCTTCTCAGTAGCCTTCATACGCTGTTCACTTAATATTTAAAAGGTTTCGCTGTTAGCTAAAGGATGAAGGAAAGTTAAGGCCAAACTGACAGCAGTTTCATTATGCAATGCTTTAACTTTGTCTTGCTATGAATGCTTTTCAAGCTTTTTATTTATTTTTTATGTGTTTTTTTAATATATGTGCTTTTGTGTGAGGAGACTTTGACAGGAGTGCCCTTTGCATTGAAGAATTGCTAGTGAGCTGGTTGGGGAGGGCTCCAATGGAAAGTATCACCTCTTACCTAAGTAGCCACAGATGGGTTCTTGTTCATTGTTGAAGATGGGTACCATGGGCCTTCAAGAGAACAGACTGGTAACTAGAAAAAGGAATTACCTGTGTCTTCACACGCCTAAGCTGCCCAGTGAAGTGATGTTTCCAAGGTCAATAAATGTGCACAAGTTATTATTATTATTATTATTATTATTATACAGGATTTATATAGCGCCAACAGTTTGCGCAGCACTTTACATCAGGGAAGACAGTACAGTCACAATACAAATCAATACAGGAGGGATCAGAGGGCCCTGCTCGTTAGAGCTTACAATCTAGAAGGGAGGGTCAAGTGGAACAAAGGGTAGTTAGCTGTGGGGGATGATCATATGACTCAAATGAAAATAGTTGTTAGGTGTGGGTAGGATAGGCTTCTCTAAAGAGGAGGGTTTTCAGGGATCCTCTAAAAGCTAATAGAGAAGGAGATAGACGGAGAGGTTGGGGTAAGGAATTCCATAGGCTTGGAGAGGCTCTGGAAAAGTCCTGGAGACGAGCATGGGAGGAAGTGATGAGAGAGCTAGAGAGTAGGAGGTCTTGAGACGAACAAAGAGAACGATTAGGTTGGTATTTAGAAACTAGGTCATTGATGTAGCTGGGGGCAGAGTTGTGGATGGCTTTGTAGGTAATTGTTAGTAGTTTGAATGAGTTTGAGTTCTGTGCATAACCCTACCAGGACCTAAGGGAAGTTATTGCTGACCCAGATTTTTTCTGGCCTTCTGATTCTGTAATGCGGAGGAGGCATGCAGCATTCAGAAATAGAAGAGGCGTGTCAAAGTGACATGTAAATATTTTAAGGTTGGGTTTTGCATGGCACTGGATCCCAGACAAAGCTTTGATAGGTTGATGTAATCTCCTGAGGTTAAGATTTGTGAGTTTAATACCTTTTAGCAAGGTTATTATTATTATTCACGATTTATATAGCACCAACAGTATACGCAAGGTTACTCTTATGCCGCATACACACGATCATTTTTCGGGTCTCTAGAAAAAACGAAGTTTTTTTCAACTTCATTATTAAAACAGCCTTGCCTACACACGATCGTTAAAAAAAAATGCTCTAGCAAAGCGCGGTGATGTACAACACGTACAACGGCACTATAAAGGGGAAGTTCCATGCTGATGACGCCACCCTTTGGGCTGCTTTAGCTGATTCCTTGTTAGTAAAAGACGATTCACGCTTTTCTGTCTGTTACAGCGTGATGAATGTGCTTACTCCATTACAAACGGTAGTTTTACCAGAACGAGCGCTCCCATCTCATAACTTGCTTCTGAGCATGCACGGATTTTTCACGTCGTTAAAGCCCACACACGATCATTTTTTACAACCCGAAAAAACTAAATCATTTAAAACGCTGTGAAAAAATAGAGCATGTTCGAAAAAAATTAGGCCCGTTTTTCAGAACCCGAAAAATGCTCTGAAGCCCTCACATAATCATTTTAAATGACATTTTTAAAAAACTTTGTTTTTTACAACCCGAAAAATCGTGTACGCGGCATTACACATGCAAATTAATGTGACACTAAAGTCTTGTTTTTTTTGTTTGTGTGTTTAAAAATAACAAACATGTTATACTTACCTGTTCTGTGCAGTAGATTTGCACAAAGCAGCCCAGATCCTCCTCTTCTCAGGTCCCTCGCCGGCGGTCCTGCTGAGTCCACCTACAGCATGAAGCTTGCTATGGGGGCACCCAAGCTGAGACGCTGCTCTGTGTGTCCATTTGGACATAGACCTGCTGCCCCGCCCCCTCTGACTCCTCATTGGCTCACTGACTTTGATAGATAACAGCGGAAGCCAATGGTGCCTGCTGATGTGTCTCAGACAATCAGAAGGGAGAGTCCCGGACAGCCAAGTTTCTCGTGCAACACTGAAGTTTTTTTTATTTTACTGCATAGAACGCATTAAGACAAACGCATTCTGCCTTTAGAACCACTTAAGTATGGCATGCATACTTTGGTCTAGATCAGCACAATGTAAGTATGCATATCTCATACCCAATGGACCGCTGGAAAGGCCAAATATCGATGTAGCAAACAGTGATAATCACAATTATCCAGGTCCCGTTAGGGTTGTGTACGAGTGGCTTCCCCTCTGCACTCTGACCATACAGAGTCACATGCTTGCCACTGCTGCAATTCATAAAAAGTTTCAATCTTTTTTCAATGATTGGAGACCATGACATTACTTCCCCCTCCTCTCCACAGCATCCAATCACAGAATGCATATTATTCACTTAAAAAAAACCAAAGAGTTCTATGAATGGAGGAGGTGTCGAGCGAGGGACTGTGTTCTCTGTACAGAAGGGAAATCGCTTGCACAGAACCCCAGCAGGACTCTGAAGATTGAAGCTATCAATGTAGTAGTGCTGAATAGTACAGTGATTTTCAGCCTCCCGGTGATCCATCAGGTATGAGATATACATATTTACATTGAACCAACATTGACCAATGTATGAATACAAAAAAGATCATACCTATAGTACAGCTTAAAAACAAAAGAGAGGCAATAAATTATCCTTTGGACGACAACATGTTGAGTAAATCTGTTTCTCACTGAGCACAAAACTGTTTTGTGAACACTCCCCAAATACCAAATCACTCATCTGCAAGTCGTTCAAAAAATGGCCGCGCGACTAGTGACCGGTAAAAAAACCATGGGAATCAATCTCACCTTGAGCCCTGGTTCACACTGGGTACGATTTGGAACGATTTGAGATGCGATTTGACATGTCAAATCGCATCTCAAATCGGCGGCAATTGTCGGCAATGGCACTGTCCTAATCAGTGCGACGCCGCATCTGCGATTTCAAAAAGTAGTTCCTGTACTACTTTTTGCGATTTCGGGCCGCGATTTACATTAAATTGCGGCCAAAATCGCGGCAAAATCACAGCCGCGAAATCGCGGTAAAATCGCGCATTTTACCGCGATTTTGAATTCGCAGCAGTGTGAACCTAGGCTCACTGAGATCCCTTCATTGGTTGCCAGTAAGCCTAGGCTCACACTGCTGCGAATTCAAAATCGCGGTAAAATGCGCGATTTTACAGCGATTTCGCGGCTGCGATTTTGCCGCGATTTCGCAAAAAGTAGTACAGGAACTACTTTTTGAAATCGCAGATGCGGCGTCGCACTGATTAGGACAGTGCCATTGCCGACAATTGCCGCCGATTTGAGATGCCATTTGACATGCCAAATCGCATCTCAAATCGTTCCAAATCGTACCCAGTGTGAACCAGGGCTAAAAGACAGAATCACTTTCAAGGCACTCTGCCTAATGCATAAGTGTATTCAAGGAAACGCCCCCCCAATATCTATGCGAAAAAATAAAAGCCCATAACCCCAATCGCATTCTGCGATCCACCAATCAAAACCTACTCCAGATACCCAAAGCCAGATACAAGTCCAAAGGAGATCGAAGATTTGCAGTCCAGGGACCTCGCCTGTGGAATGCGCTACCAACTACCATCCGACTGGAGTCGGACCACTTGGCCTTCAGGAGAAAGATTAAAACCCATCTCTTCTGAGGTCAAGGGGTTCCTTACCCATGAAATGGATACAGCGCCCAGAGGCGATTCAGTTTGCATGTGTTGCGCTTTACAAGTTTCTCACTCACTCACTCACTTGCGGTTGGGGCACGGTTGAGTTTATTTTTACTGTCCCCCAAATGCACCCTCTTAAGCATCAAATGCAGCAGAAATTAAGTCCGCTTTTACATTTGGCGGGCAGCACTGCCTGCCAAACATGACCCATTCAACTGATTTGGGGCTCCCTGCAACCACGTGTAATACATGCAGTGTTTATAAAAGGCACTGGCTCACTGCAGTTGGTGTGTATTTTGCATGTGGCTAGGTCAGGAACAGGAACCCGCTGCACAGGGAGAGTCTGCCTAGCATAGGCAGAGGTGCCAGAGGAACCATTCGCTTAATTGGGACTTCTAGTTTAAAACATTTCAATTTGAGGTTTGCAAGTTTTTAACAAGTTCGGCTAAACCTGGTTGATGATTGCTTATCTCTATGAGTGCATTATAACCATCTGCCTTGGCACATTCCATGATGATTAAAGTGACTAAGTTACACATGTGAGGTATGTCCCTGACATTTATTTAAGCTGAGTTAGCTACTTGGATGAGTGGAGAAATGTAACTCACCATGTGGCATGCAATACCATGTGCTTTATTGGCGTCCTGAGTGTGTTCAGATGTCCCTACCTCCTGATCAATGTACTAAGGCCCCCTTGTTGCACAGCAAGGATCTGTCATAAAAAAAAAATATTGGGGGTGATACTGCTGACCTTCTTCTGAAAATGCTAGTTTCCTTGCTGTTATGGTAATCCATAGTGTTTAATATTTTTAGTTACTGATCAAGAACATGGGACTTTAATACTGACCTTTCCACTCTGTTTACTTGCTGAAAGCCAGTGATTCAGAAAGTATTGAATATTTAAAAGTGGAAAAATAGATCTGGACCTGTAAGGCCGCGTACACACAGTCGAACAGTTTCCGCGGACATGTCCGACCG
Organism: Rana temporaria; assembly: GCF_905171775.1. Taxonomy (NCBI): domain Eukaryota; kingdom Metazoa; phylum Chordata; class Amphibia; order Anura; family Ranidae; genus Rana; species Rana temporaria. The sequence continues at coordinate 36,506,223 of NC_053496.1, read as the reverse complement.
TGTGTACGGCCTAGCGGACAGGTTTCCAGCGGACAAAAGTTTCTTAGCAAGCTAAGAAACTTGTCCGCTGGAAACATGTCCGTCGGACATGTCCGATGGTTAGTACACCTAATCGATGGTTTTTGATTACCTGACAGTTCGTTAGTTATCTCCTCCTAGAGGTTTGAGTCTGAAAGAGTGACTCCTCCCCAGGGCTAGAACTGGGCCAGTAGTAATCGGCGCACGGCCCTAGCAGTAGGACGTGTGGCTCCTGGTCCCAGACAGGCAGGGGTTTCCTCCCCGTCGCCCCCGCTCGCTCCTAGCAACCTTGCTGCCGTTCCACCTGCAGCTTTTTGGACTGGACCAGATCCCTTTACTGGTAAGACCCTGTCTTTTCAGGGCCATCCCCCCGGAATCGCCGAGGACCGTCCTTGTAAGGACAGCCACCCCAGCGATCCAATTGTGGCATACTGCTTTATGGTAAACCCACATCGGACCCCACACCACCCCACACCACCACCCACGATCGCCCCGCATCTCTGGCGCCTCTTGCATTGCGTCGCGCGTTTTTTTTCCCCTCTGCGCCAGACCTGGCTCTTTCGCGGCCGCCGAAATCAGGAAACACCGCGGCTTCAGCCGCGGCCTAGCGGCGCGCCGCAGCCAGTCACAAATACAGCCCGAAAATCTCTAGATCTGGGAAAGAAACTCCCCCCCTATCCCTGGAGGACCCCATCCTTCTGGGATCAGCAATCGGTACAGTTTTTTTTAAAAAAAAAAAAGAACATTTCCTAGACAAACCTGAGGCTTGGGCCTCGGTCGGCGGCCATCTTGGTACACCCTCAGAACAAGGTCACCTATCACCCTCCTTTCCTCCCTCTATCCAACGATACTTGGTCCAGGGCTTTGCAGCCGATCGCCCCTCAGGGATCAGGAAGGAATTTTTCCCCGTGACAGCACATTGGCTCAGCTCTGCCAGGGTTTTTTTTGCCTTCCTCCGGACCAAGATCAAGAGAGAGGATTCTGCGAATCCTCCCTCCAATCGTAATTTAAATCATCAACCCCCCCCCCCCCCCACAGTGACAGGCAACAATGGGTAATCTGCGTTACTCTGCGGACTCTATTCGGGGTCTGAGACAATTCGCAACTACATTACCAGCCGTCACCAAAAAGGCCTTAAAAATAGACCAACTTTGGAGAGTCGATCGACGATCGATCATCAAAAATTTTAACCACTTAACACAGCTAAAGCACATATCATGTGCTTTGATTAATACAAGATCGGCAGTAAAACACCAATTAGAAATCCACGATTTCTTACTGCAAAACGACCTAGACTGCCTCTTTATTACAGAAAGTTGACTCTCAGACGACTGCAACACCATTCTCGGTGAACTGGTGCCAGAAAACTATCACCTAATAACGGAAAACAGAATAGGGCAAAGAGGAGGAGGCCTTGTGGTGATCCATAAGAATCACATTGCAATCACTAAACCAGCCCTTCAAAATCCTCTTCCATTTATGGAAACCCTTACTCTTCAACTTCAAACTTCCCCCCAGGAGACTGTTCACATTCTCCTCTGCTATAGGCCACCTGGGCCAAAATCGCAGTTTTTGCCATCACTAACAGAGTTTATATCCACTTATACCCTCAACAGCAAACACCTTTTGCTGCTCGGGGATTTCAATCTGTGGGCTAACTCCCCACAGGATCCCATTGCGGACGCCTGCATCAATCACTTAGAGGGATTAGGACTGCAGCAACTTATATGCGGGCCAACACATGCTTCAGGTCACACACTGGACCTAATTTTCAGACAAAATCTGGAAATAAGCATTTTAGAAAATGAACCATTGCCATGGACAGACCACCATGCAATCAAGTTCACAATCTCCAAAATCCCCCCAGTGTCAAAAGCACCCAAACCGGTGACAATACACTGGGCTAGATCTCAGAAGAAGCTCCACTCGGAACTCTTCAAATCTACCTTGGGAAACAGAATCAAAACAATCCAGCCTCAGCAAATAGCCGCAGATACACTGGACGCCATAAACGCAGCCTTGCTACACTCAGCCGACTTTGTAGCCCCGAAACGCAAAATCGGCATCCGGAGAAAAAAGTCTGGCTGGTTTAACAACCAGCTATCGCTTCTGAAGCAAGAGCGCAGGAGGGCGGAAGCCGCCTGGAAAAGAAACCCTGCAGAGGATAATCTCATCATCTACAGAGCAATAACAACACGATATCACAAAGAAATTTTCAAAGCCAAGAAACATCATTTTTCTATGGCGATTAACAGCGCCCTAAACCGCCCCCGCGAACTATTCAAAATGGTCACCCAGACCATGAATCCGGGATGTCTTGAAGTCCCCAACTCAGACACCCAAGAATTCTGTAATGAACTATCGGATTTCTTCATTAGCAAAATTGAAAGAATCCGGGAAAGTATTCTGCAAAACGATACCCCCCTCAATCCGGCTGTCAATCAGCCACAAAATACCCGCAGAAACTTTCTACAATCAACAAAGTTCACTCTGGAACCTATTTCCAGCGATACCACAAAAAATATCATCGGTGCCTTGCGGAACAGCACGTCGCCAAATGATATCATCCCCACTAAACTGTTGAAGGATTGTGCCGACATCCTGGCACCACCCATCACACAGCTTATAAACCAGTCTTTTAAGGAAGGCATAGTGCCATCCCTGCTGAAAGAGGGCACAATCCAGCCCATCTTGAAAAAACCGAACCTGGATCCCAAGGACCCAACTCACCGCCGTCCCATAACAGGCCTAAACGTTCTCTCCAAGATAATGGAGAAAGTAGTGGTACAACAGCTGCAACAGCATCTAGATACCCATAATCTACTGGATCCATTACAATCAGGCTTCCGTCCTGGACACGGGACAGAAACGGCCTTACTTAAAATATGGGACGACGCCCTCGAGGCCGCAGACGAAGGAGAATCTTGTCTCCTGGTTCTGCTGGACCTAAGCGCAGCCTTTGACACGGTAGACCACAAACTGTTACTGATGCGACTAGCTTCGGTAGCAGGAGTCGCAGAAGGTGATTTACCATGGTTTTCTTCCTTTCTGGAAAACCGATCACAAACAGTCAAATTGGGTTCCTTCACGTCAGAAAAGCGCACGTTGTCATGTGGAGTCCCCCAAGGATCCCCCCTGTCACCGGTGCTTTTCAACATCTATCTTCGCCCTCTCTTTGACATTATCAGTAGCCAAGAACTACTCTATTACTCTTATGCAGACGATACGCAACTGTACTTGCGCATCGGCAACAAAAAGAATCATCATCCCAGTTTAGAGAAATGTCTCTCTTTGATTGACAACTGGATGACCAAGAGTTATCTTAAACTCAACAGTTCTAAAACAGAACTCCTTGTGTTTCAGGCCAGCCGAAAGAGTCAAGTGGTAACAACTTGGACACCACCGCCCATTCTGGGCCAAATCATCAACCCTAGCTCCAAAGTCAAAAGTCTCTGGGTCATTTTTGACACCTTCATGACAATGGACGCACAAATAGGGTCAGTAGTCCGCGGAGCGCACTATTTGCTGCGCCTACTACGCAGACTTATTCCATTTATCCCCAAAGAAGACGAAGCAGTACCAAATCTCCCGTCTGCAAGTCGTTCAGAATACGGCCGCCAGACTGGTGACTGGGAAAAAAAAATGGGAATCAATCTCACCTTCGTTGAGAACCCTTCACTGGCTGCCAGTAAAAGACAGAATTGCATTTAAAGCACTCTGCCAGACACATAAGTGCATCCATGGGAAGGCTCCGCAATATCTTTGCGACAAGATAGAACCTCACAATTCGAATCGCGTTCTGCGACCAAAATCTGGTCAGGGTACCAAAAACTAAATACAAATCCAAAGGAGAAAGAAGGTTTGCTTTCCAGGGTCCTAGACTATGGAACGCTTTACCAACCAGCATTCGGTTGGAGGAAAACCACCTGACTTTCAGAAGACGAATCAAAACTCTGCTCTTTTGAGGTCATGAGTCATAAACAACTAGCACCTAGAGGCGATTCAGTTCGCATGTGCTGCGCTCTATAAATTTTTCATTCATTCATTCATTCATTCATTCATTCATCGGATATGTCCGCTGGGTATGACGTGTAACCAGCGTCCCGAAATCCCGCACATGCGTCAAATTGATTCGACGCATGCGTGGAAGCATTGCACTTCCGTGTTTGAGAACGTCGGTGTCTTCTACGTCACCGCGTTCTCTGTCCGCTGGGATTTTGGTCTGATGGTGTGTAGACACATCAGACCAAAAGCTCCCAGGAGACATGTCCGATGAAAACGGTCCGCAGACCGTTTTCATCGGACATGTCTCCTCGTGTGTACGGGGCCTAAGGTTATCCTATTGGCATCGCTATGTCAAAGTATTGATGTTAATGTAAATAATCTGCAGCAGCGGCTGGTGGGTTCTTCTTTTGGGGGGGCGGCAAACAAAGAACACCCCCCGGAGGCGTGGCACAGCACTAAAACCCCCCCTTGGCTGTGGTGTCCTCTCCTCCTCTCCCAGAGTGTGAACAGTGTCCGCCGCAGCTCCGGTGTCTGCTCCTCCAGTGGCTTTCTCCGATGTGTGTCTTCTCTTCCGCCAAAGCGATAGGCGTCCAACTGGGTAGCCTCAGAGCGCAATGCTCTGCCTTCTGAGGCCACCCTTTTTTGAAGCCTATTAGAGCCTCTGGCTTTTATCAGGTGCTTCAAAAAACACACCACCCTGCATTGAAATCCATGGTCCAGTGCCACTAATATGGACGCATGGATAGGAGAGGCACTCCCGTGCGCCCTCTATGGACGGGCCGCCACTGATAATCTGGTTCCAGAGTAGGCGCCTTCTGCGACCAAAAAAAAGGCTCTCCATGGTCTCCTTGGCTTGTAGTGTAATGTAATAATAAATAGAAACGAAAGCAGGTATTTAACAAGTTTAGCTGGGGTCAAGCAACAACTTTATTCCCATGAAAGTCAGGGGGATAATACAAGGAGTAGCCAATGAGCAGTGGGGGTCTTAATTCCCCCCATTCATCAGGGTTTGATTGAAAAAATGTGAATAGATTAGAAGTGAACCAGACCCTGTTTAATCCACTGTGATTACAAGCACAAACCTTGTATGTGGTTGTTTTTAATCACTCCCTGAAGAAGTGGCCATTTTTGGACCTCAAAACATGTTGGATTCCCCACCCACTTTATTGAAATAAAGTTGTAACTGGGCCTCTTAGCAATGGTGTGACGCTTCAATTTTCATTTCAGAAAGTCTTGAAGCGAGTGAGTTCATTGATGCATTTAGTGCTGCACACTGCTCTAGTACTTACAGGCTACAAGTGTATGTCCATGTACCATCCAACGAGGTTGATGCACATTTGCTGTCTCCATCATTTTACTTTGACCTTGGAGCTCAAGTGCCTTTTATTCAAAAAATTATGCACATGCCTCTTGTTGCACATGCATTCAGTTCTGCATTCTTCCTCTGCACCAAATCTGCAAGAACCAACCTGCAAGACCCAACCCCAACTTTTCCCAGGGGCCACTCGGGATAAATTCCACTATGGTCTTCTCTGGATGGGTGCTCTTTATTTTGCACCTCTCTGAACTTACTCTGGGGTATTTGTCATTAATAGGGCAGTAGATCAGTCTATTATGCCCCGTACACACGAGTGGTTTTCCCGACAGAATTCCTCTCAAGCCTGCCTTGCATACACACGATCACACAAAAGTTTGGTGAGATTTTCACTGCCAAGAACGTGGTGACTTAAAAGACTACGACAAGCTAAGAAAATTAAGTTGAATGCTTCTGAGCATGTGTCGACTTGATTCTGAGCATACACGTTTTTTTGCGCGTTGAAATTGCATACAGACGAACGTTTTTTCCGCTAGGATTTTTTCCTAACGGGAAAAAAGAGATCCTGCTTTTTCCGGCAGATTTCCTGTTGGAAAAAGTCCGATGGAGCATACACACAGTCGGGATTCCCGGCCAAAAGCTCTCATTGGCCTTTTTTCCGACGGGAAAACCGGTCGTGTGTACGGGGCATAAGAGTTCCCATTAGTTCAGGAAGCGCAAATTTTACAGATTGTTTTGTTGCCACCTACCGAGCCAATCAAGTCCTGAGAACTTTTATAAACTGGAGACACAAGGGCAAGCATCATTTTATAACCGACTTTCCCTCCTTCCAAACTTGTTCATAGATAATTTAAAATTAAGCTTGGGAAATTGGCTTTCAGATGAGGTAATATTTCATGTCCTTTACAAACATCACCACCGAATGAGGCTTCAAAAAAAGAGCGGTTAGACGGTCTAAAATAAAAACACTGGCCTGGATTCACATACATTGGCGCATAGTTATACCGGCGTAGCGTATGTCTTTTACGCTGCGCCGGCACAGCGCAGAGAGGCAAGCACTGGATTCACAAAGCACTTGCCTCCCAAACTGCGCTGGGTTCCCTCGGCGTAAGCCGGCGTAGGTGGAAGTGGGCGTGAGCCATGCTAATAAGGCGTGACCTCATGCAAATGATGGCCTGAGTGCCATACAAGTACTTAAAACGAACAGCGCATGCGTTGTCCCGTGGAAGCATCCCAGTGTGCATGCTCAAAATCACGTCGGATCTACTCCCTAAGATACGACAGATCACTGCCTACGACGTGAACGGAACCTACGCCCAGCCCTATTCACGTACTATGTAAACGACGTAAAATACGACGGCTGTGTTCCCTGGTCCATACCTTTGCATGGGTTGTGCCTCATATATGGGGAATAACTTTATGCCGGACGTACGACTTACGCAAAGCGCGTATATTATGCGCCAGCGCAAGTACGTTTGTGAATCGGTGTAGCTCCTTCATTTGCATATGTGCATAGAAAATCAATGGGAGCGGCAAATGCGCCCAGCATAAATATGCGCCCACGATATGACGGCGTAGGCAATTAACGTCAGTCGTAGGAAGCCTATTTTCAGGCGTATCTTAGTATGTGGGTCGGCGCATAGATACGACGGCGCACATTTGTACTTACGTCAGCGTATCTTGAGATACGTCGGCGTAAGTGCTTTGTGAATCCGGGTCACTGTCTGTTACTTTCCCTTAGTGTCAGTGGCATCTCCAGGGTACCTTGCCCACCTCTTTCCATCCGCAGCACGTCCAATAGCATCTGGCGTCTATGGCCAGCATGAGTGACTACCTGTCCTTTATTTATTCCTTACTCCTTTTTGATGTTCCCAGCTTGTAAGCTTTTTGCTTTTGTGTGCTAAAAATGTAAAATAAAGCATAAAATATGATAACTATAAGAGAATAATACACACAACCAGTAAAGAATAGATTTGTTTTGTATATTACATACCCTGAGAAGTTAGCTTGCCCTTAAGGATGAAAAAAAAAAATTCCTTCACGGCGTTCAAAACCGCAACCAGAATACAATGAGGCTTTTTTTTTTTCTTCTTAATTCCCTTTAGAGCATAAAAAAGAAATAGTTTGCCTGGATCTTTGCATCATGCCACTAATTGGATGCTTACAGTCTCGGATTGTGGCTTTGCTTTTAATTAACTGTTTCCGGATATAATCTCCCAAATGTTCTCTCTTCGTCCTCATTTAATCCGTCATCCTAATGGCAAGTTGATTATGCAGATCAATACTGTTTACAAACATGAAAGTCTTCGGCGAGTGTTTGAACTCTGAGCCTCAGTGACACCAGTTATCGATAGCTCGTGTACGCTCCGCAGGTGTTGCGTCAATATTTTGTGTTCGATGTGCGCTCGGCACAGCAGCCACAGGCAAAACTTTGGGGAAAACTTTACAGAAATTGTCTTTTTTTTTTCATACACATGACAAACTTGAGCAGTTAATAAGCAAGCGAAGGCGTGAAAATATAAAACAGAACAAGTTCCATTTTGTGTTTATTCTTATGTATTTCTTTGAGGTACTTACTACTTATAATGCCAAAAATGCTGGCCAATCAAGCACAGTAATCCCACGGTCATTAAACCAGGTTTTGGTGCTTTTGGCAGTGTGGGGGAGGTGCCAAGTCCTGCTGGAAAATGAAGTCATCATCCCCATAGAGCTCATCTGCGGAAGGAAGCATGAAGTGCTCCAAAATCTCCTGGTAGATGGCTGCGGTGACCCCGGACTTAAAGTGGAGGTTCACCCTATAAAAAAATTCTAACACTACATCCAGCCCAGTCCTGCATATAAAATGACACTGACCTTTTTTTTTTCTTTGCCGTAGATAGCGTTTAGCCGTGGAATTCACCGCGGCTTCCGGGTAGGGAATCCCGCGGGAGTGGGCGTCCCTATTGTCATGCCAATTGATTGACATGCTAAACGACGGCGCACACAGCGCGTCACGACTTCCCGAAAGAAGCTCGGGTCGGCTCGGCTCTATTCGGCGCCGGTGCGCAGGCGCCGAGCCGAGCCGACCCGAGCTTCCTTCGGGAAGTCATGACGTGCTGTGTGCGCCGTCGTTTAGCATGTCAATCAATTGGCATGACAATAGGAACGCCCACTCCCTCGGGATTCCCTACCCGGAAGCCACGGTGAATTCCACGGCTAAACGCTATCTACGGCAAAGAAAAAAAAAAGGTCAGTGTCATTTTATATGCAGGACTGGGCAGGATATATTGTTAGAAATTTTTTATAGGGTGAACCTCCACTTTAATGAAGCACAGTGGACCAACACCAGCAGATGACATGGCTCCCCAAATAGACACAGACTGTGGAAACTTCACACTGGACTTCAAGCATCTTGCAGTGTGCGCTTCTCCATTCTTCCTCCATACTCTGGGTCCTTGGTTTCCAAATTAGATGCAGAATTTGCTCTCATCAGAAAAGAGGACTTTGGACCACTGAGGACCAGACCAGGTGTGTTTTTCTTTATCCCAGGTAAGACGCTTCTGACGTTGTTTGTTGTTCAGGAGTGGCTTGACAAGAGGAATACGACATTTGAAGCCCATGTCCAGGATCCGTCTGTGTGTGGTGCCTTTTGATGCACTGACTCCAGCCTCAGTCCACTCCTTGTGAAAGTCCCCAACACTTTTGACGAGCCGAGAAAAATTAAGTTCAATGCTTCCGAGCATGCGTCAACTAGATTCTGAGCATGCGTTTTTTTTTTCTCTGTCGAAGCTCCACACAGATGATCAGAATTTCCATCAGAAAAAAATAAAACATGTTCTATTTCTAAACTCCGATGGAAAAAAAGTCTGATGGGGCCCACACACGGTCGGAATATCCGATGAAAAAATTCCGTCTGACTTTTTTAAGATCGTGTGTACAAGGCGTAAGTCTTTTGACTAAAATGACATTTTAGGGGCAGATCCACAAAGATCTGCCCCGGCGCAGCGTATCTGAGATACGATACGCTTCCGTAACTTGCTTCTCTTTGGTTCGAATCCAGAAAGAATTTGCGCCGTAAGTTACGGCGGCGTAGCCTATCTCTCGCGGCGTAATGGCGCGTAATTCAAATCGGTGAGTAGGGGGCATGTTTCATTTAAATGAAGCGCGTCCCCGCACCGAACAAACTGCGCATGCGCCGTCCCTAAAATTTCCCGCCATGCATTGCGCTAAATGACGTCGCAAGGACATCATTGTTTTGACGTGGACGTAAATTAAGTTCAGCCCGATTCACGGACGACTTACGCAAACGAAATAAACATTTGAAAATGATACGCGGGAACGACGGCCATACTTAATATTGAGTATGCCACCAAATAGCAGCTTTAACTATACGCCGAAAAAAACTGACTAGAGACTACGTAAAAGAATGCGACGGCCGCTCGTACGTTCGTGGATCGTCGGAAATAGCTAATTTGCATACTCGACGCGGAAAACGACGGGAATGCCACCCAGCGGACGCCGAAGAATTGCATCTACGATCCGAAGGCGTACGAAGACCTAAGCCTGTCGGATCTAACCCAGATGCCGTCGTATCTTGTTTTGAGGATTCAAAACAAAGATACGACGCAGGAAATTTGAAAGCACGCCGGCGTATCAGTAGATACGCCGGCGTACTCTCTTTGTGGATCTGCCCCGTAGTTTTAGTCGTATTTTAGTCATCTTAATTGTTTTAGTTTTAGTTGTATTTTAGTAGACTAAAACAATATTAATTTAGTCGACTAAAATGTTTTAGTCATTTTAGTTGACTAAATTAACACTGGTATTGATGTCACAAGTTCAATACCAATGTTTAGGGGCCTCACACATTGGTATGACCTTTTAGAATACTAGTTGCTCGAATGGACACAACGATAGTACCGTTTGTATAGTCCAATAAATGTAGAAAGTCACCAGCACTCCAGAAAAATCTTTGTACCTATTATATTGAAAAGTATCCATATCACTAATTCAATACCAATGTTTTGGGGGCTCACACTTTGGTATGACCTTTTAATATGGTGGGTGCTTGAAGAGATGCAACAGAGAGAGCCAACTGAACAATCAATTAATGTAGAAATTAACCAGCACCCAAGCAAATTCTTTCAAGCTATTTTATTGTGAAGCCTCCAGTTCTATACCAATGTTTATAGGCCTTACAGCATCCCATTCTCGAGGTAAAAATGTACGTCACATTGTTGCCTTGGGAAAGGAAACCATGTGCACGCCATTTAATCAGTGGCGGTTCGTCCATAGAGGGCGCTGGGGGGCCGCCTCCTCTGGCTCTCGCCCGCCACTGAGTCTAATAACATACATTCATGCATTGCATGAATGTATGTTATTGTTGCCAGCTGCTGCTGGTCTATTCAGATGGCCGGAAATTGAGCGCTGGCCACCTAAATAACGGCAGCTGGTTGGCTGTGCGCAAGTGCCTATCAGAGCCAGCGGCTCTGATAGGCTTTCCGAGTACAGCCCTCGTCTCCCGGGTTTCTTATCCTCGGAACGCACAGGGGTGCGTCCCTTGGATAAGACTGACGGCCATCTCAGCCAATCAGGTTCCCCGATTCTGGTTATCGGTAACCTGATTGGCTGAAGCGTCACCAAGGCGGGAGAAGAGGACATCGAGGGACGTGGAAGGAGTAAGGTAAGTGCATTTTACAGGGCACAGCGGCGACAATGGGCACAGAGGCGACAATGGCATCAATGGGCACAGTGGTGACCAAGGGCACAGTGGCATCAATGGGCACAGTGGTGACAAAGGGCACAGTGGCATCAATGGGCACAGTGGTGACAATGGGCACAGTGGCAACAATTAAAGGGCACAGTGACATGCACAGTGGCAACAATGGGCACAGTGGTGACAAAGGGCACATTGGCATCAATGGGCACAGTGGTGACAAAGGGCACAGTGGCATCAATGGGCACAGTGGTGACAATGGGAACAGTGGCAACAATTAAAGGGCACAGTGACATGCACAGTGGCAACAATGGGCACAGTGGCGACAATTAAAGGGCACAGTGGTGACAATTGGCACAGTGGTGACAATTGAGGGGCACAGTGGCTGCATTTGATGGCATGGCACAGTGGTGACAATTGATGGCACAGTGGCTGCGTTTGATGGCATGGCACAGTGACTGTGTTTGATGGCATGGCACAGTGGTGCGAATTGATGGCATAGTGACTGCATTTGATGGCATGGCACAGTGGTGATAATTGATGGCACAGTGGTTGCGTTTGATGGCATGGCACAGTGGTGACAATTGATGGCACAGTGGCTGCGTTGCATGGCACAGTGGTGACAATTGATGGCACAGTGGCTGTGTTTGATGGCATGGCACAGTGGTGACAACTGATGGCAAAGTGGCTGCATTTGATGTGCACAGTGAGCTGCAATTTTTTTTTATTTTTTTTTTCGTTTGCGCCCCCCCAAAAATTTTGAGCACCAGCTGTCACTGCATTTAATCTATGATCTGTTGAAATGGTGGATCTTCAAAGTGTGTTTGTATATTCCAATAAACGTAGACCAGCACTCCAGAAAAAAGTTTTTACCTATTTTATGAAAAAAGTGTAATAACAATGTTTAGCAGCCTCTCATATTGGTATGACCCTTAGGAAGGATGGCTGCTCGAATAGACATAATGCATAGTGCAAACATGTAGAGAGTCACCAGCACTCCAGCAAATAATTTTAACCTATTTTATTAAGAAGCATCCATGTCACAAGTTCAGCTATGACTAAGCATTGATATCCAATGCGAAACGCGTCAGAGTGTTTTTCCCACTGTGTGCTGATACCTGTAGTGCATTTTTCCTTCACCCAATAAAGGGCACGTCTTTTTAAGAATTTGGAGTGCGGCTGTCCATATTTTTCTTCTTTTGCACATCCTGTGCATTGCCGGCACCCATTTGGTTCCTGAGTGGACATTGATTATTCTAGTGTGCTCACCTGGAGCGGCAGCTTCCCTATCACAAGTTCAATACCAGTGTTTAGGGGCCTCACATGGTCCCTTACCCAAGGCAACAATGTAAAGTTACATTGTTACCTTGGGAAAAGGAACTGCATGATGCAAGAAAATGTTGGTCTTCACAATATAGGTGAAAAGATTTTTCTGGAGTGCTGGTGACTTTCTTTGTTTCCTAAGATAACCAGTTTCAACACATTGGTTATACCGATTTGGGTCAAATGGCCTTTTCGACCTTGACTACTGTGAGTAGCCACAAGGACAAGGCTACCTTAAAGTGGATGTAAAGCCACTCTCATCCTTTCTAAACTACTTCCATAGTGCTGATCTATAAGGATATACATTCCTCCTGCATGTATCCTTACCTGTCAAATGTCTCCCCTCTGACTGTTATAAGAACTGAAAAACTGCAGATTCTGTGGGTGGATCTGTTGTCTGGAGCTTGGTGGGTGGAGTTGTGATGTCAGTAGACTCCCCACCCTCCTCTACACTCCCTTTGTCAACATGCATTTTGTAGTGTATTCCTTACACTAAATTCTGCTATGATCACTAACATTCAGTCAAAATCCAGAAAAGTAACCACATGACTTCAGACAAGGAGTGGGGGTGGGAATTAAAAAATAATGCCTGTCTCCAGGCTAGTGCATGAGATATGTAAATAACCTGTCACTCACAGCAAGGGGGCGGAATGGACTAAGGTTTTTCTCTGTAAGTCCGTTTTATTTCACTGAACAATAAAAGAGGATTGCTCAGAGCTGGATTAACTCTGTGTGGCAAGACTGGGCACAGATGATAGGAAATCGTATACTGTACATTGTGACATCAAAAACAAAAATTGGGTTTACATCCACTTTATTAAGGTAATAAAGACACCTTCAAAAGAGTGGGTAATGATTGGAAGGGGTACATTTACTGGGTGTATTGAGTTAAATATGCTCTCTGTTTGTCAAGGAGGTAACATTTCTCTACATTTTAAGAGGTGGTCATATTGCTCCCATTTTTGGGGCATCTTCAGAAAATTATTAGTGAAATAAACTAATCTGGACCATAATTATTCCACATATGGGCAGATTTAGGGGGCCAGATTCAGATAGAGATACGACGGCGTATCTCCTGATACGCCGTCGTATCTCTGAGATCCGACGGTCGGATCTATGTGGCTGATTCATAGAATCAGGTTCCGCATAGATCTCCCTAAGATCCGACAGGTGTAAGTGACTTACACCGTCGGATCTTAGGCTGCAATCTGCCGCTGGCCGCTAGGTGGCGCTTCCGTTTGTATACGCGACAAATATGCAAATTAGGAGATCCGCCTATTCAGAAACGAACGCCCGCCCGTCGCTTTATTTTTACGTTGTTTGCGTTCGGCTTTTTCCGGCGGATAGTTACCCCTGCTATATGTGGCGTATCCTATGCTAAGTATGGCCGTCGCTCCCACGCCGAGTTTTTAATTTTTACGTCGTTTGCGTAAGTCGATTCAGAATACGGCCGGACGCAATTTACGCTCACGCCGAAACCAATGACGTTCTAGCGACGTCATTTGGAGCAATGCACGCTGGGAAATTTAGCCGGCGGCGCATGCGCAGTTAGATCGGCGCAGGGACGCGCCTAATTTAAATAGTAAACTCCCCCTAGCCGCGGAATTTGAATTCCGCTGGGGGATTTACGATCCGCCGGCGCAACTTTCGAGGCTAGTGCTTTCTGAATACATCACTTGCCTCAAAAACTTGCGCTGGCGGATCGTAAATAAGTAGATTACGCGGATCTAAAGATCCGCTGATCTATCTGAATCTACCCCAGGGTGTCTATGCACAAGCCAGTTATGTGCTGAGAAGTACCATGTGAATTGGTTGCTACTAATGTTTAAGGATACCTGGCATCTGTTTGGACATTGGATTTTAGCTTGGGCTATTGAGCTCTTTAACCAACATTTTTTTTTCAATTTTTTTTACCAAGGCAAGACTGGCATGGTAAACCTCTTAAAAAGAGCTCACATTACCACCTGCTGACTGGTTTCCCTGTATGCTTTTTATGTTTAGCTAATAAAAGAAGATTTGTGAGTGAGCTTCTAATTCTGGATGCCTCTTTTTATCTTATTCTATTCAGTTCTTAAAGGAGACTGTCACTTTCTGTAAACTAGCAGAGGAAGGAGAAAGCACAAGTCGGAGTGACACAGGGGGCTAGATTCAGGTAGCAGTTACGGCGGCGTATCTCCAGATATGCCGCCGTAATTTCAAATCTGCGCTGGTGTATCTTTACGCAGATTCTCCAAGGCAGATACGTCGAAAAAATAGGCTTCCTCCGCCGACGTAACTTGAATGCGGCGGCGTATAATTGTGTGCATTTTTACGCTGGCCGCTAGGGGCGCTTCCGTTGTTTTCGGCGTAGAGTATGCAAATTACCTAGTTACGCCGATTCACAAACGTACGTGCGCCCGGCGGTAGTTTTTTACGTCGTTTGCGTAAGGCTTTTTCGGCGTAACTTGCTCCTCCTTCTATGAGGCGCACGCAATGTTAAGTATGGACGTCGTCCCCGCTTCGATTTTTGATTTTTTTACGTCGTTTGCGTAAGTCATACGCGAATAGGGCTGGATGTAATTTACGTTCTAATCGTAACCAATACGTCATTGCGGCGTACTTGGGAGCAATGCACACTGGGATATGTACACGGACGGCGCATGCGCCGTTCGTAAAAAACGTCAATCACGTCAGGTCATCACACATTAACATAAAACACCTCCCCCTTCCACATTTGAATTACGTGCGCTTACGCCGGCCCCATTTACGCTACGCCGCCGCAACTTACAGAGCAAGTGCTTTGTAAATACTGCACTTGCTCCTGTAAGTTGCGGCGGCAAAGCGTAAATACGATACGCTGCGCCGCCGTTAAAATGCGCCCCTACCTGAATCTAGCCCTGTTGTGTTTTTGCAAATAGAAAAAAAAATGTGCATTAAAGAAGAGAGCTCTGTGTTGTTTACCTACAGAGGGCTCACTTTTGTCATTTGCTCAGCTGATCCATAAATCATTGTTCAGGACCTTCTGATTGACTTGTGCTGAAGCAAATGGCAGCACAGCTGGGTATCAGACATATGCGCACACCCCCAGCTTGGAAGAAGCGGATCACACACATGTGCGAGATCCGGAGCATGGAGGCCACTCTGTCACAGTATATTTTGGGTAGGTGGTACCCAAATGGTTAAAGTGGAGGTTCCATCAAATTTTTTTTTTACCTTTAAACTAGTTTAGACCTAAAAAAGAAAAACAAAAAAAAATGTTTACTCACCCTGAAATGCCTGTTGCTATGTGGTCCCACAAAATCTGCCTTCCTATTCACCGAGGATCCTGACGTCAGCTCCCTCGGCTCCTAACACCGCTAATGCTCCTGGAAATTGATGTCTCATGATGCCGTGCGCCTCCCCTGTTCGAGAATCGCGTTACTAGTTGCTAGTTACTATGGTTTGCCATCACAACGGCGTGCATTTTCACCGCTCATTGTGATGGCAACCCAAGTGGTTTACGGCGCGGCGCTGCAGTAGTCTTGCGCATGCTTCCGACGGTCGAATCCATCGCGTCACGATTTTCCGAAAGAAGCCGAACGTCGGTGCGCAGGCGCAGTATAGAACCGCACCGACGTTCGGCTTCTTTCGGCTACGAGTGACGCGATGGATGCGACCGTCGGAAGCCTCTCGGAAGAATGTCAATCAAGAAGGAACGCCCGCTCCCGAAGACCCATACCCGGAAGCGACGGAAGAAGATGCATCTCGAAAACGGGTAAGTACTGCTCATATTTTAATACAAATAGCCGATTCCCCTAGACCGAACGAGCAGGAATCTAAGGGGAGAAAAAAAAAATTAATAAATGGGTGAACTCCCGCTTTAAAGCGGAAGTAAACCCATTCATTTAACAGTTTAAAAAAACAGTTACATTTCCGGCACATGCCGGGAATGTAACACTCCCATTGGCTACGCTCTCAACCAAACTGTTAAATCATCCAATGGCTGGTGTCATAACTGATCACATGTGCAGCATCATGGCAGTTGTAGATCAAACCGAGGCCAAGATGGCCGCTTCCTTGGCTGTAAATGATGGGAGGGTTTACTTCCACTTTAAAGGAGTTGTAAAGGAATTTTTTTAGGTAGAAATTTTCCGGCCGTGTAACTTAAATTGAAAAAGTTACGTTGCGCCGGGTTTTTGTGGATCTGGCCCATGGGGTACACAAATGTTCAATGGGTGTCAGTGTTTCTAGATCATTCTTACGGGCCAAGGTTTGTATATAATGGGAAATCTGAGTATATCTGTAGCTCTCTATTAACCACTTGACCACCGGGCCTATTCTGGCACTTCTCTCCTTCATGTAAAAATCACATTTTTTTTTGCTAGAAAATTAATCAGAACCCCCAAAACATTATATATTTTTTTTTAGCAGACACCCTAGGGAATAAAATGGCGGTCATTGCAACTTTTTTTCTCTCACGGTATTTGCGCAATAATTTTTCAAGTGCCGTTTTTGGCACTTGAAAAATTAAGTAACGTTAGCCCAATTTTTTTGTATAATGTGAAAGATGATGTTACGCCGAGTAAATAGATACCTAACATGTCACGCTTTAAAATTGCGCACACTCATGGAATGGCGCCAAACTACGGTACTTAAAAATCTCCATAGGCGACACTTTTAATTTTTTTACAGGTTACTATTTTCGAGTTACAGAGGAGGTCTAGTGCTAGAATTGTTGTGCACGCTCTAACGCACGCGACAATACCTCACATGTGGGGTTTGAACGGCGTTTACATATGTGGGTGGGACTTGCATGCACGTTCGCTTCTGCGCGAGAGCTACCGGGGATAGGGGCGTTTTAAAAAACATTTATTTTTTTCATTCATTTTTTTTTTTTACTTAATTTTTTTATTTTTTCACTTTTTTTTTTTATATCACTTTTATTCCTATTACAAGAAAAGTAAACATCCCTTGTAATAGGAATCAGTGTGACAGGTCCTCTTTATGGAGAGATGTGGGGTCAATAAGACCCCGCATCTCTCCTCCAGGCTTACAAGCATGAAATCGGTGGAAAAACATTCACCGATCTCACGGCGACAGCCGCGATTGCGGCTTTGTTTCCTTCCGGGTACCGGGCGTGATGTCATAACATCGCGCCCGGGCCTCCTTCGGTCATAGAGATGACTGGTGACCATCTGGTCACCAGTCATCTCTATGCTTCCCCAGCCAGCGCCGGCTGATTCGCTCTCCGGCCCCCGATGGCACGGGAGAGCCCGGAAAAGCACCGGATGGCGGCGGGAGGGGGGGGAACGTCCCCTCCCGCTGCCTATAAGAACGATCAAGCGGTCTAGCTACGGACCACCAAAGCTCTGATGAAGGAGGTTCGCCTCTGAAACGCGTTAGCCATATTGCCGGCCTAATACCATATGATCCGTGCTGCCATCGTGTCCGTTTGGCGATGCTGTGTACCAGTGTGTTTGACTGATAAGCGCTGTCTTTAACTCCTTTTGTGAGTATGTTCATTGTTTTAATTGACTTAATAAAATCCTTTTAACAGTAATGCACTAGGTCGGTGTGCCCTCCTTTTTCTTTTCTTTTTTAGTCCTATGAATTGCCATGATTCTGAGGAGGGCTGCAAGATCCTTGACTTTGCCTTGAAATTAGAATACGTTGCCCTATAGCAGGAAACACCAGAGCGCAGGAGAATATTTTGTATGTCAAATAACCAAAGCGACCCAGGACGTCAAACAGGCAGTCCCAGAAGATAGAATCAAACGCCTTCTGGATGTCCAGTGAAAGCAACATGCCCTTCCTGACACCCCCACCATCCCAGTCGGATTGTATCGCCGAGATGCTATTTACTAGTCCATGGGTTTGGTCTGATGCCTGTCTGTTTGGAACAAAACCAGCCTGATCGGGATGGATGTTGGCGCGGGAGGAAGGTATTTAATCTTTGAGCCAAGATTTTAGTCAATATTTTTAGGTCCGTATTGATCAAGGAGATCGGGCGATAATTAGCACAGTCCCCGTGATCTTTCCCCGGTTTGGGGATTACATTTATACAAGCTTCATTTTCGTAGCTAGGAAGCTAACATTATATTTTTTATAACCACTTCAAGACCAAGCCTGTTTCTGACACTTGTATACAAGTTAATATCAGTATTTTTTGCTGAAAAATTATTTAGAACCCCCAAACATTAGGGGGCAGATCCACGTACCTTTGCGCCGGGCGCAGCGTATATAAGATACACTACACCGCCGTAACTTTATTCTTTTATTTTCGAATCCTCAAAGAATTCGCGCCGTAAGTTACTGTGGCGTAGTGTATCTTTGGCGGCATAATGGCGCGGAATTCAAACGGATGTAATGGGGGCGTGTTTTATGTTAATACGTCGTGACCCGACGTAAACAACGTTTTTTTTAACTGCGCATGCGCCGTCCGTGGGGGTATCCCACGGACGCATGCTCGAAATTAACCCGAAACAAGCCAATGCTCACGACGGTGACTTCATTCTACGCAAATCCCTATTTGCGAACGACTTACGCAAACGACGTAAAAAATTCGGCCATAGTTAACATTGAGTACGCCTCATAACAGCAGCTTTAACTATACGCCGGAAAAAGCCAAACGCAAACAACGTAAAAAAATGCGCCGGCCGGACGTACGTTTGTGGATCGCCTTAACTAGATAATTTGCATACTCAACGCAGAATTCGACGGAAACGCCACCTAGCGGCCGCCGAAAAATTGCAGCTTAGATCCGACGGCGTACTAAGACGTACACCAGTCGGATCTAGCCGAGATGCCGTTGTATCTTGTTTTGAGGATACAAAACAAAGATACGACGCGCAAAATTTGAAATTACGTGCCGTATCAAGAGATACGCCGGCGTAATATCTTTGTGGATCTGCCCCTATATATATATTTAGCAGAGACTCAGCAGAATAAAATGGCGATCATTGCAATTTTATGTCACACGGTATTTGCGCAGCGGTATTTCAAACGCATTTTTTTGGGGACAAAATACAATTCACTGAATTAAATAAAAAAAATAAACAGTAAAGTTAGACCATTTGTTTTTACAGTATATATTCTGAAAGATAAAGTTACGCTGAGTAAATAGATATCTAACATGTTACGCTTTAAAATTGTGTACACTCATGGAATGGCGGCCAACTACGGTACCTAAAAATCTCTATAGGCCAAGGCTTTAATTTTTTTTTCATGGGGCACAGTGGCAATACTTGGGGCACGGTGGCAGCACATGGGGTACAGTGGCAACACTTGGGGCACAGTGGTAGCACTTAGGGCACAGTGGTAGCACATGGGGCACAGTGGCAGCACTTGGGGCACAGTGGCAGCACTTGGGGCATAGTGGCAACATTTGGGGCACAGTGGCAACATTTGGGGCAGAGTGGCAGGACATGGGGCACAGCGGGAGCATTTAATGGGCACAGTGGCTGCGTTTAATGAGTACAGTGGCTTTGTTTGATGGGCACAGTGGCTGCGTTTGGTACAGTGGCTGCAATTTTTTTTTCAGTTTGTTTGCGCCCAGGGATGGACTGGCCATTGGGACTACAGGGAGTTTCCCGGTGGGCTGATAGCTCAGTGGGCCGGCTTCAGTGACAGCAGACCACCGCCCCCCCTCACCTGGGGGGAATAGAGAAGCAGGGGGAGGACCAGAGGAGCAGGAGGGACGACAGAGGAGCATGGGGAAGGGGACAAACAGCTGACTCAACAGCTATGGCCTGGGAGTTTATCACTTTTGTCTAATCTTGTCCCATAAGGGGGGGCACCAAACAAATTATTTTCCCCTGGTGAAATAATGTCTAGCTTCCCCACTGGTACTGCCTATAAAAGTACCAGCCGTTCTACTCTAATAGTGTAGAACGGCTAGTGAAGGGGGAGCGGAGCTTGGGTGGCCTGGGAGGGAGGGGGGGGGTTAGTTGCGGGAGTTGTCCGGCCGCCATGGGAAAGACCTGTCAAAGTGGGCCAGTCTGGATGAAGTCCAGGGCCAAATTTGTGCCCCAGTCCAGCCCTGTTTGCGCCCCCCAAAAAATTTTAAGCACCAGCCACCACTGGATGTGGTTCCTCCAAGTTGGGTTTGACCTGGAACTTTAGCCACCAAAGAAGTGCCCTCCTGTCACCTACAGGAGACGTAGGACCAAAAGAGCTTGGTCCTACTTCTCCTTCAATGCTACTGACAGACTGAATCACTTATGTCATGTTTTATTTTACCCAGAGTTCCACTTTAATCTTGGAACCCAAACTTTAACCTAAAGCCATATGACAGCCCTTAGAAAAAAGTCTCCAAACTTTCCATAAACTCCAGGGACATCGCTGTGTTAAGATGCAAATCCCAGCTATCTACTTTCTCTTTTATATATTTATTTCTGCTAATTGGCATAAAATTAATGATTGCGTACCAGCTCGGAGCAGATGCTTCGCACAGGAAAAACAAACCCTCAGATTTGGCGATTTCCCCCCCCATTCTTTTTTTTTTTTTTATATACATTAATACAGACACACATCAAGAAGCCAGGAACATGTGGCAGGTCATAAATAAAGGAGAATCCATAACACCGTCTACGAAAAGAACACAAAGCTGCGCTTTTTCCTATTTCGTCGCCGGCTTTTGTTTTTAGCCGTCTCTCTCGCTCTCCGCTGGAGCGAAATGCGTTTGCGGCAGCAGCTCGTAATTAGAGGCTAGGCCTCTGGGACCTAATTAACCAATTCAATTAACGGAGATTTTTTTTTATTTTTTTAAAAAAAAAGACCACCCTGACATTTGTCAGCTATTAGGAGAGATGTCAACCTGGAAGTTTTTTTTTTTTGTGGCGGCACATTAACGATGATTAGCTCATTTACATTGTAGGTTTTACCCCAGGTACAAGGGGTCTAGCAAGAACTTGAGCTATGGATCTGGAGTCTGCTGACCCTCAAAGGCAACGTTGACCTTTCATTGAACACATAATCAATACATATTTTTTTTTCTCCTCCGCATCTCTCCCGTCTCCACAGCTGTCTTTCTGAGTTTCCCAACCTTCAGAGGGATGCTGGGCGGATGCGCCTAGGGAGCATTAGCTGCTCCGGGGGCAGAGAGCTGCGTTTTACACTCTGGTGTTAGGAGGAGTTGGGATATCGATGGATCTGCCGGTTGGCTTTGCACAGCATGATTGCTGCACTGGCTGCCTCTGTAAGCAAAGGCTTTGTTGTTTGTCATTGATTAAAGGGAAAGCTGAGTTTATTTTTCAGCACATATTCGGAGTTAAACCTTAAAGTCATATTTTTTTTAAATGTAACTTTCACATTTTTGCAAGCTTGCTCTTCCATATTTCTATGATTGTGTTAAATGTTGAGGTTTGTAAGTTGCCCACTAGAGGGAGCTGTCAGTGACTAGACGCAGTTACTTCAACCCTCTCTCCCGAAGTGGACTTTTTAGTAATTTTTCATGTATCACTAACCCTGTAGGAGTCGCTGGTGAATAGGGATCCTCCACCCTGAACAGCCAGGCACACCACATTTTTACAGCATGCAAGGGTCAAGAAACAGTCCAGCAACGTAGTTTTGTTTATTAGGGGTATTAAACTTGGGTGTAATAGGAATATTGTGGGATGCCCACTTGACTTCAAGAACAGTTCTTCAGGGACAACTTTCTGTATACACTCCCCACCTTCCTCCAGCACATCACTTGGCCCAGCTGGCACACTATTAAATGATCCATTACAGGCAGGGACCGTAGGCCCCTTGGTTGTGTAGTAAAGTCCCAGTGTCTAGCTATCCTCTGGCTACTTATCCGCACACCACCTCTTCAAGAACTGTCAGCCTACCTGGCTGCAGCTGCCTCTTTCATTAGCCCTCCTGGGTGAGGCTGGGTTCACACTACTACACTACTTTCATCCTACTTTGCTCTGTGTTCAATGTTTCCCTATGAGAGCGTCTTGTAGCGTCCTACACAAGTTGGTCCGACTTTGAAAATGCTCCCTGTACTACTTTTGGTCCTACATTGATCCTACTTCAGGCCCATTGAATATCATTGAAGTCGGACCAAAGTAGTATCCTGTTCATGAAAGTAGGATGGATGTAGGACCAATGTAGGATAAATGTAGGACCAATGTAGCAGAGCAAAGTAGGATGAAAGTAGTGTAGTAGTGTGAACCCAGCCTTATCTTCCACAGACCTCCCTGACTGTCTCACTCATCAGCCACCTGGCTGTCTTCTCCTGGAGATCTCCTGTTGTCCTCACACCTGATCCTGTGCCTCTGGACAGGACTCCTCCGTGTGTTGTAAGAGGATCCCTCCTTCACCCCAGGCCGAGGTCACACCCCCCATACTAGGGCCTCCAACAGCCTCCTCAGCACTCCATCTCCAGCTTCCACCCAAACTCCACTGCCCTTGCTATCCTGACCCAAAGTTTTTAAGAGGTCCCTCCCCCTGCCAGCCCATTGACCGGAGATTGGTTGGGGCCCTCATCAATACTCCAGGAAGCTCCTCCTACCCCCCCCCCATTCTTCTGGAAGTTTCTGCAAAGTTCCAGCAAGTAGGGGGAGATATCAGAGATGCTGCCTGATGAGTCATTCCAACCAGCCTGGATCACTCCCCTAACCTAGATTCAAAACACACATGCTTGTCTGCCAGCCAAGCCAAACAATTTACCTACACTAACTAAAACTGCCATGAGAGCTTTGGTCGGGAAACACGGCCATGTGTATGCTCCACCGCAGGCTTTCCCCATAGAAAAACTTCCGGCTTAAAAACCACCGGGAATGTCGGCAGGAAAAAAGAAAACATGTTCTCTTTTTTCCTGCCGGGATTCCCGGCGGTTTTCCTATCCAGAAAACAGCGATGGAGCATACACACGGTTGGGATTCCCGGCCAAAAGCTCTCATGGCAGTTTTCCTGCCAGGAAAACCGATCGTGTGTACGAGGCATAACAGGACAACAGGACATTTTTTTTTTATAAATTTGTAAAGATTTCTTGTCCAATATTTTTTATTAAATTTTTCAAAATTTTTAACAAGCCGTGGTTTGCCCACGCAGGGGCGACATAGAACATACAACAAAAAAAAATATAAAAAATGTAAGAAATAGCGCATGAACACATAATAGACAACAAGATCAATTATAACCCAGGCCATAAAGGACCAGGTTGAAACATAGACCTATGTCCTAAACACAAATATCTTTCTGTACCTAGGAGTACAGCAGCTTGCATTGTTGGTCCTTATAACGAAGAATAATGACAGAGAAAGCAAACAGGAAAGAAGGAGAAGGGAAAACGAAAGAGTAGAGAGAAAGAGAAGCCCCAGAAGAGGGCAAGTATCACGGACATGGGACCCGCCGGAGCAAGTCTTCCTAAAGCCGACCATAACTGGTCGGGGGCAGGGATGGAAAAGCATAACTTATCCATGGTTCCCACACTTTCAAGAATTTTGCATGCGAATCCTTCAATATACTGGACATCTGCTCATTAATCATCATAGCCGTCATTCTGGATCTCACCCCCTGGAAAGCAACCGACGGAGTCTTCCAGGCCTGAGCAATAGTCCTTTTGGCAGAAATAAAAAGATACGTGGCCAATTTCTGTTGGGGCGCAAATAGGCCCAGTATCGGGCAGTGTAAAAGAGCCAATCGGGCATCCCTACGGACCGTCACATGAAATAATGTCTGTAATAGGCCAAAGACCCTTGACCAAAAGCCGATCAAGCGTGGGCACGACCACCATACATGTAAGACGTCCCCACGTTGACCACAATTCCGAAAGCATCTGTCACTGCTACCAGGATAAGCGTGGGCTAGTCTAGCTGGAACCCAGTACCACCGCAGAAGTACTTTATAGGCGGCCTCTAGAATGGAAGTGTTAAATGAACACTTCGCAATTGACGTCCAAGCTTTGCTCCAGTCCTCTCCCTCAACACTAGAACCAAGGTCTCGCTCCCATTGAGTCACACAGGAGAGGGTCGACAAGGACGACCTACTATTAAGAGATGCATAAAGCAAAGAAATAAGACCTGGGGACCCCGGAGAATGTAGACAAGTGTGCTCAAAAGAAGTCGTTCGAAAAGGAAAAGTAGAGGTACGACGAAGAGAAAGAATCCAATTGCGCAATTGCAAATAACGAAAATACTCTTGTCTAGGAATCTCGTGTGTCACCCGAAGGGCCTCCCATGATGGGAACGAACGCGCGGATAAAAAGTGTTTCACTCTGGAAAAACCATGGGTGGTCCACCAGGAGAAAGAACGGGGTTGTTCCAACCCTGGAAGAAAAAGAGGGTTGCTGACAATCGGTAGGAGAGGTAGGAAGGGGGACATCAAGTTCCCGGAATACCTAACAGAATCCCACAGCTTCAAACTATGAAGCATTAAAGGGCTTAACATAGTGGGACGTAATCCACGGGGAAGCCAGAGCAGCGCTTCTAAAGAAGTCGGGGCACAATTAGGCAGTTCCAAAAGCACCCACAATGGGACGTCAGAGGTAGCGTGTAACATGGACAGTTGAGAGATCTGAGCCGCCAAGTAATACTTGGCCAGGTTGGGAACTCCCAGGCCACCCTGTAATCTGTGAGTATAGAGCGTTGCTCTGGGAACTCTGGGATGCTTGTGAGCCCATATAAACCGAAGAATTCTAGTCTGCAAGAGACGTAGGAAAAAGGAGGGGACTTGTATGATAAATTTGTAAAGATTTCAAACAAACTTTTTTTAAGTTGTCATTATGGGGGATTGTTTGTAGAATTTTGAGGAAAATAATAAATTTAATCAATTTTTGAATAAGGCTGTAACATAACAAAATGTGGATAATTTCTGGATGCACTGAAAAGGGGCAATGTAATTATTACAGTACAGTCCCCTTTATGTCATGGTGTCCCCTTTGTATTACAATGGCCCTAGCAATCACAGACCCCCATCACAGTGCCATTTAACCTTCTGGTTCTTTAAGGGGCTTCTGATGCTGGGAGGAATAGTGGGGTGCATGATCATGTGACCGCTGTGATTGGCTGTCACATCAGTCACGTGATTGAAAAGCTCCTGATCGCAAGTAGCGTTTGGGAGCTGTGTTTCCACTCAGTGCCAAGGCCCACCCACCGAGAGGTCGCATTTTTGCGTACTGTCGTTGTGAAGGGCTTAAATTAGTTTATACACTAGGAGACAGAACATTTTGGGACCATTGTCATTTATACAGCGATCAGTGCTATAAAAATGCACTGATTACTGTGTAAATGACACTGGCTTTGAAGGGGTTAACCAGTAGGGGGCGGGAAAGGGTTAAGTGTGTCCTAGGGAGTGATTCTAACTGTGAGGGGGCTGAGCTACCAGTGACACGACACTGATCACTGCTGCCGATTACAGGGAGCAGTAGATCAGTGTCCTGTCACTGGGCAGAACAGGGAAATGCCTTGTTTACAAAGGCATCCCCCTGTTCTGCCTCTCCGTGAACCCATCGCCCGACACCGGCGGGCATCGAGTCCGCAGGTCCCGCGGGCACAGTCACAGAGATTGCGGCGCGTGCGAGCCCCCGCTAGGCAGCAGATTCAAAGCAACGTATCTGTACATTGCTTTGCCTGCCCATGCCATTCTGCCGACATATATCTACGTGATGCAGTTGGCAAGCGATTAATGCAGAGTAAACAAGGACACCCTTATTCTTTAACAATTGCAGTTTTAGTTAAACTGACATTACGTGTAAATTAACAAAATTACGTTATTTTTGATTTTCTAAATAAGCACTAATGTATAAATGAAGGCTGCAACATGTTGGCAGTCTTCAATCATATAGTAGCTGCTGTTAGTGAACGTGACAAACAGAAAATGATCAGCTGCTGAACTGATAGTAGAACCCCTCAGATTTTATTGGGAGAGTGGCTGTGTTATTTCTTCTAATCATTAGTATAGTAATTAAATTCAAAATACTAACAACTTACAAAGCCATCCACAACTCTGCTTCCAGCTACATCACTAACCTAGTGTCCAAATACCAACCTAATTGTTCTCTTCATTCTTACCAAGACCCCCTGCTCTTTTAGTTCCTGTGACGGTAGTGGAAAATATCCCCGTCAAGCATTCCCTTCTTCCCATAAAAGAAAGTCACCCAATATTCCACGAGTAGGAATATCCCTGGAATCGCCGAATAATCCACACATGAGCCAAAGCTTAATGCTGGAACAAGACACTCTTTAATGGCAGCATTCTGATAGTTATATACAGTTTACAAGCTAATCATCAATCAAAGAACAATGAAATCTCCACCCCCTTTCCACACACTGGGCTCCCATACAGATTATAGGTAGACACTCTGGTGCCGACCCTGACAAGACACATTTCTTTAGATAATGACATCAGTGAAGTTAATTACTAATTGTAACAGAATACGTTATCTAGACAGCTTGGCTCCTCATATAGAACGAAGCAATCAGAATAATTAACATGAGCCAATTATCTAATCATTTAGCCTGATGATACAATACACATCTCTTAAGGGTAAACACAGGTCTTCTTCACACACACAATAGATCAATTACCCTTTAGAATAGAGAGCTGGCTGGTGATGGGACATTAGCACTTCAACAGTCTGTTATGCCGAGTAATGAGTCACTCGGGTCCACATGAAATCACCTTCTACACATAACACACAGACATTAAAATAGCAGGGAGAGAATTAAACTGAAGCATATACGCAATTGCATAAAAGTCCTTCACAGTTCCCTTGTCACCTCCTCCCATGCTTGCCTCCGGGACTTCCCCATCCTTTGGAAGTCCTTACCCTAATCTGTTTGACTATCTCCAACACTATCCACTTTTTAGTGATCCCTGAAAACATTTTTCTTCAGAGAAGCCTATCCTGCCTTCACCTAACTATACTTGTATTTTCTCCATCAGCTTATCCCACACAGTTACAGTATTAACTTTTGTATCACTTGACCCTCCCTTTTAGATTGTAAGCTCTAACAAGCAAGGCCCTCTGATTCTTCCTGCATTGAATTGTATTGTAACTGTACTGTTTGCCGAAGGCATTGCTAGGCGGGTGCGGTCCGGACCCAGGTGACACCCGCTAGTAGTGTTGCTCACGAATATTCGCATTGCGAATATTCGACTCGAATATAGCATATTCGAGAAATCGCGCTATATTTCGAATTTCGCGGTGAATATTCGCAATTCCGAATATTCGCATTTTTTCAATTTGATTTTTAAAACAGATCACATCCTATCGACGTCTAAAAGCATTGCTGGTATGATTAGAGACCCTGGGCCGAGTAGCTAAGCTGAGGCGATCCTATTATGTTGCCAAATTGAAAAAAAAAAAATTGCGATTTTTCGCTATTGCGAATGCGAAAATGATTGCGAATTTTCGATAACTGTGGTAGGAGAACTCTGATTGTCTCTGATGCAAAAGGGGGGGGGCTTTGTGTATGTGTATGTTATGAATATTTGTATGTTTGATATTATTATTTTTTGTAAGAAGGAAAAAATTGCGCATATCTTAAAAAAGGGGAGAATACAGCAGCAACTCAAAAATGTTATACAACATAAATTAATACAAGACAGAAAATGGAGTCGCTCTACAAGAATAAAAAATATGTCTAGTGACAAGACATGTGGGCAAATTATAAAATAAGCAAGCGCAAATAACTTGTGAAATACACAGTGAAACAAATATATAAAGAAATATAGTCCCAATAATAGAAAAATAATCTTTCATAAAAATGTCTTTGATATGTGAAGTGAAAAAAAGTCCAAAGCATGCAGCATGAACGTGTTCAATCTTCAAGGTGTTTGATTGACAAACGGCTGTGACAGATGGATAGAGTAAAGAATCACCACCAATGCAAAACACTTTTTATTTTGTATTGTAAAATATCAAGAATATTCTGAGCCAATCAGAGTGCTCCTTCCGCATTTGCCGAATATTCGCAATTATTTTGTATTGTAAAATATCAAGAATATTCTGAGCCAATCAGAGTGCTCCTTCTGCATTTGCCGAATATTCGCAATTATTTTGTATTGTAAAATATCAAGAATATTCTGAGCCAATCAGAGTGCTCCTTCCGCATTTGCCGAATATTCGCAATTATTTTGTATTGTAAAATATCACGAATATTCTGAGCCAATCAGAGTGCTCCTACAGCATTTCTCGAAATTGCGCAATAAATATCGCATTCGCATGTTGCGATATTTCGATAAAATATCACGAATATTCTGAGCCAATCAGAGCGCTCCTCCAGCATTTCTCGAAATTGCGCAATAAATATCGCATTCGCATGTTGCGATATTTCGATAAAATATCACGAATATTCTGAGCCAATCAGAGTGCTCCTACCGCAGTTATCAAAAAAATCGCAATTATTTTCGCATTCGCAATAGCGAAAAATCGCAATCATTTACTTTCGATAAAATATCACGAATATTCGAATTTAGCGAATATATCTCGAATATTCGAATATATATTCGAGATATATCGCGAAATCGAATATGGCATATTCTGCTCAACACTACCCGCTAGAGGGGTGACACCATCCCGACTCTCCCCAGGTTTTTTTTTTGTAGCTGACCCCGCTGGAATAACACCTCTGTGCCTGGTGTGTGTCCTTCTTCCTCCTCACTACTTCCCTGCTGAGCCAGTCACAGCTCACAGACATGATGATATCACTATCTCCGCGCGGGCAGTGCGGCTGCACGCTGCCCTCGTCTCCTCTCCAGCTGCCGCCTGGCACCTCCAGATGCAAGGAGAGCCCCTTTGTCTTTTATGATAGTCTTCAACTGAAGGAATTGTCAAGTGCTCAACTTTTATCTTTGACCAGACATACTATTGTATTGCAAGCAGGGGTGCATCCATGGGTGCTAAATCTTCACCCTCCGTGGCAAACCTGTACATGGGTTTGTGGGAGGAGTGTTTTCTCTTCTCCCATGCCAACCCATGTGCAGGTTCTATCCAGTGGTACAGGCACTACATAGATGACCTGCTTTTGATTTGGGATAGCTCAACTAAAGACTTGTAGAGGCCTGCCCCTGTTGGGCTGGCGCTGCTTTAAATTTAGAAGGGACTCTGAGTGTTAGCTAAGCCAAATTTAGCCAAAATTATACATGTCTGAGTTTTGTTTCAGCCGTGGCTGTGCTGAGACATTGTTTGTCTGGGGTGTTGTTACCGCCCCAGGCCAAGGGTGGCAGCAGCTAAGTCAGGGTGATATTGGGTGTCTCCCCTCGGCAGCCAATCAGTGGGGGTTGATCGTCCCGTTGTGCATGCTGGGGAGGGGTACTTATGAAAGAGACGCCACAGAGCCGAGGTCGTCGATCCTTGGTCTGTCATCCCACCACCTCGTGGCCCCTCATGGCTGGGCGTGCATGCTCCTGCAATCCTGGCTCCGGGACCACGTTGGTCCGGGGTTGTAATCTGTTGAGTAGGCCCAGTAAGCAGACTGAGTTTACGGTTTCAAGGTGATCCTGTGCTGTTCATCCTGAAGGGAGGAAGCCGCTTGATGAAGGACCTATCTTGGAAAGGACCAAGCTGGAGGCTGGTATCTTGGGAGAGGCCTGGAAGCTTCATTGTGATCGATTGATGGTGATCGCCTATCAGACTTGAATTCTGCGAGAAATAACCTAAATAGATCCTGGTGCTGAATCCTGAGCTAGGGGATTCTGGACCAAAAGTGTTTCAACTCAAAGGAAGGTCTGTGGCAGAGACTGTACTTTGTTCCATGCGCCACTCCGGTTGCTAGGCCGAGGAGAGAGTCCTATGCGGGTGCGCAATACCCACTCTGGCTAGAGTGGCGACGAAAGCTGTGTTGCTGGAAGCAGAAGTGTTTCTGGATTGAAATCTTGCACCTGAACCTACTGAACTCTACTTATTACCCTTCCACCCTTTTTCATCTACTTCTTCTTTCCTTACCAAGTTCTACAAATAAATCTTAGAAAAAGAAGTCTAAAGTGTGGACATTGAACTTTCTCAACTCTCATCTACCACCCTGGACGGCGAGAAGATAGAGGTAACATGCTGCCCGAAAATAACCAGCAGCTCCTTCGGGGGTAGTGCTACAGACTGTATGACCTTTATTACTTTTGTCAATGACAATTCTTTAAATTTAGAGTTCAGTTTTGAGTGCCATCCTGAAACTATACACTTTACAGATCTAACCTTGGTGGAGGACAGTGTTTCAGGCACTGTTAATACCCACAGGTATCGCAAGGAATGTGCTGTAATTCTCTACTATTGGCCCCAGCAAACACCATGTGACCTATACCAATAGGAGAATTTATCAGGGCCAGACTAAACTGCTCCACTGAAGAAGGGTTTGTCAAAGAGTAACATTATCACTTCCAGATTAAAAGAACATCAATATGACAAATGGAACGTCAATAGAGCAGTTTGTCTGGCTTCTGATAAGGATAGGTCTGCTCTTTTAGATTGTACTGCCCTCAGTCATCGTAAAAGAGGCAAAAGCAAATGATTTTTAACATCTAGTGATAAATGTCCTATAACGTTTGTAACTGCCTGCACATATGAGTTTGGTTCTATCAAGAGCAATATAACTAAATACTTACCTATATTATCTACTGATAAAGACTTATAGCCAGATTCAGGTACTGATACGCCGTCGTAAGTCCGAATCCGCGCCGTCGTATATTTAAGCGTATGCTCAAACTGAGATACGCTTAAATGTTGCTAAGATACGACCGGCGTAAGTCTCCTACGCCGTTATATCTTAGCTGTCTATTTACGCTGGCCGCTAGGGGGCGTGTACGCTGATTTACGCCTATAATATGTAAATCAGCAAGATACGCCTATTCACGAACGTACACTCGCCCGTCGCAGTAAAGATATGCCGTTTACGTAAGGCGTTTTCAGGCGTAAAGATAAACCACCAAAAAGATGGAGCAGCCAATGTTAAGTATGGACGTCGGACAGCCGTCTAATTTTTCACGTTTTACGTTGTTTGCGTAACTCGTCCGTGAATTGGGCTGGGTGTAAGTTACGTTCACGTCGAAAGCATTGACTTTTTGCGACGTGATTTGGAGCATGCACACTGGGATACGTCCACAGACGGCGCATGCGCCGTTCGTTCGAAGCGTCATTTACGTGAGGTCACGAATAATTTCCATAAAACACGCCCACCTCTTCCACATTTGAATTAGGCAGGCTTACGCCGGCCAATTTACGCTACGCCGCCGCAGCTTACGGAGCAAGTGCTTTGTGAATACTGCACTTGCCTCTCTAACTTGCGGCGGCCTAACGTAAATAACATACGTTACGCCCGCACAAAGTTAAGCCGCAGTACGTGAATCTACCTATTGGCTTCCATATGTCAGGAGGCTGCAGATTTTCTAGACGCCGTGCTAACACGTTGGGTGACATTTTGTCCCCCAGTCTATACCATTTCCGATTTTACAAATGGACATGTTTACAAACCACAGGTTCGCAGCAAAGCAGCAAAGAGATTTTATTCTTGTGCCACTGGGAAATAATTAATTGTGGCACTAGTAACATTGTATATGCTGTGGAAATCAAACTGTGTAACAAGCAATACATGGGAAACACCAGGATTGGTGAACATTTCCATGGCGCCTCATACAGTAATGATAAAAATTGGTCTAATGTTTCCAAATATCTCCCTTCCTGGGTCTAGAAAAAGTTAAATTGCCTCCACGAGGAAGAGCTATCTACCGCAAGCTCCTTGAATGGGAGGTGTGGTGGTTATTTAACCTCCAAACTAGAATGCCTTTATGTATGAATTAGCGTTATGATGTGGAACTTTTTTTAAAATAATTTTGTATGCAGTTTTCAATATATATAGGTTCTGCTAAATTAATGTAAAAAAAAGTCTTAAAAACTGAAGTGATTTTAAATTAATAATGCTTAAAGTGAAATAATAAAAGTGAAATATTCCTTTCAATTTCGTGCCTGATGGGTGTCTATAGTATGCCTGTAAAGTAGCGCATGTTTTCCGTGTTTATACCAGTCCCGGTATAGGAAAGGAAAAAAGTCATTTAAAACTACTCGCGGCTATAATGAATTGTCGGGCCCTGTCAATACAGATAAAAGTCACTGAAAAAAACAACATGGGGTCCCCCCAAATTCCATTACCAGGCCCTTCAGGTCTGGTATTGATATTAAGGGGAATCCTGCGCCAAATAAAAAAAAATGGCATAGGGTTCCACCCAAAAATCCATACCAGACCCTTATCCGAGCACGCAGAGAACCTGCTATCTTTTTTCCCGCCGGAATTCCGGTGGACTTTTCCCCCGGCAGTTTTTGGCAGTTTTCCTATGGGAAAAACTGCAATGGAGCATACACATGGTCGGAATTCCCAACCAAAGCTCTCATCTGAGTTTTCCCGACGGGAAAACCTCTTGTGTGTATGGGGGAAAAGTTACTGAACAGGTTCTCGGTTTTCCCCCCGGGATTTCCGATGAATCTTTTCCCATCGGGAATCCCGGTCATGTGTGAGAGACATTGGTGTTACTACATGGAACTGTCTGAAAACTGCCTAATTTATTAGGATTTTGGATTTCTCCTTTAAAACTGGGTTTCCATCCACACTTTTCTCTTTACCCGCTTTCTCTACTTTGCTCATTTAATTCAGTTAAGATGCAAAATTACATATTATTACGTTAATTAGAACGATGAGGGTCACCCACGCTACGTGACTAGTTTTTATACAGGCTTGCCTAATCGCTGTCTAATTACTCTGTATTCCATCTGTTCCATCTAAAACAAACCTAGCTTTTATTAATGGTGATATTACAATGTTGGCTAGGATAGCTTGTTGTTTGGATTTCTAGTCTGCCTTTTGTGTTACATAAAACCTTTGAAAGTAATATTACTGTACCATAGACCTGATTTATGGAAAGCTTCCAGTTTCTCAAAAGTTTAATCGTAACCACAATTTTAATAGTAAAGAATATCCTTATTTATTATTTTTGTCCTTGGATTAAATAAATGACAATAATATGTAAGGAGGGGGGGCCAACCAAGATTGTTTCCAAATAGCAACTGAAAATCCAACAATTCTGCTTTGCTGAAGCTTGGCATGCCAAACCTCACTAGACCACATGTCACTCCACTAGATGTGGCCACAAGCAATATTCTGGGAGTCTCTTCTACTGACTCAATCCTAACCCTAAAGTCCTCAAGAAGAAATGCCACTGGTGTAGCGTCCCACACATAGATGCAAATCATTCTGCACTGGAAAAACCTACTCTCTACACAACCTCCAGTTTCTGTTGCCAGTGGCATCACTAAAGGGGGGCAAGGGGGGAGCTGCCCCCAAGGTTATTCCTTGTCCCTCTATGTGCCCCCTGCTTAAATAGGCTGTTGGGCAGGAGAGGAGAAGAGAGCTGGGAGGTGCACTGTGCACACTCCTGTCACTGCAGCTCCTCCTACCCAGTGGGTCCACATGCATAGCCCCCCCCCCCCCTCCTGTCCCTGTCACTGACTGTAGAAGCAGCAGAAAGGAACCAGCAGCCTCAAACTATAGGAATGGCTGCCGGCCAGCCACAGGACAAGAAAGAGTTAACAGTAGGAGCTAATACACCTTCTGCAGTTTACTGCGCCAATGAGCGCTGCTGTAACCCACCTCCCCATTCTTCCCCCCCAGCCTCACCCCCATCTCCTTCTCTCTCCCCCTCTCCACCCTTTTTCCCACCTGTCTCTCCCCCCTCAACTTCTCTCTCTTTTGCACCTCTTGCCATAACCAATATACTATGTAAATATTACAATAACATATACAATGCTGTCGTCCCTTCTAACAACAGTAACTCAATTTAAATGTAATTGCATCCTTTAAGTGATGGTGGAACCCTCCTTCTGAATACTATGTACTGTATATGTGGAGTCCTGTAAACCAAATAAATAACTTTATATATTTCAAACAAATAACAATTTCAAAATATAACATTGCAGTATATTAGTGATAATGACACCCCCTCAAAAGATGTTAGCTAACAAATTGCAGTCTATAAGTGATCCCCTCAATAAATAGAACAACGCCACTTACAATAGGAGCTGTCACTATAACTAATATACTACAATTTATATTTTGAAATGTTATTTGTTTCAAAGTTCTAAAGTTGTGCATTTGGGTTATATTGGCCTAATAGAAAGAAATGATTAGCCCCTTGAGGGGAGTGATGGGATTATCATTGACAGTAATGCAAGGGGTTAAAGCGGAGGTCCGCCCAAATTTTTTTTTTTTAAGTCAGCAGTTACAAATACTGCAGCTGCTGACTTTTAAAATATGGACACTTACCTGTCCAGCGTGCCCGCGATGACGGCACCCAAGGCTGACCCATGCCTCGGTCCTCGGATGCTGGTGCTGCCATCTTCGCTAAGGGAATGAGGAAATTAAGCCTTCACTTCCCGTTTCCCGCACGCCCACAATGTCGGCAGCCGAAGCCGAGCAATCACTCAAGTCTGGGCCACCCCCCGCCGCCATCCTCAGTGAGGAAATCAGAAAGTGAAGCTTTGTGGCTTCACTTCCCGGTTCCCTACTGCGCGATTCACGCTGCGTGTCCCCACTGGTCCCCGCTGTCTTCTGGGACCAGTGTGTTTCCCAGAAGACAGCGGGGGGGGGGGGGGGCGTGACTCCCGCAAGAGTCTATGCCCCGAAGTGGGTGAAAATACCTGTATTATACAGGTATCTGCACCCTCCTCCCCCCTGAAAGGTGCCAAATGTGACACGGAGGGGGGAGGGTTCCGAAAAGCGGAAGTTCCATTTTTTGTGGACCTCCGCTTTAATTAACACTGCCACTGGTCAATTTCCTTAATTAGTGGCCAGAAAAGGGGGGAGATTGGTGGGACTTTAAATGAAGCACACGGCTAAAAATTAAAAATGCACTTATGTTTATTGATTCCTGATACAAAATTGTATACTGGTAGTAACTGTAATAATAATAGCATTGGGTAACAAATTAATGGTTCATGTGTATACACATAGGCCCAGATTCACAAGGGACTTACGACGGCGTATCTCCTGATACGCCGTCGTAAGTCCGAATGTGAGGCGTCGCATCTATGTGCCTGATTCATAGAATCAGATACGCCTCACTGTTGCCAAGATACGACTGACATAAGTCTCTTACGCCGTCGTATCTTGGGGGCATATTTACGCTGGCCGCAAGGGGCGCTTCCGTAGATTTACGCGTAGAATATGTAAATTAGGTAGATACGCCGATTCACGAACGTACTTGCGCCTGCTACGCCGTTTACGTTAGGCTTACGTCCGGCGTAAAGTTACCCCTGCTATATGAGGCGCAGCCAAAGCAAAGTATGGACGTCGGAACAGCCGTTGATTTTTACGTCGTTTACATAAGTCGTACGTGAATAGGGCTGTGCGTAAGTTGCGTTCACGTCGTAGGCAGTGTTCGACGTATCTTAGGCATTCTATCCGACGCATGCGCACTGGGATACGTCCACGGACGGCGCATGCGCCGTTCATTCGGCCCCTCATGTGCATGGGGTCACGGCTCATTTTAATACAACACGCCCACCTCTTCCAAGTTTGAATTACGCGGGCTTACGCCGGCCAATTTATGCTACGCCGCCTCAACTTACGGAGCAAGTGCTTTGTGAATACTGCACTTGCCTGTCTAAGTTGCGGCGGCGTAGCATAAATAGGATACGCTACGCCCGCACAAAGATACGCCCAGATACGTGAATCTGGCCCTCATATTCCAACATAGATAAGGATAGTAGATAAATACGGTACATATAACCATATATTGCCGTGACTACAGTAAACATTTGAATCTCAGACATCATTTTGCAATGTGATAGCATGTCACAGTCTTTGAGTAGCTCTACGCGTTTCATGGGTTTCCCCAATCATCAGGAGCGATTAAAAGCAAAGTTGTCTATAATAAAACATAATAATGAGAATAAGTGCATATTACTTTCATGGATGGGACGAGGGGGAATGGTTGGAAGAGGGGGAACAGAACATTTCCCAAGCACTCTTACCTGAGGGTAATAAGGTGATACATATAGTAGGAGGGTTTATTGTTTGAGGAAAAAAATTGACTTTCTAGGCACCAATAGTTGACACAGAATAGATTTTTATTGATGCAATCCCAAAGGCATGGGTGATTGAATCAACATTACAGTACATATTAATAAAAAATACATTAAAAAACAAATTATCACAGAATAGTTTTGTAATAATATAACAACTCAAATAGAGATTATTAAAACCAAGAGAGGTCCACTAGAGACATCAACATAAGTTGATGGCTAACGTAAATATTGGTAGACGTATTTTTGCATGAGCTCTACATGTTTCGCAGTTGAGTGCTTCTTCAGGAGCTCTAGATTTTCTAAAAAGGAGAAAATAGACTAATATTGGTTTACAGTTCAGTGTATCATTAAACATTTGTAGATAACCATAGATTGTATCAGATGTGCAATAAAGCACCATAGCGAAAAATGCATCAATGACCAAGGTTGCCACAGCGCCACCAGTGGGACAGCACAATAAGGGACCACATGCAGGAAATGCAGGGACACACCAAGTGAAATTTGTACTAGTAAAGGAGATGGGTTCATGCAGGAAGCTGAGAACACCAAAGTAGGCGTGCTCGCAGATTGCAGAATATACCACAAAGTAGTGAGAAAGAGGTAGCGGTGGTGAAGGGGATAGAGATAGAGATCAGAGTCACTCCCATAGAAACCGTCAAAGTGATAAATAGGCCTATATGTGATGACAGCAAAGAAAGGCCAGGGGCAATGATTATATGCCTACAATCCACGGTAATGTACTCTAGGACACCCATAGTCCATCCTGTGGTTTGTGTACCTTAAAACCTTTTCAAATTCTGATACATATAGTAATATTGACGGCTGGAGAAACCATGGATGTGCCATCCCCCCGGAGCTGGGGCTACATAGTCCACGGCCACGCTGGCTGACCAAACACAGTGTGACAACATAACAATGAGTGTGAGACCCACGGGGCAGGATACATAGTATTGGTAAATACTGTGTAAGATTCCCAGATAGTTTCTGTGGAAGAGACAGTGTATAAATAAATAATACAGCCTGCAAAATAGACTGTAGCCCAAAGGGCCTAAAAAAAATTGAAAGCCTGTGACAGAGTGACACCGCTGTGTAGGAAAGAGATTAAACCTCACCAGGAATAGTGATATAGACATTGCCAAAGAGAGCCCAGCAAAGAGAAGAGAGGCAGAAATCGAGTGAATACCTTGAAACCTTGGAGAGGAGATAACCAGACCTTGTGTAAACTGCACGCTGTCTGGAGGTGATATTAGAGAGGTGTTCCATAAGTGAAAGATGTTGGTCGTGCCAGCAAACCTAGGGTATCCGCCAACGTCATGTTGCGTGATCTGAAGGGGCTGCACAAGTATCCGAACAGACAGTGTTGTCCGGAACCAGGCATTATGAACCCCCTCATATTGATCACGAGGTGGAAAAAACGTCGGAGCGTGGCGTCGAATTGACGTCACACGTACGACGTATAACACATAGCGTTGATGCTTGCTGGGTGCCCGCCCACCCCCCACAATAGCATGGGAGTAGTGGAAGGAGGGAGGACCCCGGCAAGCATCACAGCTCCGGAATAAGAATGAACCAACAGCGTCTCCAGTCAACACAAAATAAATACTACGATAATAATAGCCCCCAAAGTGCCAGCCAAGAACATAATTGCAACTAAAAAACATTAAATGATGTAGATACAAAATAAATTGGTAGTAAAAAAAACTAATAAGTGACATGCTATATCTAAAGTGTGCTTCCATCCCTTAAATTGCATAGAAAAGGGGGGAAGTCCCACCCTCATTCCCCCCTTTTCTATGCAATTAGTGGCCAGTGGCAGTGTTATTAACCCCTTGCATTACTAGCTAGTGGAAATTTAGTTAAACCCTCTCACTCCCCCAAGAGGTTAATTATATATTTGTACAAAACTGCAATAGTGGCAATTGTTATTCTCATCAACCCCTTGCATTACCAGTCACAGTGGGCAGTTATCACTGTTATCACTGCATAAACTGGCACCAATACTAGGCTTTATTACTGAGTAAACTGCCACAAATACTAGGGGCTATTTCTGCATAAACTGGCACCAATACTAGGGGCAATTACTGCGTAAACTGGCTCCAATACTAGAGGCTATTACTATATAAACTGGCACCAATGCTAAGGGTTATTATGGCATAAACTGGCACCAATACTAGGCTTTCTTACTACATAAACTGGCACCAATACTAGGGACTATTACTGCATAAACTGGCACCTATACTAGGCTTTATTACTGAGTAAACTGGCACCAATACTAGGGGCTACTAATGCATAAGCTGGCACCAATACTAGGGGTTATTACTGCATAAACTGGCACCAATACTAGGGGTTATTACTGCGCAAACTGGCACCAATACTAGAGACTATAACTGTATACTGGCACAAATATTAGGGGCTATTACTGCATAAACTGACACCAATACTTGGCGTTATTACTGAGTAAACTGGCACCAATACTAGGGGCTCTTACTGTGTAAACTGGCACGATACTAGGGGCTATTACTGAATACGCTGGCACCAATACTAGGGGCTATTACTGCATAAACTGGCACCAATACTAGGGGCTATTACTGCTTAAACTGGCACCAATACCAGGGGTTTTTACTGCATAAACTGGCACCAATACTAGAGACTATTACTGTGTAAACTGGCACCAATATTAGGAGCTATTACTGCATAAACTGGCACCAATACTAGACTTTATTACTAAGTAAACTGGCACCAATACTACGGGCTATAACTGCGTAAACTGGCACCGATACTAGTGGCTATTACTGCATAAACTGGCACCAATACTAGGGGCTATTACTGCTTAAACTGGCACCAATACTAGGCTTTCTTACTACATAAACTGGCACTAATACTATGGGCTATTACTGTATATATTGGCACCTATACTAGGCTTTATTACTAAATAAACTGGCACCAATACTAGGGGCTGTTACTGCATAAACTGGCACCAATACTAGGGGTGGTTACTGCGTAAACTGGCACCAATACTAGGGGTTATTACTGCATAAACTGGTACTAATACTAGTACAAAATATTTTTAGGAATGTATAATCATATTATGTACAACCGACACTTCTTTGTATTGTACATAATAGGGGCTATTACTGCATATACTGGCACCTATACTAGGCTTTATTACTGCATAAACTGGCACCAATACTAGGGACTATTACTGCATAAACTGGCACCAATACTAGGAGTTATTACTGCAAAAACTGGCACCAATACTAGAGGCTATTACTGCATAAGCTGGCACCAATACTAGGCGTGGTTACTGCATAAACTGGCACCAATACTAAGGGCTATTACTGCATAAGCTGGCAGCAATACTAGGGGTTATTACTGAGTAAACTGGCACCAATACTAGGGGTTATTACTGCATAAACTGGCACCAATACTAGGGGCTATTACTGCAAAAAATTGCACCAATAATAGGGGTTATTACTGAGTAAACTGGCACCAATACTAGGGGTTATTACTGAGTAAAATGGCACCAATACTAGGGGTTATTACTGCATAAACTGGCACCAATACTAGGGGCTATTACTGCAAAAAATTGCACCAATAATAGGGGTTATTACTGAGTAAACTGGCACCAATACTAGGGGTTATTACTGAGTAAACTGGCACCAATACTAGGGGTTATTACTGCATAAACTGGCACCAATACTAGGGGTTATTACTGCATAAACTGGCACCAATACTAGGGGTTATTACTGCATAAACTGGTACTAATACTAGAGGCTATTACTGCATAAGCTGGCACCAATACTAGGGGTTATTATTGCATAAACTGGCACCAATACTAGGGGTTATTACTGCATAAACTGGTACTAATACTAGTACAAAATATTTTTAGGAATGTATAATCATATTATGTACAACCGACACTTCTTTGTATTGTACATAATAGGGGCTATTACTGCATATACTGGCACCTATACTAGGCTTTATTACTGCATAAACTGGCACCAATACTAGGGACTATTACTGCATAAACTGGCACCAATACTAGGAGTTATTACTGCAAAAACTGGCACCAATACTAGAGGCTATTACTGCATAAGCTGGCACCAATACTAGGCGTGGTTACTGCATAAACTGGCACCAATACTAAGGGCTATTACTGCATAAGCTGGCAGCAATACTAGGGGTTATTACTGAGTAAACTGGCACCAATACTAGGGGTTATTACTGCATAAACTGGCACCAATACTAGGGGCTATTACTGCAAAAAATTGCACCAATAATAGGGGTTATTACTGAGTAAACTGGCACCAATACTAGGGGTTATTACTGAGTAAACTGGCACCGATACTAGGGGTTATTACTGCATAAACTGGCACCAATACTAGGGGTTATTACTGCATAAACTGGTACTAATACTAGAGGCTATTACTGCATAAGCTGGCACCAATACTAGGGGTTATTATTGCATAAACTGGCACCAATACTAGGGGTTATTACTGCATAAACTGGTACTAATACTAGTACAAAATATTTTTAGGAATGTATAATCATATTATGTACAACCGACACTTCTTTGTATTGTACACAATATATATTTTCAATAAAATATGTTAGGAACAAAAAAATATTGTTTTCTTTTTTCAAAATTGTCGATTTTTTGTGTTTTAAAAAAAAAACGCAAAGTTGATCAAATACTATCAAAAGAAAGCTCTATTTGTGGGGAAAAAAGGAGACAATTTTTATTTGGGTCTAGCGTTGCATGACCACGCATTTGTCAATTAAAATAACGCAGTGCCGTATTGCCTAAAATGGCCTGGTCATGAATGCGGGGTAAATCGTCCAGGGGGCAAGTAGTTATAAAACGTGGAGCTTTTTATGGAAAAAAGTTACATTTCAGGTGTAAATTGTGACATGTCAGGATTTTATTCATGCAGACTACTGACACTTTAGAGTTGCACGATTAATCGCTAAAAGATCATAAACTCGATTCGACCCCCCTACACGATCTTAATCCAGCATTTCCATGATTCATGTAAAAAGTGCAGAGCGGTTTCCCTGCTCACAGCTGTCAATACTAGGGGTTATTACTGAGTAAACTGGCACCAATACTAGGGGTTATTACTGCATAAACTGGCACCAATACTAGGGGCTATTACTGCAAAAAATTGCACCAATAATAGGGGTTATTACTGAGTAAACTGGCACCAATACTAGGGGTTATTACTGAGTAAACTGGCACCAATACTAGGGGTTATTACTGCATACACTGGCACCAATACTAGGGGTTATTACTGCATAAACTGGCACCAATACTAGGGGTTATTACTGAGTAAACTGGCACCGATACTAGGGGTTATTACTGCATAAACTGGCACCAATACTAGGGGTTATTACTGCATAAACTGGTACTAATACTAGAGGCTATTACTGCATAAGCTGGCACCAATACTAGGGGTTATTATTGCATAAACTGGCACCAATACTAGGGGTTATTACTGCATAAACTGGTACTAATACTAGTACAAAATATTTTTAGGAATGTATAATCATATTATGTACAACCGACACTTCTTTGTATTGTACATAATAGGGGCTATTACTGCATATACTGGCACCTATACTAGGCTTTATTACTGCATAAACTGGCACCAATACTAGGGACTATTACTGCATAAACTGGCACCAATACTAGGAGTTATTACTGCAAAAACTGGCACCAATACTAGAGGCTATTACTGCATAAGCTGGCACCAATACTAGGCGTGGTTACTGCATAAACTGGCACCAATACTAAGGGCTATTACTGCATAAGCTGGCAGCAATACTAGGGGTTATTACTGAGTAAACTGGCACCAATACTAGGGGTTATTACTGCATAAACTGGCACCAATACTAGGGGCTATTACTGCAAAAAATTGCACCAATAATAGGGGTTATTACTGAGTAAACTGGCACCAATACTAGGGGTTATTACTGAGTAAACTGGCACCGATACTAGGGGTTATTACTGCATAAACTGGCACCAATACTAGGGGTTATTACTGCAAAAACTGGCACCAATACTAGAGGCTATTACTGCATAAGCTGGCACCAATACTAGGCGTGGTTACTGCATAAACTGGCACCAATACTAAGGGCTATTACTGCATAAGCTGGCAGCAATACTAGGGGTTATTACTGAGTAAACTGGCACCAATACTAGGGGTTATTACTGCATAAACTGGCACCAATACTAGGGGCTA
Organism: Rana temporaria; assembly: GCF_905171775.1. Taxonomy (NCBI): domain Eukaryota; kingdom Metazoa; phylum Chordata; class Amphibia; order Anura; family Ranidae; genus Rana; species Rana temporaria. The sequence goes on along the minus strand of NC_053496.1, from coordinate 36,463,672 downwards.
TTACTGCAAAAAATTGCACCAATAATAGGGGTTATTACTGAGTAAACTGGCACCAATACTAGGGGTTATTACTGAGTAAACTGGCACCGATACTAGGGGTTATTACTGCATAAACTGGCACCAATACTAGGGGTTATTACTGCATAAACTGGTACTAATACTAGAGGCTATTACTGCATAAGCTGGCACCAATACTAGGGGTTATTATTGCATAAACTGGCACCAATACTAGGGGTTATTACTGCATAAACTGGTACTAATACTAGTACAAAATATTTTTAGGAATGTATAATCATATTATGTACAACCGACACTTCTTTGTATTGTACACAATATATATTTTCAATAAAATATGTTAGGAACAAAAAAATATTGTTTTCTTTTTTCAAAATTGTCGATTTTTTGTGTTTTTAAAAAAAAACGCAAAGTTGATCAAATACTATCAAAAGAAAGCTCTATTTGTGGGGAAAAAAGGAGACAATTTTTATTTGGGTCTAGCGTTGCATGACCACGCATTTGTCAATTAAAATAACGCAGTGCCGTATTGCCTAAAATGGCCTGGTCATGAATGCGGGGTAAATCGTCCAGGGGGCAAGTAGTTATAAAACGTGGAGCTTTTTATGGAAAAAAGTTACATTTCAGGTGTAAATTGTGACATGTCAGGATTTTATTCATGCAGACTACTGACACTTTAGAGTTGCACGATTAATCGCTAAAAGATCGTAAACTCGATTCGACCCCCCTACACGATCTTAATCCAGCATTTCCATGATTCATGTAAAAAGTGCAGAGCGGTTTCCCTGCTCACAGCTGTCAAAAAAAAAAAAAAGCAGCCAGCAATGTTTATCAACAACATTGCTCAGCACGGAAAGAGACAGATACAGAGAAACATTGGGGGTTATTTACAAAATGCAAATCCACTTTGCACTACAAGTGCAAAGTGCTTTTGGAAGTGCATTCGCTGTAAATCTGAGGGGTAGATCTGAAATGAGGGGAAGCTCTGCTGATTTTATCATCCAATCATGTGCAAGCCAAAATGCTATTTTTTATTTCCCTTGCATGTTCCCTTCGGATCTACAGCGACTGCACTTCCAAGTGCACTTTCAATGTAATTTCAAATGCACTTTACACTTGTAGTGCAAATTGGATTTGCCTTTAGTAAATAACCCCCATTGCATCTGTCCTATTTATTCATCTACCGATCAAAGGGATGAACTTTGTTTTGCATATTAAGTCAGTTTAAAGCAACCTTGTCAAGTAAAAAAAAATATATATATATATATATATATATATATATATATATATATATATATTTGGGCTTTTTATTAAATTATTTCTTTTTTTAACCCTTTATTAACTCTTAATTTATTCTAATCAACCTTATTAACTCCTTATTCTCCTTCTCAATTTAATTATTATTTTCCTGATGTTTTTTTGTTATTTACTTCTATTTTATAAGCTGTTAAAAATTACAATTTTGTTTGTTTGCTTTGCTCATTAATATTTGTACACCTTATATTTTACACCATATATATATATATTTTTTTTTAATGTTCAGGTGTTTTAAATAGCCTTGTTTTTTAATGTTTAATATTTAAAAGAGTTCATTTGTAATTTTTACATGTGTGCTGTAATATTTTTTTCTGTTTTATGGTCTTATGGCTGCACCATCTTGCAATGCATGTTTTAGGCCGGGTTCACACCTATGTAAATTGAGTGCGGCTTAAACCGCATCCAATTTGCATAACATTATAAAATACATTGATTTTAATAAAGCTGGTTCACATATGTGCGATGCATTCGCACTGTGCATTGCCCAATGTGTGTTTTTTAGGCATTGCGGTGCGGCTCAGGTGCAAATTCAGGCCAATTATCTTCTATAGGCACACATCTGATTCGCAGATGTGTTCAGTTCTCATTCAGGATTTCTCTCATTCTCCTCAATATACATCCCCCTCCCCTCTCCCAGGTCTCCAAATTCACAGCTAAAACAGAGATGATCTGCTGAACAGCTCTCTTATCTCTTTGCAAAGATAACAGAGCTGGAATTCGCACCGCACAAGTGTGAATCCAGCCTCAGGGTGTGCCCCCCAAATCTTTTGTCACATTAAAAAAAAAAGTACACAATGTAAAAAAAAAAAGTTTTTTTTTTTTCATTTGTAAAATAACTTTTCAATGCTTTGTACCATTGCTGACAGCTGAAGTGTAAAAAAAAAGTTTTGGTAGGTATCTGTAATTGGTATTGGCGAATACTAAGAAAAAAAGACCCTAATATAACTTAATGGTAATTTTTTCTTTATACATTACATTATTTTTCATTACATTTCTTTAAATTTGATTGAAGCAATGAGTATTATGTCTCATTTTATTGCCATCTTGTTTGATAACCCAATGTTCAGGGGTTGGAAATCATTAAAAAAAAAAAGTTCTTCAGAATGGTGAGAGAGTCGTGATCTTTATTCTAAGCAAAAAAACAAAACAAAATGTGATTCTCATTTTATCCAGAATTGTGTAGCTCTAAAGTTAAGTCCACTCAACCTACAAGAATCCACCCAATCCTACCCTAATCCTACTGACGTCCGCAGGTGGGATCTCCCATCCTGGGCGGGCGTCATATGACGTCCACGGCTTTCCGGTGGTATAGGGGGCGTACGCGCCCTGTCAGTCAGGAGCCGATGCACGTGCCCAGCGGCTGCGATGTCCACCGGTCACCCGCGATTGTTCGTCACAGAGCAGGGACGTGGATCTGTGTGTACAAACACACAGATCCACATTCTATCAGGGAAGAGGAGACTGATCATGTGTTCCTAGTATATAGGAACACCGATCAGTCTCCTCCCCAGGTCAGTCGCCTCCCCCCACAGTAACAATCACTCCCTAGGTCACACAGTTAACCCCTTAATCGCCCCCTAGTGTTAAGCTCTTTCCTGCCAGTGACATTTATACAGTAATCCGTGCATATTTATAGCACTGATTGCTGTAATAATGTCACTGGTCCCAAAATAGTGTCAAAAGTGTCCGATCTGTCCGAAGCAATGTCATAGTCATGATAAAAATCGCAGATCGCCTCCATTACTTATTAGTAATAAAAAAATAATAATAAAAATGTCATCAATCTTTCCCCTATTTTGTAGGCGTTAAAACTTTTGCGCAAACCAATCAATATACGCTCATTGTGATTTTTGTTTTTACCAAAGGTATGTAGAAGAATACAGTACCCGACGGTGACATTGTACAATGTCGTGGCTCGGCAGCAGCCATATTGGCCGCCCGTGACCCCCATCGCGGGAGCCGGCGCTGAGCTCTGTCACTCCTCCCGCTCGCCCCCCCCCAATGGATTCCTATGGATGCGCTACATCTCGTGGGGGCGGCAAACACGAGAAGCACAGCCTCGCAGCGGTGATTTCCATGAAATACAAAATCGCCGGCATGTACTGTACATATCGGCCTAAACTGAGGAAAAAATTTGTAAACATTTGGGGTATTTATTATAGCAAAAAGTTTAAAATATTGTGTTTTTTTCCAAAAGAGTCACTCTTATAGCTAGATTCACGTAGGGCGGCGTATGTTTGAGCCGGCGTAGCGTATCGTATTTACGTTACGCCGCCGTAAGTTAGAGAGGCAAGTGCTGTATTCACAAAGCACTTGCGTCCTAAGTTACAGCAGCGTAGCGTAAATGTGCCGGCGTAAGCGCGCCTAATTCAAATTGTGAAGAGGCGGGCGTGTTTTATGCAAATTAATCGTGACCCGGCGTGATTGACGTTTTTTACGAACGGCGCATGCGCCGTCCGTGGACATATCCCATTGCGCATGCTCCAAATTACGCCACAAAGACTTATTGGTTTCGACGTGAACGTAAATTACGCCCAGCCCCATACACAGACAACTAACGCAAACGACGTAAACATTTTGAAATTTGACGTGGGACCGACGTCCATACTTAACATTGGCTAGGCCAGCTTTTTGTTGGACTAACTTTACGCCTGAAAACGCCTTACGTAAACGGCGTATCTTTACTGCGACAGGCAAGCGTATGTTCGTGAATAGGCATATCTCGTTGATTTACGCATTCTAGGCGTAAATCAGCGTTCACGCTCCTAGCGGCCGGCCTAAATAGAAAGCTAAGGCGCAGGCGGTCGTATCTTAGCAGGCCGTCGTATCTTAGCTAGATTTAAGTGTACCTCAATTTGAGAATACACTTAAATATACGACGGCGCAGATTCAGAGTTACAACGGCATATCCACTGAAACGCCGGCTTAACTCTTTCTGAATCTGGCTATTAATTTATTTATAGCGCAAAGGATAAAAAACGCTGTGATCAAATACCACCAAAAGAAAAATGATAAAAATGTCATATGGGAGGAAAAATGATAAAAATGTCATATGGGTGGAGTGTAGCATGACCTCGCAATTGTCATTCAAAATGTTACATCGCTGAAAGCTGAAAATTGGCCTGGGCAGGATGGGGGTGAAAATGCCTGGTATTCAAGTGGTTAACTAGCGCTACAGCGTGGAATATTAAGGCCACCTGGGCAATGAAGGCGTTAACCCGGTTCTTTTATATGGTGACATTTTCTTGCTCCAGATCCTTGGTCTTCTTACACTGCCAGGTCTCCCGTTTCCTCTGTCCCCCTCCGCATATCATATTACAATACACGCAGAGATTGCAAAAGCTTTTCCCGGCACCAACATTCACAGCAAACACAGAAGCCTTTGCGGCAAGCAGCGAGCTCTTCTTCCATTTAACAATGCGACCGACCGGGCTGCCGCTCACATTGTTAGCGCACAAAGGACCATTGCCGGGATAAATCTATTTAAGCTCGACAAAAATCTCAGACGCAGAGCATTTGATGGTAATCACAGCAGCACACCGGGGAAGGACAGAAAGAATTGAAAAGTACCCTTTTTATATTATCTAAACTTTTGAGACAACATCATCTCCCCTGCTTGATCTCGGCTCTCTCTGGCTTTCACTAAGAAAAAGGGTTTTAAGGGAATTGAAATAAAAAAGAAGCAGCTATCTGAAGAGCTGCCACCGAGTTCTGTCTGTTTGAAATCGGCGGTTGGCAGCACCGCACAGGTTAACAAAAGTTGCCCCAAACTATGGCACTTCCGAATTAAAGGGTCACTCGAGAAGTTTACCTCAAGGGGTATCCTTAAAGGGTCTGTCTACCCATACGTTTTGGACTCATGTCTGCAAGCTCAAATGCCTACTTATATGTCTGCATTTGGGTTCCCGACTCCGCCCATTGCAAAGGCACCCTAGGTTGGTCCTTGATTGGCTTATATTTTCAGGAGAAAAACAAGCTTTTTTTTAAACGCCGTTGGCGAGTTAAAGAATATCTTAAAGCCAAAACCTTTTTTTTAGGGCTGTTACTGATTAAAATTTTAGTGTTCGATTAATCAATTTTTTTTTATCGATTATTCGACTAATTTCGATTAATTATAACGCACATACAGACCCAACTACTTTTAGCTGATCTCCTTAATTGCAACTCTGCATTAGTCAGTGGTAAATGTGGTATACACTATATACAATCACCCGACACTAGTTAGGTTCCACAATCCAAATATGTTTTAAATTCAAACTGTAGCACTGACGTAAGTAATTTTTTCTTATTAAACTTTAAGAAAAACTTAGAAAGTTAGTTTAACTTTAATTATAAAACTTATCTAGTATATTGACTGTCAGTCACTTTATAGTAGGTAAGTAGGCATCACTTTAGCCAGTCATGATCGCATTTTATTGACAATATACCCTGAAGAACTGAACAGTCTTTCGCATGGAACAGATGTTGCCGATACACAAAGAATTGTCTGCACAAAACTGCTTAGGACAGGAAAACGATGGTTATTTTTGCCCCCTTCCCCTGATGGAGCCTGATGCATCCTCCTGCTCCACAGATGCAAAAGGTACCTCAATCCAATGGGTGCAGTTTGCTCGCATCCAGCAGGGTAAGTCTCACTGTCCAGGCTGTCCGGTGACGTCAAGAATTTTAATCAAAATAATTTTGATCGATCAACAAAAATTAAAGATTAATCGAGGAATTAATCTTTAATTTCCCCAGCCCTACTTTTTTTATTTTCAGCGGTAGATTCACCCCTATTTGTTCTGGTGATCATTGTCACTGGGACAAAAATGTTACAGTTGTCACTATACTAGGAGGTGAGAGGAAATATTACAATGAGAACACCTGTTCCTGTTCCAGTTGTTTAAAACAGGATTTAGTCTCACTTCCTGTTTTGGGGACAAGAAAGGAACATCTCTCCAATTGCATATACAGTGCCTTGAAAAAGTATTCATACCCCTTGAAATTTTTCACATTTTGTCATATTACAACCAAAAATATAAATGTATTTTATTGGGATTTTATGTGATAGACCAACACAAAGTGGCACAACTATAAATATTTTTTAACAATTATTTTTACAAATAAATATCTGAAAAGTGTGGGGTGCATTTGTATTCAGCCCCCCTTTACTCTGATACTCCTAACTAAAATCTAGTGGAACCATTTGCCTTCAGAAGTCACCTAATTAGTAAATAGAGTCCACCTGTGTGTAATGTAATCTCAGTATAAATACAGCTGTTCTGTGAAGCCCTCAGAGGTTTGCTAGAGAACCTTAGTGAACAAACAGCATCATGAAGATGAAGGAACACACCAGACAGGTCAGAGATAAAGTTGTGGAGAAGTTTAAAGCAGGGTTAGGTTATTAAAAATATCCCAAGCTTTGAACATCTGACAGAGCTCTGTTCAATCCATCATCCGAAAATGGAAAGAGTATGGCACAACTGCAAACCTACCAAGACATGGCCGTCCACTTATAATAACAGAAGAAGAAGAACACAGGAACAGGCTGCTGGATTTAAATAGGCCACTGTGCATCAAAATCTGTAAAGCATTGTGTGCGCCATGAGGTGATTGCGCATTAATGTTTGCAGCCGTTCATGGCTACAAGCACAATTGCCCACAATTGCGATTCTTTTGGGCATTAGCAGATGTGACAATTATTTTGCGAACCATTCTCTGACACTAACTTTGGGCAGTCAACCCCTGTAATGTCTTTTATTTTTTATGTTCTTATTGAAGCTTTTTATCTTTCATTTTTTTGTGGTTCTCTGAGGGTAGTGTTCACTTTAACCTCCCTGGCGGTATGATTCTGTCTGGAATTACGTACCAAAAGCGGTACATTTATTTTGCAAGGAAATTGGCGTTTTATACTGTAGGCCTGTAATTTTTAGAAATAACTCACTTAAATCTGACCAAGCAAGAGTCTTGTAGGCATCCCGGGTATGATTTTTTTTTTTAAAACAAAATTATAAATTATAATATAATAAATAATTATAAATAATTATAACAAATAATAATATAATTATAATAAAAATTATTCAATAATGTAATCAACTCAAAATCACTGAAATTTGCAGTTGCAGAATTGTCGCTGTCATTATTTTATTTTTTTTATGACGAATTTCCCCGCAAATCGCTATCGCACATTTCTGCAAGTGATTATAATTTATTATCGCTGTTTTCTAGCTGATCTAAAACCATTTTTGACATAAAGGGACACTTTTGGACAATCTACAGTTTTTAGGCAGAAATGACATTTTTTATTATATAAAAGTACATGTAGGACACTGGGCAGACCACTAGGGACAAGGGGGGTGTGTATTTTTTACATACAGTACTGTAATCTATAAGATTACAGTATACTGTATGTAATGTGTTTGTTTACTTTTTTGAATTTGGCGCTGTTCTCCGCTCCCGTGCGTCGTAACGTCGCAGGGAACGGAGATCGGCGTCACACGGGGACTGTGAATCGAGCGAGGAGGTCCCGCTCGCTCACACAGCGGGTGGCATCGCTGGATCCAGGGACAAGGTGAGTAAACCAAGCCTGTGGATCCAGCGAAAGGTAAGCCCGTCCAGCCCGAGCGTGACTCGGGTTTGCCGATCCTAACATGTAAAACCAACCCCGAGTCACGCTCGTGTTTACCGTCAGGGGGGTTAAAGAGGAAGTAAACCCTCTTAAAAAAATCCTGAAAAAAAAAAAACCCTGCAAGAGAAAGGCATAAGCATAGCATACTAGCTCATTATGAATTACTTACCTGAGAATGAAGCCCCACTAGCGGCACACTCATTACACTCAGTGCGCCTGCACCGTTGTCTACAGCGCTCATGCGCCATAGACATTGGTGCAGACTTTTCTGCAAATATCTTCCTAACCATGTAGGTTAGGGAGATATTTATTGCACCTACAGGTAAGCCTTAATCTAGGCTTACCTGTAGAGCTAAGTGGTCTGTAAGGCCTTGTGCACACGACCGAGGAACTCGTCGTAAATGAAACATCGTTTTTCTCGACGAGTTCCTTGTTAGGCTTGTCGAGAAACTTGACAAGCTTTCTTTGCGTACACACTGTCAAGACCAAATCTTGTCATTCTCAAACGCGGTGACGTACAACACGTACGACAGCAGGGGAAGTTCGATTCCACTGGCACAAACCTTGGCGCTGCTTTTGCTAATCTCATGTTACTGCGTGTTAAGTAAAAGTTTGGTAGGAGATGATTTGCACTTTTCAGTCTGTTACAGCGTGACAAATTTGCTATCTGCATTACAAACGCTACTTTTATTGAAGGTGCACTCCCGTCTCATACTTTATTCTGAGCATACGCTGGTTTCTTAGCATACACACGAACGTGTTTCTCGTCGTAAACACGACAGTTCCTCGACAGTTTTCTCGATGAAAAGCATACACACGACAATTTTCCTCTGCAAAAAAGCTCTGCCACCAAGTTTCTTGATGGATTCTTTTGAGGAAAACGGTCGTGTGTACAAGGACTAAGGGTTTACAACCACTTTAAGCTGATGTCCTGCCCATAGCCCATGCCCATTTTTTGAGCTGCAACTCTTCCATTTATAAAAACAAAGGACATAGTTTGAACGAAAAAAAAAAGTGCAAAGACAGTGTGCACCTAAACTACCTTACATTATATCACTCACATTCACCACAACCCAATATTTCCATAGAGAAAAGTTAGGCGTGCACCAGTTAGGCCTTTTATCCCTGATTACAATGGTCCTGCTTCTGGCCACTGTTACACTGCTGTATCATCTGCAATAATATAATTTATGTAGTAAAGACTCAGCCTGTGCTCTTTGTCTCTAATACATTTTGGCCTAGCTATTTAAATGGTCCTTTTGCTGGCCAATTTTATACTGTCACTGTGTCATTTGCAGTCTCGTAATTCTTGTAGTAAAACCCCTGGCTGTAACACTGCATTTAGTATATTTTGGCAGATCTTCCTTCAATAAAAATATCCTGCTGCTGGCCAATTTTACATTGCTGTATCATTTGTGGTCATTGAATTCTTAATAAAAGCTAGAAAGAAATTAGACAACGTTTGGGACAGTTTTGCATCAGCAAGAACATAGGACAGTCACAGTGAACTACTGGTTAAAGCAGAGTTCCGGCCACAATTTCACTTTTTAAATATAAATACCCCTGTAATACACAAGCTTAATGTATTCTAGTAAAGTTAGTCTGTAAACTAAGGCCCGTTTTGTTAGGTTGTTACAGCATTTAGACACTTTATAAAATAGAAATTGACTGGGGCCATCTTAAGTGTGGCATCATGAAGCCAGACTGTATGACTTCCTGGATTTCAGCCTTGCAGATCTTGCACATGCTCAGTGCTGCACAAGCAGTGTAATAGGTTTCAGATCAGGTTTTAGCACCTGTACTGTCCAAGTCACATGATTCTTCGAGACTGGGGAGTGCACAGACTCCTGGAAAGTTACACCCACTACATTCCCAGGAGTCTGTGCGGTGTAGGTTAGGAAGCTTAAGCACCTAGGTGCAGGAAGAGGGAAGATTAACTATTCTGCCTAGCAACAACACTTTGAAGGCATCTAACATTTTTCTTAAAGGACTAATGACATTTTTTTAAAACTACTGATGTAATGTTATATTTATGGGTGGAACTCCACTTTAATTTCTGAATTTGTTAGTACTATCCTACTTGGTAAACTACTGGTCCAAAATTGTGTGCATTTTTTAGTACTATCCTCCAGAATCATGTATGTAATCTGCTGTATATTTAATGAAGTGAGCTGAATTGGTAAATGGGTCAAATTGACCTCCATAATGTTTTACCTCCACGATGGGAGAGCGAGTGGGTAGTCCTTGACTCCAATGCCTCACTGACTGACTGAAACAACCAATGACATTGCAGCATTGTGTCTACATCCAGAATATTTCCCCTAGTGTCACCAGGTCGTGAATTAAAAATGTTGGTGGTGGGTTATTAATGCCATTGGAGAGGGAGTAGTGACTATTTATCATGACCTTGTTGCTGTAGAGAACATAAGTCTACACTAAAGACCCTTATAGGGTAGGAATAACAATGATATTGACTTCTCCATGGATAGTTTGCAAGGCACACAATTTTCCCATCATCTGTACAAATTGGTTATCTCATGTAACCTTGTTTACAAATCAGTACAATATTCAAAGCCAGGTTAGGACCCTGGAAGCAAAAAAATGTATGCAAACAAAGGTAACTCCAGCAGATGAATGTTACTTTTAGGCCAAAGGTTGTATGACTGCTTACTCCAGTGATGGTAATCTGTCCCTATGGGGCAGATCCACAGAGATCTGCATCCGCGCAGCGTATCAGAAATACGCTACGCCGCTGTACCTTACCTGCCTTTAGTTCGAATCCTTAAAGATTTTGCGCCGTAAGTTACGGCGGCGTAGTCTATCTCTGGCGGCGTAACGGCGCGTAATTCAAATCGGCGATTAGGGGGCGTGTTTCATTTAAATGAAGCGCGACCCCGCGCCGAATGAACTGCGAATGCGCCATCCCTAAATTTCCCACCGTGCATTGCGCTAAATGACGTCGCAAGGACGTAGTTTTTTTTAACATAGACGTGAATTACGTTCATCCCGATTCACGGACGGCTTACGAAAAAAAAATAAAAAAATTCAAAATAAACGCGGGAACGACGGCCATACTTAACATGGCAAGTCAAACTATACGCCGCAAAACACCAGCTTTAACTATACGCCGGAAAAAGCCGACTAGAGACGACGTAAGAGAATGCGACGGCCGCGCGTACGTTCGTGGATCGTCGGAAATAGCTAATTTGCATACTCGACGCGGAAAACAACGAGAACTCCACCCAGCGGACGCCAAAGTATTGCATCTAAGATCCGAAGGCGTACGAAGCCATACGCCTGTCGGATCTAACCCAGATGCCGTCGTATCTTGGTTTGAGGATTCAAACCAAAGATACGACGCGGGAAATTTGAAAGTACGCCGGCGTATCAGTAGATACGCCGGCGTACTCGCTCTGTGGATCTGCCCCAATGTATTTACAGTATTTCTGGTCATAGAAAACGTTCAACATACTAGAATTTTCTTACGCATCCATAGGTTTGTAAAGCACTGTGCCACTGCCTATTGGTGATCTGTTTTATATGGTAGGTTATATATACAAAGATTAAAATAAATATTCAGGACCCGTGGCCAGTGGCATAGCATCGGTGGGCAATACATTGAAAAAACGAAATTCAAACAAAATAAAAGCAATCTTATTAAAACATGTTTTTCCATATGTCAGCCTATAATAAAAAAAATATTCCTGAGAAGTTACTGTGTGTATATATATATATAGATATAGATATAGATATAGATATATGTAGCAATATATGTAGCAGATACTTATGCAGACTGGTCTAATCTATGATGGGAGAACTGTCTTTTCCACCCCCCCCCCCTTCTCTCCTCACACAGACATTCAGAACTGCTTGTTTGTAAACTTCCTATTGGAGGTTGTCTGTTTACTCCCTATTGGAAGAGCCTGGGCCAATCATGAGACAGCAGAAAAAGACTGTGGCGAAGGAGATAAAAAACAACAGAAACTAGGCCAGAGCTTCTTTTTGCCTGCACCCCATCAGGAGAGCATCTGCATTCTATGTGTGTGTGGAATTGCGGCCTAACAAGGGACACACAGCCTGCAACACCAGCCCAGAGGAACAGATTGTTCATGCAGCTCCAGCCCAGAGGAACAGATTTTTAATTCAGCTCCAGCCCAGAGGAACAGATTGTTCATGCAGCTCCAGCCCAGAGGAACAGTCTGTCCATGCTAAAGAAGGACACCCTGCAACAGCTCAAGGACTGAATGTCACTGTGACACACCTGCGTCTAAAGATCGATCGATCGCTCAGGGGAGGACCGCTGACTGTGTACAGGATTTGGTGAGGGGGCTTTGCCCAGGAACCTTTAATGCTTTTCATAGAATACCACATCCAAATATTGTCCCCAGAGCTCCCACATTGCCGGTAAAGATAATAAAATGCAAAGCTTTGCCTCCAGGACATTACCGCGGTGGCTCTTAAAGTGGACACACCACAGGTATTGAGATCATTACACTGGGTGTCTACTAGAGGCATCGTAGGCCGGCCTGGGGTTCCACTTTAGCCACAGCATCCCACACACACCAAAAGTTATTGGGGAGTCTATTTAATCTGTACAAAACTTGCGGCGGCGTAACGTAAATCAAATACGTTACGCCCGCCCAAAAATACGCCCATCTACGTGAATCTGGCCCTATGAGTTTACGCCAAATTTATATATCCTGGGGACCAACCAAAAAAAAAAGGAAAATTAAACAGGTTACGCATTTAAAACTGTATATGTCCTTAAATATATATATATATATATATATATATATATACTTTTTTTTATTGCGGCTAGTTGGTCTTATAATTATTGTCAGGTTGACTGATACATACTGAGGCTGCTAAATGTTTGGGCTGGGCATCTAGGTTTAAATTCATGAAAGTCTGGGGCTCTAAAACAACTATACATACTGTCAAATGCTGCAGCTGTCCCCAACCAGCAATAAGGCTGAAAACTGAGCAATCACATGACCGATGACTACTCAGTTCTAGGTCTTCCTGGAGCAGAGAGTTTCCATCATCACCGCTATTCAGGGCAGGACTTAGGATGGTGGGGGCCCCTGGGCTTGAGTCACTTCCGGGCCCTACCTTCTATACATTACTTCAAACAGAACAAAATGATACATACACAAGCTATGTATTAAGCCCTGTGCACACGATCGGATATCTGATGGAATCTAATCCGATGGATTTTTTTGTCGGATATCCGATGAAGCTCACTTTCATCAGTCTTACCTACACACAATCAGTCAAAAATCCGACCGTGCCAAAACGCGGTGACGTAAAACACTACGACGTGCTCAGGAAAATTAAGTTCAATGCTTCCGAGAATGCGTCGACTTGATTCTGAGCATGCATGGATTTTTGACTGATGGACTTCCACACAGACGAATGTTTTTTTATGTTGGTTTTTTATCCATAGGAAAAATTTAAAACATGTTCTATTTTTTTCACCGATGGAAAACAAACCGATGGAGCCCACACACAATCAGTTTGTCCGATGAAAACAGTCCATCGGTCTGTTTTCATCAGACAAACTGATCGTGTGTACAGGGCTTTAGAGTTACACAATTCTGGATAAACTGAAAATAAAAATAGAGATCACGATTCTGAACAAACAACTAAACAAAATTACATAATTTATGTCAATTGCTGAAGTCTATTAAAAATGTTTAATTAATCTGAATTATTTAAAAAAATTGGGTTTGAATGAATGATTAAATTCCTCAATCAAATACACTTGTTTCAGATGAATCAGCATTTTTGAACGAATCTGTACCTGTCAGATAGAGAGGGATCATATAATTCCACCGCACGAGCCGTCACATCTGTCCATCGGTAGCCGACGCAGCTATAAATAGTGTCATTCGGATGCTCACACATGTGCAGAATGACCGGGCGTAATGACGTCATCGCAACCGTGTCGCATAATGATGACGCGTAGTCAACAAAAGTAAACATAGCGTTGTACCGAAGAACATATTGTATACTGCGCATGGGCACAAAATAGCACTGACACAAGTCAGAGTCCAATGTATTCAAAGGGCAAATCCAGCAATTGGAGCCAAAGTAACTTGCCACATCCAGCAAAAGGACAGACACTGGGCATAATATTGCAAAAATAGCTTCACAAGGGTAATAATAAAAGAAAGACAGTTTGTCTACTTGGACGGAGGACAAAAATGATCAATGTCCCTAGAATAGGTAAAAATGCTAGACCAATCAACACACTTTAAATGAAAAATTAAATGACTGGCATATTATTGAAAAAAATTTAACATAACCCGGGGAGGCCCCCTATTGGGCGGGGCCCACGGGCTTGAGCCCAGTCAAGCCCAATGGTAAGTCCGGCCCAGCCGCTATTGGCTTTGCCCCTCCAGCACTCACTGGCTGAAAAGGGGGCAAGCTCACTTGAGACCCAGGGCCAGTTGTCAATCAGGCAGCTGGGTGGAACCAGACAATATGTTCCAGATCATTCCAGAGCCTACAGCAGCTCTGTGACATCAGCCAACAGTGGCCTTGTCAGCAGAGGTGTTTCTAGTAAAAATGGCGCCTATGGCAAGCACTGAAACTGCGCCCCTGTCAAAACATTTGAAACCCGTCTCTTAGATAACCTAAAGGGGGTGTCCTTAGAGTCTGAGATTAAAGAGGGAAAGAAAGAAGGATGGAAGGACAGCAGGCCCAGATCCTACACCACAATAGCAATATGTGTATTCCAGAAAGTTTAAAGAGGAAGGATGGCGGCCATATCTCTTGTCATGTGACTGCAGTCAGCTGACACATGTGAAGGCGGGGCCTTCTGTATCACAGACACTGATTGGCTAGGACATGGTGCAGCCCCTTCTATCTCTGTAGCTGGCTGTTACATCCGTCTCAGCATTCTGTGTGGGCGGCACCGGGCGAGCTGGAGCGGTTCATCTTTTTTTAGGGGGGGGGGGGGATATCACAACTCAGACCAGTCCATCCATGCCTAGAACAAAAAAGTTTTTTCGGGAAACTACCCAGGACTGCCATAGCCTGGGATCGTCCCAGCAAAATTGTGACTGTTGGCAAGTATGCCCTGGTAAGTGCCTTGCTGCCCAGCCACTCACAAGCGCCCCCTTCAGATGGCGCCCATGGCACTTGCCATATCTGCCATACCCTAGATACGCCACTGCTTGTCAGTTGATTCTGAGCCCCAGGAGTACAAAAGACGGCGCACTCCTTGACATAGAAGATAACGATGGCCACAAGAAACCTTTGCCCACACTTCTCTTTTAAAACCTGTGTCTTCTGTATGACCAAATATCCCCTCCATCATCCTATCCAGCAGAAATTCCAACTACAAACCTGATTTTAGCTTTTTTTAATGGTCATGTAGCAGCTTGGTATAGAAAGATGTTTACATACATACAAAGGAATATATATATGTGATTTTCTATGCTTGCCTGGAGTTACACTTTAAATGTGTTCATTAAACGTTGGTGTCCGTCAGCACCTGTCACCTTCCAGGCCCCCCACAGCCCTCCCCGCTTAATCTGCCAAGGAGGTGTCATTTTCTCCTCAAGTTGCCTTCAATTAAGAAAGATTTGTTTCCGTCTCCATTCCTCCCGGTTTTCTAAATGCGCGGACAAGAAATGGCGGTACCTGGGGCTACAGATGTTTCACTGATGTTTACTCGAGTACCCCAAACGCTCAGCAGCCATTAGCAAAGCACATCTACATAAAGGACTTGTTTTTGCTCTAGGCTAATTGAGAAATGACATGGAAGTTTTTTCGATAAAAAAAAAAAAAAATCTTCCTTGGTGGGGACGAGAGATAGCAGAGAGGGAGAGTGCGAAATTACTTTTCCCAGGCAAATCCTGATAAAGACACGTTATTAATATTTCAAATCCACATCTGTGCACTTCAAACAAAAAAAAACACAAATCTTGTTACAGTCGATTCTGTGCGGCCAGAGAGATAACGGGCTCGGTGACTAAGGATGCGTCCTGTGCCGGCTCTATTGACCCCTCGGAGCCTTTTGTGCATTTAGTATATTAGGCAGCATTTGTGGAGTGAGCCCTGTGCTTCCTAAATGGGAAGTGATGGCAGATTAGCATGATACAGGCTCATGGATATGATGGCTTTAACCTGTTGGGAAGAATTTGATATAATTGCTCTAAAGCAAAAAAAAAAACACACGTGGCCCGGATTCAGATAGAATGCTCTATCTATCTGCGGGCGTAACGTATCTTAGATACGTTACGCCGCTGTAACTTTGGGCGCAAGTTCCGTATGCAGAAAGAACTGAACAGGAACGAAGTCCATACATAACATTAGCTACGCCTCATATAGCAAGGGTAACTATACGCCGAAAAAAGACTAACGTAAACGACGTAAAAAAATGCGCCAGCGGGACGTACGTTTCTGAATCTAAACCAACCAACATCCATGTTCTGGGTGACTTGTAGACGCGAAATCTGATATTTAGGTACGCCAATATAAAGGGAGTTTGCATAGTCGAGTCGGGAATTGATAATAGTTCCAACTACTACTGCTATGTCTTCTTTTGGAATGAAGGGGATGAGTCTACGCAGCAGCCGGAGGAGATGGTGGGATCCATTGACTACTGATCTTATTTGTGCATCTATCGACATTTCAGAGTCAAAGATGACTCGGAGACTTTTGACTTTAGTGCTTGTGGTGATCATCTGTCCAAGAATGGTGGGTGGTGTCCATGAAATCTCAGCTTTTGTTTTCCGGTTAGCTTGGAGGAGAAGAAGTTCTGTTTTGGATCCATTGAGTTTGAGGGAGCCCTCAGTCATCCAATCATCGATCAATGCGAGGCATTTTTCTAGACCGTTATATTGGTCTTTTTTCCCGGTGATGCGAAAGTAGATTTGAGTGTCGTCAGCATATGAGTGGTAGCACAGGTCCTGTTTACTGATGATTTTGAGGAGTGGGCGGAGGTAGATGTTGAAGAGCACGGGTGACAGGGGTGATCCTTGAGGGACTCCGCAAGAAATTGCGCGAGTTTCAGAGGAGAAGGCTCCTAGTTTTACTGTCTGGGAACGATTTTCTAGGAAGGATGCGAACCATGGTAGATCTGCATCTGTGACTCCTGCTACTTCTTTAAGGTGAATGAGTAGCGTTTTGTGGTCTACAGTGTCGAAAGCTGCACTGAGATCCAGCAGCACCAGGAGACATGATTCTCCGTCATCTGCTGCTTCGAGGGCATCATCCCATATTTTGAGAAGTGCTGTTTCAGTGCCATGGCCTGGGCGGAAACCTGATTAAAGTGGGTCCAAGAGTTTATGTGTGTCCAAATGGAGTTGTAGCTGTTGTACTACAGCTTTCTCCATAATCTTTGAGATGGTGTTCAGGCTTGTTATGGAGCTTCGGTGATTTGGATCTTTAGGGTCGAGGTTAGGTTTCTGTAGGAGGGGCTTGATTATGCCTTGCTTGAGGGAGATTGGAATCATACCTTCTTTAAAATGATTGGTTTACGAGATGTGTTATGGTGGGTGCCAAGATATCAGTACATTCTTTCAGGAGTTTTGTTGAAATGGTGTCATTTGGTGATGTACTGTCTCGAAGGCATTTAATGATGTTTTTGGTAGTGTTAATGGATCGAGATCAGCACAAAATTAGTCGGTTGTATGATGTTTGTATTGAGTTCCTCTTCTTGCTGTGGCTGAGTGAGGTTGGTTGTTTTTTTCTGTTTAATTATTTGCCGAATGTTTTCAATTTTGTCCATAAAAAAATCCGATAGCTCATTACAGAATTCTTGAGTTTCATTTGCTGTCGTTCTAGGCAGGTGGGGTTCATAGTCTGAGCGACTAATTTGAAGAGTTCGCGGGGACGGTTTATGGCTTTTGATATTGTGTTTGAGAAATATTATTTAGTTGTTTGAATATTGCTATGGTATTTATTAGTGAGTGCTTTGTAGTTTGTGCGGTTTTCCATTGTGGGATTTCTTCTCCATGCTCCTTCAGCTCTTCTGCGTTATTGCTTCAGTAAAGTAAGCGTGTCATTGAACCAGCCTGAATTGTTTTTCCGGATGAGTGCTCTATGTTTTGGAGCAACTGTCTCTGATGTTTGTAGCAATGCTTTGTTTAAGGAGTTGAGTGTTTGTTCTGTTGATTGTTTTTTTCTTTAGCATTCCTATATTTTTTGATAGTGTGATTTTGAAGAGTTCAGAGTGTAGTTTCTTCTGAGATCTTATCCAGTCATTACTGTATAAATGATACTGGCAGGGAAGGGGTTAACACTAGGGGGCGATCAAAGGGTTAAATGTTCCCTAGGGAGGTGTTTCTAACTGTGGGGGGAGGGCACTGACAGGGAGTAGAGAGATCACTGTTCCTAATCGCTAGGAACAGACAATCTCACTCTACTCCCCTGACAGAACAGGGATCTGTTTGTTTATACTGGCAGATCCCCATTCTGCCTCTCTGTGGAGCGATCGCGAGTGGCCGGCGAACATCCCCCGCTAGCGACTGGGCCCACAGATCGCTGTGTATGCGCCTGACGTACAATGACGGCAATTCGCACAGGAGAGCCAACCTGCCTCAGTACAACTGCGGCAGCTGGTCATTAAGTAGTTAAAGGAAAATTTTTATACAATTTTTTTTTTTTTATTTCCAATCTTGATACGTTTCTAAAGTGATATTCTATATGTTTATACTTGATACTAGCATATACAGCAGGGATAAGCAATTAGCGGACCTCCAGCTGTTGCCAAACTACAAGTCCCATCATGCCTCTGCCTCTGGGTGTCATGCTTGATGCTGTCAGAGTCTCGCTATGCCTCATGGAACTTGTAGTTTGGCAACAGCTGGAGGTCCGCTAATTGCATATCCCTGATATACAGTATACAATTTGTGTTTTACATATAAACATTTAACCGCTTGACCTCTGGAAGATTTACCCTTTCTTCATGACCAGGCCATTTTTGCGGTTCGGCACTGCGTTACTTTAACTGACAATTGCACAATCATGTGACTCTGTACCCAAATAAAATTTATGTCCTTTTTTTCCCCCACAAATGGAGCTTTCTTTTGGTGGTATTTGATCACCTCTTTTTTTTTTGCGCAATAAAATCTGTTATAAAACATATGCAATAATAATGATAAAAAAAAAAATCAAATTTATTCATCAATTTAGGACAATGGGGGTTATCCACAAAGCCTTGGCGCAACGTAACTTTTCTGATTTAAGTTACTCCGCCGCAAAATTCCAAAGTTAGGTGCCGATCCACAAAGCACTTACCTGGAATTTTGCGGCGCTGTAACTTAAATCCGTCCGGCGCAAGGCGTTCCTATTCAAATGGGCGAGTCCCATTTAAATTAGGCGCGCTCCCGCGCCGGACGTACTGCGCATGCTCCGTCGGGTAAATTACCCGACGTGCATTGCGCTAACTGACGTCGCTCCGACGTCATTTGCTTAGACGTTACCGTAAATGGCGTCCAGCGCCATTCACGGACGTCTTACGCAAACGACGTAGAATTTAAAATTCGACGCGGGAACGACGGCCATACTTAACATGGCTTAGGACAACTAGGGCTTAGCCCTAGTTTTACGCGGCGGAACTCGACGTAAACGACGTAGATTTAGAGCGTCGGGCCCGTCGGAGCGTTCGTGGATCGCCGTAACTGGTCATTTGCATATTCTACGCCGGCCTCAATGGCCTCGCCACCTAGCGGCCGGCCTAGAATTGCATCCTTAAGATCCGACAGTGTAATTCAATTACACATGTCGGATCTTCGTCCTAACTATGGGAAACTGAGTCTGTGGATCAGTTCCATAGTTAGGACCAGGGATACGACGGCGTAACAGCAGTTACGCCGCCGTATCTCTTTTGAGGATCTGGCCCTATATGTATTCTGCTACATATTTTTAGTAAAACAAATATCCCAATAAGCGTATATTGATTGGCAAAAGTTATAGCGTCTAAAAATTATGGGATATATTTATTGAATTTTTATTTATTTATTTATTTATTTACTAGTAATGGCAGCAATCAGCAACTTATAGTGGAACTACAATATTGCGACGGAAAAATCGGACACTAACTGACACTAATACAGCGATCAGTCCTAAAAATATGCACTGTCACTGTACTAATGACATTGACTGGGAAGGGGTTAACTTCAGGGGCGATCGCAGAGATAACTGTGTGCCTAGGTGGTGTTTTTGCACTGTGTGGAAGGTACTTTTACTAGGGGAAGACATGGATCCATGTTCCTGCTTTGCAGGAACACAGGATCAATGGGCCAAATCCTCAAAAGGGATACGCAGGCGGAACTGCTGTTCAGCCTGCGTATCCCTGTGCCTATCTTTGGAACTGATCCTCAGAAGCAGTTTTCCAAAGATAGGCAGAAGATCTGACATCTGTAAGACACTTACACTGTCAGATCTTTGGATGCAGTACCGCATCCGCCGCTGGGGGCATTTCTCATTGAAATGCCGCTTTGCGTATGCAAATGAGGACTTACGGAGATCCACAAAGCTTTTCAGCTTTGTGTTTTCTGCGTAAGTTTACGTTTGCATACGTACAATTAGTTCTGCTTTTACAAAGTGTAAACTAGTAACACCTTGTAAAAACAGATCTTTTTTTCGATCGCCGCGTTTTTTTTTAAATTTTGAATTTTTTTTCCCGGCGCGTAACTTTTTTTTTACCCGACGCAACATTATTGTCCCGTCGCAATCCACAAAGCCCGACGTAACGTAATTTCGCGTGCTGCCCGTCGGGAAAATGACGTCACGAGCATGCGCAGTACGGCCGGCGCGGGAGCGCGCCTCATTTAAATTGTCATCGCCCCCTGCAGAAGAGGACCGCCTTGCGCCGGAGACATTTAAGTTACACGGCCTGAAATTTCTAGGTAAGTGCTTTGTGGATCGGGCACTTAGGTAGAAATTTTAAGTCAGTGTAACTTAAATGGGAAAAGATAAGTTAGGCAGGATTTTTGAGGATTTGGCCCAATGTCTTTCTTACTGACAGAACGGCTCTGCCATTCTGGCTCTCTGCCAAATGATCGGCGGGTTCCGGCAGACATTGAGTCTGCGGTACCTGCAGATAAGCTTTCACTGTGTATAATCACAGCAGGAGCAGGTCACCAGGGGCTTGCATGCACCCAACACCCGAAAGTGAAGGATCACGTACTAGGTGATCCTGTGCAGCAGAGCCGCCTAGCCACCGTTACGGTTTGCAAACAGTTAATATAATGTATGACAAAGGATTTCCAGAGCACTATATGTTAGCTAAAGAGATGGTACAGTAGAAGTTATCGCCTCCATTCTGAGGCTACTGCTATTGCTCATTGACTGAAAATATTTTTTTTCCTATTTAGTACTTTATAATTCTTCATTTAGCTCCTTGTTCCTCATAATTCATTTTTTTAGATTTCCTTTTTTTTTTTTTTTTGTGATTTGTATGCAAATGTTTTTCTTTTTCATTAACTATGTTGGTTTGGTTTTGTCTTGTCAAAAACTAATGCACCAAAACTTAACTTATCGGAAACATAAGTTAGAAATTTTTAAATAAAAACTATGGGCCAGATTCACAGAAGAGATACGACGGCGTATCTCCTGATACGCCGGCGTATCTCTGTTTCTATCTATGCGGCTGATTCGTAGAATCAGTTACGCATAGATAGCCAGAAGATCCGACAGGTGTAATTGACTTACACTGTCGGATCTTAGGATGCAATACTTCGGCCGCCATGGGTGGAGTTTGCGTCGTTTTCCAACGTCGGGTATGCAAATGAGCTTTTACGGCGATCCACAAAGGTTTTCGCGTTTGTTACGTCGTCGCTAGTCGTTTTTTCCCATCGCAAAGTTAGGCCTGCTTTAACATGGCTTAAATTTAGACGAGCCATGTTAAAGTATGGCCGTCGTTCCCGGGTCGAATTTCAATTTTTTTTTTTTTTGCGTAAGACGTCCGGGAATACGAAAGTATGTTACGCATGTCGCCGTTCAAAAAAATTACGTCACTTTGTGCAAAGCACGGCGGGAATTTCAAAACGGAGCATGCGCAATACGTCCGGCGCGGGAGTGCTCCTAATTTAAATGGTACACGCCCCATTTGAATTAGGCGGGCTTGCGCCGGACGCCTTTACGTTACGTGAAAACTTGCGGCGGTGTAACGTATAGATGATACGTTACGCCGCCGCAGTTATATGTGAATCTGGCCCTATCATTTTATTTACATTTAGATGAGATGCTTTAAAAACCCTACCAATGTTGAAGTTTTTTTTATTTTATTTTATTGTTTGTTATTGTTTATTGTATTCTTTTGAATGTATATAAAATATGTTTTGAAAGACAATACCAGCAAATATTGGTCCCAAACACAGATACCGTGTTTCCCCGAAAATAAGCCTGGGTCTTATATTAATTTTGGCAACAAAAGACACAGTAGGGCTTATTTTCGGGGTAGGTCTTACCATGTAACCTGCCGTCTTCTCTCCCCTTCTCTATCTCTGCCTGTCAGGAATCCCCAGTGTGAACAGAGTTAAAAATGCTTGTAAAACCCTATAATCCACTCTATTACAGTATTACATAATGTACATTGTGTGCATTTCTGTAAAAAATTGTACCAAATACCTTCGTTATAGGGCCGCTCTGAGCTTCTGTGACCCGCCAGGGCTCTCTTCCCCACAATTATATTACAGAAACACACACATTGTACATTATATAATACTGTAATAGAGTGGATTATAGGATTTTACAAGCATTCTAAACTAGGGCTTATTTTAGGGGTAGGGCTTATATTGCAGCCCTCCTGGAAAATAGCGCTAGGTCTTATTTTCCGGGTAGGTCTTACTTTCGGGGAAACACGGTAATGTTCACATATTACTTTAGTATCATAGGTAATGATAAAGTTATTGAGAAATCAGTAGCTATAATAGTCTATATAGCTATATATAAAAGCAATTGCGCATGATAGAAAAGGGACAAAAAAATTACAGTTCCGCACAAATTGAAAATTTTAAGAATTCTGTTATATTTTAATGGGTCACATTACACATTGACTGCATTAACATGGTTTACCTCATAAACTAGTATCCTAAGTTAAAAGAAACTTGTATCCTAAGTATCCTAGTATCCTTAATAATATAATATAAGTTAAGTTACCAACATATCTTCTTTTTTTTTTATGGCCAGGACTATGAAATAAAATGATTACAAATATGTTTTAATGTTTTTATTTTAGTCTGGTTTTATAATTTAATTTCCTATCATTTATTTTTGTAGCTTATCTTTATTTGCTTTAAAATAAAACTATGATGTTTATAGAGCTCAATATCCCAAGCTCAAACATTTTCACAATTGAGTGACTCATAGCAGTGTCTCCTCCCCCTCCCTGCCAGCTCTAGAGTTTCAATCAGAAATAAAAGGGTCTCAAAGTAAACAGCTTCTACCATTGTATTGCTTTAGAAAACCCACAGCACACACCGGGAATCTTGTGTCACGTACCCTATATTACATTTTTATTTGTTAAACAAAGATTTGTAAGACTAGTAAACTAGATATAAAAATATAGAAACTTATAAAAATAAATTTACCAAAAACAATTATAGTTTCCCTTTAATCTTACTGACTGCAGTGTCCACATAGTGATTATATTTGTCTTCAGACATGTTGCTTTAGGAGCCAAAGACAGCTGTAGCTACTATTCATTAATTATTTGTGCATCAAATGATCAGTCACATTCTCAATCTGTCAGATCTACACAATGTGACACACTTGTGTTTTATATGCCAGAAGCTTTACAAAATAAAGTTTAAAAGCAATATTCTCTGCGTGCAATCCTAACAACGATTGCAGAAAATATTTATCTAAGTCCTAATACAGTAAGGTATTTTTAAAGGGAGTGTATTTGTACATATTGTAGTGCATTGCCAGGAATAAACTATACATTTCAAATAAATTTCTCTTTTTTTTTCAAGTAAATAAGAAATATTTTCTAAAGTTATATAACTAAGTGGATTAGGCGTAGACAAAGTATTGGCACCTACTTTATTACATGGCTCTGTCTAATTAAATAGGAGAATGGTGCCTGAATGGGAAACACTTGTGCCATGCTCTTTTTAGCTAAAACACCGTTCTCTGGGAATTCTTTGCATTTTTTAACTGTTTATTTGTTAACCACTTCAGCCCCGGACCATTTCGCTGGTCAAAGACCAGGCCACTTTTTGGGATTCGGCACTGCGTCGCTTTAACCACTTACCCCCCGGACCATATTGCTGCCCAAAGACCAGAGTACTTTTTGCGATTCGGGACTGCGTCGCTTTAACAGACAATTGCACGGTCGTGCGACGTGGCTCCCAAACAAAATTGACGTCCTTTTTTTCCCACAAATAGAGCTTTCTTTTGGTGGTATTTGATCACCTCTGCGTTTTTTATTTTTTGCGCTATAAACAAAAATAGAGTGACAATTTTGAAAAAAATTAATATTTTTTACTTTTTGCTGTAATAAATATCCCCCAAAAATATATAAAAAAAAATGTTTTCCTCAGTTTAGGGCGATACGTATTCTTCTACATATTTTTCGTTAAAAAAAATCGCAATAAGCGTTTATTGATTGGTTTGCGCAAAAGTTATAGCGTTTACAAAATAGGGGGTATTTTTATGTCATTTTTATTAATATATTTTTTTTACTAGTAATGGCGGCGATCAGCGATTTTTTTTCGGTACTGCGACATTATGGCGGACACAACGGACAATTTTGACACATTTTTGGGACCATTGGCATTTTTATAGCGATCAGTGCTATAAAAATGCATTGGATTACTATAAAAATGCCACTGGCAGTGAAGGGGTTAACACTAGGGGGCAGGGAAGGGGTTAAGTATGTCCCTTGTGTGTTCTTACTGTGGGGGGAGTGGCCTCACTAGGGGAAACACTGATCTTCTGTTCATACATTGTATGAACAGAAGATCAGCGTTTCCCCCGCTGACAGCTCCCGGTCCCCGCTCTGTACCGAGCGATCGCGTGTGCCCGGCGGCGATCGCGCCCGCCGGGCACACGCACGGGAGTCGGGGGCGAGCGGGGGGGGCGCGCGCGCGCCCCTAGTGGCGGCTGAGAGAGAGGAATTTATACTACGTGCTCTCGCCCAGCCGAGCCGACCTGCCGACGTAGAACGGCGGTGCGCGGTCGGCTAGTGGTTAACTGACAATTGCGCAGTCCTGTGACGTGGCTCCCAAACAAAATTGACGTCCTTTTTTCCCCACAAATGGAGCTCTCTTTTGGTGGTATTTGATCACCTCCGCGGTTATTTTTTTAAACAAAAATAGAGCGACAATTTAGAAAAATACTTTTTACTTTTTGCTATACTAATTATCCCAAAAAAATATATAAAAATGTATTTTTCCTCAGTTTAGGCCGATATGTATTCTTCTATATATTTTTGGTTAAAAAAACGAAATAAACATTTATTGATTGGTTTGCGCAAGAGTTATAGCGTCTACAAAATAAGGGATAGTTTTATGGCATTTTTCTTAAAGTGGTAGTAAACTCTGTACTACCACTTTAACCTACAGGTAAGCCTATAATAAGGCTTACCTGTAGGTATAAAGAATATCTCCTAAACCTTACAGGTTTAGGAGATATTCCCCCCGCAATGCGCTGCTGACTGCAGCGGCGCTTGCGCAGCGGGGATCCTCGGCTAAATGGCCGGCAGCCGCCGGACCTTGCCGGAGAGAAGTCTCCCGCGTGCATGCGCGGGAGTGACGACATCGCCGCTCCAGCCAATCACAGCGCTGCGGCAGCGATACCCGGAAGACACGCCGAGGAAAGATGACATCTCCCTCGGCGTGGACCAGGTAAGTTCCTCTCACCTCGTTCCAAGGTAAGTATTTCATAATCACCTAGTATGCGGGGCATACTAGCTGATTATGGCTTTTCCTTTTCAGGTTTAAAAAAATTAAAATAAAATGACAGCGGGTATACAACCGCTTTAATATTTTTTTTACTAGTAATTGCGGCGATCAGCGATTTTTATCGTGACTGCGATATTATGGCGTACACATCGGACACTTTTGACACCATTTTGGGACCATTGTCATTTTTACAGTGATCAGTGCTAGAAAAATGCACTGATCACTGTAAAAATTACACTGGCAGTGAAGGGGTTAACCTGTAGGGGGCGCTGAAGTGGTTAAGTGTGACTTGGGGAGTGATTGTAACTGATAGGGGGTGTGGCTTGGCGTGACACGTCACTGATCGCTGTTCTCGATGACAGGGAACAGACGAATGGGGAAAGGTTTGTTTACACTCATCTCTCCCCATTCTTCAGCTCTGTGACCCGATCGCGGGACACCGGCGTCAATCTGGTCCACGGTTCCCGTGAGTGCAGTCACGGAGCTTCCAACAGGGTCGCGAGCACGCTGCCGGCGGCGCCCACGCGACCCACGGCTGGGATCTTAAAGGGGACGTACCTGTACGCCCATATGCCCAGCCGTGCCCTTCTGTCGACGTATATCGCCGTGCTGCGGTCGTCAAGTGGTTAAGCAAATCTTTCAAACATAGATAAAGAATCAGATTGAAAGCTTATAAATAAGGAAACAAGTTTTTATTTCCCAGAAATTCCATAAAAAATCAGGAAGTCAACTTTATGCCATTTCAGAAAAATACATTGTGATCAATGGGGAAGATAAAATTAAACTGATATTAAAAAATGTAAATAAAAAAAATAACAAACGTGTCATACTTACCTGCTCTGATCCTCTTCTTCCTGAGTCCCCCACTGGCTCTCCTGGCTTTTTCCCTTTGACCAGTTCCTTCCAATAGCAAGTCGCTTGCTAAAAGGGCACTGGTGCGTGCTCGCTCCTGAGCCCCACTCTATGCATCCATGAGACACATAGAGCCGTGGCTCGGCCCCGCCTTCCTCATTGGCTCACTGACTGATTGACAGCGGTGGGAGCCAATGTCTCCCTCATCTGTGTCAACCAATGAGGAGAGAGAGACCCGGGACAGCCGAGGCTTCTGTGCACATTGCTGGATTGAAAGGGGGCTCAGGTGAGTATTAGGGGGGCTGTAGGGGGGAGTAAAACACAAACGTTTTTTTTACCTTCATGCATAGAATGCATAAAGGTAAAAAAAAAAAAACTTCAGCCTTTACACCCACTTTAAGATGTTTTCTGGTGAATTTAAAAGTGTAATTGGCTTTAAATAGCTCCTGAAGCTTTAACTACCTTAGCATTGTTCATGTACCAGTACCCCTATTATCCTCATTATCCTCAACTAAAATATATATATATAGCACATACAGCAGGAAAGAAAGTTGTTAAAAAAAATCAACACAACATTAAACAAACAACAATGTAATACATAAATGGCAAAAAATTAATATGAAGAACATTGCATTAAATAAACAAAACTGCCCCCCCCCCCCCCAAAATAAAATAAAAAGAGATAAGGATAGAATATTCAAGAAAATTGTGTATCTCAATACGTGATATTGAAAGTTTCAGCTCTGGTAAATTATTTCCCCAACGGCGAAATTTGTATTTTTACTGCAAAATCAATGTTGCAGAAATCACTCTGCTTATTCACATTTATTGAGTTTTATAGAGATGTCATTCTGAAAATGTTGACCTAAAACTGTTCACCTTCCCCTTTAACCACTTAACCCCCGGACCATATTGCTGGTCAAAGACCAGAGTACTTTTTGCGATTCGGCACTGCGTCGCTTTAACTGACAATTGCGCAGTCGTGCGCCGTGGCTCCCAAACAAAATTGGTGTCCTTTTTTCCCCACAAATAGAGCTTTCTTTTGGTGGTATTTGATCACCTCTGCGGTTTTTAGTTTTTGCGCTATAAACAAAAATAGAGCGACAATTTTTAAAAAAAATATATTTTTTTTACTTTTTGCTGTAATAAATATCCCCCAAAAATATATATATAAAAAAAAAAAAAATTTCCTCAGTTTAGGCCGATACGTATTCTTCTACATATTTTTCGTTAAAAAAATCGCAATAAGCGTTAATTGATTGGTTTGCGCAAAATTTATAGCGTTTACAAAATAGGGGGTATTTTTATGGCATTTTTATTAATTTTTTTTTTACTAGTAATGGCGGCGATCAGCGTTTTTTTTCGGTACTGCGACATTATGGCGGACACTTCGGACACTTTTGACACGTTTTTGGGACCATTGGCATTTTTATAGCGATCAGTGCTATACAAATGCATTGGATTACTATAAAAATGCCACTGGCAGTGAAGGGGTTAACACTAGGGGGCGGGGAAGGGGTTAAGTATGTTCCCTGGGTGTGTTCTAACTGTAGGGGGGGTGGCCTCACTAGGGGAAATCACTGATCTTCTGTTCATACATTGTATAAACAGAAGATCAGCATTTCCCCCCCTGACAGGACCTGGTAGCCTGCGAGAGAGCCGACGTAGTATGACGGCGGCAGGTCGGCAAGCAGTTAAATTGCCAGGCATCTCTCAGGCTAAGCATGCAGAAATCGATTTTTTAGAAGATTTGAAGAAAGTTTAAGAACCTCAGTACAACTGCAACATTCTTAGTTTCCATCCCAAATTTGTTTTTTCATTATTGTGCTCATTAGACCAAAAAAAAGAAAAAAAAAATGTTTTACTCATCTGGAAATGCCTGTTGCTATGCAGTCCCACAAAATCTGCCTTTGGAATCACCTAGGATCCTGACATCATCTCCCTCCAATGCTCATGGGAAATGTGTGTCATCATTTCCCAGGATGCAGTGCGCTACCCAATTATCACTCCCCATCCATGACTTCCAGGAAGTAAGTGATTATGGGCTTCACAATGCCCACAAGCTAAATGACAACGGTGTGGACATAGTTTTATAAACTATCTTTTTTGAATAACTATGCGGAGTGGCGGCGGATTGTAAAATAGTAAGTGACCGGATTTATATTATAAAAACGCAGGATGAAAGGACATACATTTAAAAAATGCTGATTGTGGTTGGAACTCCGCTTTAAGCCTCGTACATGGACAAAGACTCAAAATTTTGTCCATAGGGCGTTGGCTGTGAACTTGTTTTGCTTACAAACGGCAAAGAATTGTTGACCAACAAACACAAAACTGCGTGGTTCTTCAGCTGATTAGCGCCACCCTGTGGACAACTTCTGCTAATGTTGTCTTATGGTTAGTATTGGTTTCGGAGCATGCGTGTTTGTACTTTGGATTTTTTTCCTTGTGTACACACGATTGGATAATCTAACACCACACATTTTTTGCCGGAAAATTTTAAAGCATGCTATCCCACATTTGTTGTCGGAAAATCTGACAACAATTATCCGATGGAGCGTACAAACCGTCGGCTTTTCCGACAACAGCCTGTCATCACACAATTCCCGTCTGAAAATCCGATCGTCTGTATGGGACTTAAGAGCAAAAACAAACACTACAAATGTGAGGTGAGCTTCTACATGATTCTCAGACTTATTGGAATGGATGTTGAGAGTAGTACTTCAGATTGTATACTGTAAACATGATTACTCTTGGGATTATCTAAGGCAGAAGGGTTATCCAGAGGGCAGCCATCACAAATTTTGGGGCCCCTTACACAGCTTTAGGCAGGGCCCCCTGAAGCAGAGAAGGGGACCTGGGGACCACCGGGCCCCTTACAGGTGTAATGCAAAAAAATAAATAAAAATAAAACGGGAGGGGGGCCGGCTGGGCCTGTAAGGGGCACTGATGGCCATTGGGCCCCCTACAGGTGTAATGCAAAAAATAAATAAATAAACGTGAGGGGGCCAGCCAGGCCTGTAAGGGGACCTGGGGACCATCTGGCTCCTTACAGGTGTAATATGCAGAAAAAATTAAAATGGGAGGGGGGCCAGCCGGGCCTGTAAAGGGCCCTGGGGACCATCGGGCCCCTTACAGGTGTAATGCAAAAAAATAAATAAAAATAAAACATGAGCGGGGCCGGCTGGGCCTGTAAGGGGCCCTGAGGACCATTGGGCCCCTTACAGGTGTAATGCAATAAATAAATAAATAAAAAAAACGTGAGGGGGCCAGCCGGGCCTGTAAGGGGCCCTGGGGACCATCTGGCTCCTTACAGGTGTAATATGCAAAAAAAATAAAAATGGGAGGGGGCGCCAGCCTGGCCTGTAAGGGGCCCTGGGGACCATCAGGCCCCTTACAGGTGTAATGCAAAAAAATAAATAAAAATAAAACGGGAGGGGGGCTGGCTGGGCCTTTAAGGGGCCCTGAGGACCATTGGGCCCCTTACAGGTTTAATGCAAAAAATAAATAAAAAAATGGGAGGCGGCCAGCCGGGCCTGTAAGGGACCCTGGGGACCATCTGGCTCCTTACAGGTGTAATATGCAAAAGAAAAAAAAATGGGAGGGGGCCAGCCGGGCCTGTAAGGGGCCCTGGGGACCATTGGGCCCCTTACAGGTGTAATGCAAAAAATAAATAAATTAAAAAATAAAAAATAAACGGGAGGGGGACCATCGGGCCCCTTTCAGGTGTAATGCCTGTACCCCCCTGGTTATCCTGACCATTAAATTCAGAAAAAAATAGATATCCAAAAAATATTCTTTTGCTCAAGTGATCAGAAGTGAACAAATGACAGAGACATGAGTTTCTTTTGTTCTTTTTGACACGTTGCTTGTTTTTATCTTCAATCTTTTGTGCTTTGAACAACAGTAGGTATCTATAGACTGTAATTGCCCTGAAAGCTAAGTGTTTGTATTGATATTGATTCTTAACATGAATCAGCAGAGAATAGTTTTCTAACAAACTGAAAAAAAAAATCATCTTGACAGATACAGCTTCTTATCAATAATTATTTTTATACTTATTGCTGAAATTCTTTTTGTTTATTTTGAACGTTCAATAAACATACTGTAACCTTCAAATAAATCACTTTGTGTATTGGCAAAGGTAAAGCGCTTACTTTATATCACAGTTCTATAATACATTTTTATTGCATACAGGAGTTTTTTTTTATCAATTTTAATTTAATGAGAAAAAAAACATTTTCAAGGGTACAGAATAGAAAAAAGGAAGGGGGGGGGGGTACAAAAGACACAGAGAGACTCCTTTATACCAGATATATATGACCAGTGCCAATGTACATTACAATCATACAGTATAACTGACAATCACCAGTATATTTATATCATAGCTTTTTAACGTGCAACATTGTTTAACCACTTGACCACTGGGCACTTAAACCCCCTTAATAACCAGACCAATTTTCAGCTTTCTGTGCTCTCACATTTTGAATGACAATTACTCAGTCATACAACACTGTACCCAAATTAAATTTTTGTCCTTTTTTTCACACAAATCGAGCTTTCGTTTGGTGGTATTTAATCACTGTTGGGTCTTTTATTTTTTGCGCTATAAAAGAAAAAAGGCTGAAAATTCTGTAAAATAATGAATTTTTCTTTGTTTCTGTTATAACATGTAGCAAATTTGTAATTTTTCTTCATACATTTTGGCCAAAATTTATACTGCTACATATCTTTGGTAAAAATAAGTACAAATTGGTGAATATTCTTTGGTCTCTGTGAAAGTTATAGAGTCCACAAGCTACGGTGCCAATATCTGAAAATTGTGCGGGGGTATTGCAGAGTATTGTGCGGGGGTATTGCAGAGTATTGTGCGAGGGTATTGCAGAGTATTGTGCAAGGGTATTGCAGAGTATTGTGCGAGAGTATTGCAGAGTATTGCGCAGGGGGTATTGCAGAGTATTGTGCGGGGGTATTGCAGAGTATTGTGCGGGGGTATTGCAGAGTATTGTGCAGGGGGTATTGCAGAGTACTGCGCAGGGGGTATTGCAAAGTATTGCGTAGGGGGTATTGCAGAGTATGGGTATTGCAGAGTATTGTGCTAGGATATTGCAGAGTATTGCGCAGGCAGGGCCGTCTTAAAAGCATCATGGGCCCCTGGGCAAAGTAATGCTCTGGGGCCCCCACAATGATGACAGTGCAGGAAACAGACATCAAGTAGGTAGGAGGCAGACTACCTCCCCTGTGTATCTATCACTCTCAGTGCCATCATGGGGCCCCCAATTTCGGGGCAGCGTGGGCTCAAGGACCAGCTGCTTTGGGGAAAGTGCAGGGGCCCCCATGCAGCTGGGGCCCCTGGGCAGTGCCCAGGTGTGCCCTCTCATTAAGACAGCCCTGTGCACAGGGGGTATTGCAGAGTATTGCGCAGGGGGTATTGCAGAGTACTGCGCAGGAGGTATTGCAGAGTATGGGTATTGCAGAGTATTGTGCGGGGGTATTGCAGAGTATTGTGCTAGGGTATTGCAGAGTATTGCGCAGGGAGTATTGCAGAGTACTGCGCAGGTGGTATTGCAGAGTACTGCGCAGAGGGTATTGCAGAGTACTGCGCAGGGGGTATTGCAGAGTATTGCGCAGGGGGTATTGCAGAGTACTGCGCAGGGGGTATTGCAGAGTACTGGGCAGGGGGTAGTGCAGAGTACTGCGAAGGGGGTATTGCAGAGTATTGCGCAGGGGTATTGCAGAGTATTGCACAGGGTATTGCAGGGATGGCTGAGCAGGGATGGCTGGATCTGTGACTGCAACAGTCACAGATCCAGGCAACAGCGCTGCTGACACCCGCTCTCTCCTCTCACACTGTACCGATCGGTACAGAGAGAGGAGGGAGCAACCGGCGTCATCAAATGACGCTGGTTTGTTTACATGTGATCGCTCCATCATTGGACGGAGCGATCACGTGGTAAACAGCCGCTATCCTCTGGACCCGGGAGCGCGATTCTGGGAGGACGTCCATGGACGTCCTCCCAGAGTTAAAGCGGTTCTCCACCCTAAAGTGGAGTCCCGCTGATCGGAACCCGCCCCCCCTCCGGTGTCACATTTGACACCTTTCAGGGGGGAGGGGGGTGCAGATACCTGTCTAAAGACAGGTATTTGCACCCACTTCCGGCCACATGCTACGGGCGAAAGACGGGTTTTTCTGACTTCCCGTCTGTCGCCCGTTGTGTGCTGGGAACACTCGGCTCCCAGCACACAGCGTGTCACTTCCTGGTTCCCTCAGCGTGGATGGCGGGGGGAGCAGCAGAGAGACGAACGATCGCTCGTGCTCTGCTGCGATCAGCGCTGGACTCCAGGACAGGTAAGTGTCCTAATATTAAAAGTCAGCAGCTGCAGTATTTGTAGCTGCTGGCTTTTAATATTTTTTCCCCATGGCACATCCGCTTTAAGGAACCTCCTTGTAGCCGTAATTCGGCTATGAGGCGGTGATTAAGTGGTTAAAATATTTGAGTACCATAAATAATGTATAATTAATAATGGAAAAAATGAAAGGGATATGGCTAAAGATGAGGTGGTATATGACCTAACTAGGAATAAAAACAAAAGACAGAATTACCGGCACCGGCGCCGAATAGAGCTGAGCCAACCCGAGCTTCCTTCGGGAAGTCGTGACGTGCTGTGTGCGCCATCGTTTAGCATGTCAATCAATTGGCATGACAATAGGAACGCCCACTCCCGCGGGATTCCCTACCCGGAAGCTGCGGTGAATTCCACGGCTAAACACTATCTACGGCAAAGAAAAAAAAAAAGGTCAGTGTCATTTTATATGCAGGACTGGGCTGGATGTATTGTTAGAATTTTTTTATAGGGTGAACCTCCACTTTAAGGACGCAAAATCACCATTCGATTTTGAAGTTCAAATTGCAAACTGTCAAAATATAGTTTTCAGGTCCTCCAAAACTTTACAGTGCATGTGATGTCACATGAACAGACCGAAGACCCCAAGAAAAAAGCATTTTTAAAGAGTTAAAAAAATAAAAGTAGTTAGAGGGATACTTCAAGGGAGGTGGAGGCAGAAATGGAGGGGAGAGGAACCTCGGCCTTTAGGCTTTCTGCTGTGTAGTAAGGAGAAGATCTAAGCCCGGATTACTAAGGATACTTATAGCTAATAACGGAACCACCTGGTGATTGCCATATTAGAAAGAGAAATAATTCCTTGCTGATCATTTTAAAATATCCTTATTAAAAAATTGTTGGTTTTGCCTTTAACCACTTAAGCCCCGGACCATTTGGCTGGCCAAAGACCAGGCCACTTTTTGCGATTCGACACTGCGTTGCCTTAACTGACAATTGCGCGGTCGTGCAACGTGGCTCCCAAACAAAATTTATTTTGGTGGTATTTGATCCCCTCTGCAGTTTTTATTTTTTGTGCTATAAACAAAAATAGAGCGTAAATTTTGAAAAAAAATCTATATTTTTTACTTTTTTGCTATAATAACCCCCAAAAAATATATAAAAAAACATTTCCTCAGTTTAGGCTGATACGTATTCTTCTACATATTTTTGGATAAAAAAACGCAATAAGCGTTTATTGATTGGTTTGCGCAAAAGTTATAGCGTCTACAAAATAGGAGATCGTTTTAAAGCATTTTTATTAATATTTTTTTTACTTGTAATGGCGGCAATTTTTTTCGTGACTGCGACATTATGACGGACACATTTGACACATTTGACACCATTTTCGTACCATTATCATTTTTACAGCGATCAGTGCTATAAAAATAATGTAAAAATTACACTGGCAGTGAAGGGATTAACCTATAGGGGAGCGCTGAATGGGTTAAGTGTGTCCTAGGGAGTGATTCTAACTGTTATGGGGTGTGGCTACGAGTGACACATCACTGATCACCGCTCCCGATGAGAGAGAGCATTCAAACAGTGACATGTCACTAGGAAGAACGGGGAGATGTGTTTACACTGACATCTCCCCATTCGTCAGCTCCGTGACACGATCGCCGGACACCAGCGGACATCGGCGTGACCACACAGCGGCAAATTAAATGGGACGTGCCTGTACGCCCTTTTGCCTGTCTGTGTCATTCCGTCAACGTAAATCTGCGTGCAGTGGTCTTTAACCACTTAAGGACCCTTTCATGCCGATATACATCGGCAGAATGGCACGACTGGGCACAATCACGTACCTGTACGTGTCTCTTTAAGGCCCAGCCGTGACCGCGGACCCGATCGCCGCCGGTGTCCCACGATCGTTTACCGGAGCTGAAGAACGGGAGAGGTATGTGTAAACACACCTTCCCTGTTCTTCATTGTGGCAATGTCAGTGATCGTCTGTTCCCTGATATAGGGAAAGACGATCACTGACGTCACACTGCATCAGAGAGATTAAAATGGGCATCCTCTTTAAATTATTTTATTTATTTCAAACCGCCCCTATCAGATTGCCCAAATAATGTTTTTTGTTTAACTTAAAATACTTATCTCTGATTTTGTGTGGAGATGAACTAAACCTAAGCTTAAGAGCCGGTTCACACTGGGGCGACTTGGGATCCGACTTGAAGTCGCCTCAAGTCACACTGTTGAGAAAAACAATGCAAGTGAATGGGAGCGGTGTTAATACACACGACTCGAAGAGTTCCTGTAATACTTCAATCCGACTTGTAGGCAATTTGTACCCATTGATTTCAATGGAAGTCGCCTCCAAGTCGGATCACTGTCTTAACTGAAGCAACTTTCCAGGAAGATAACATACATTTCTCAGGCAAATCTCTCCCTCCTCCTCCCTCCCCTAGAGCTGATTGTTGTTTGATTGGCCACTGGAAAGTCTCCTGTCCTGGAGACGACTTCAAGTTGTGTTGTAAATCGCCCCAGATCGCCCTGTGGTTCATGCTCAAGTCGTGTTGGAGTTGCCTCTGAAAGTCGCGCTGGAAGTCGTGTCGCCCTAGTGTGAACCGACTCTAACATCTTAATTAGGAAAAAGGAACGGGGGTTGATAGAGTTTCCTGACCTCAAACTTTTTCGACCAAGAGCAGAGTAAACAATGGGTTAATTTAGGATTTAACACCTCTCCCATACATCCCAAAGCTGCTGCATGGGTTTCTCCTTCTCATCTTGGATACCAGACCTTCTATCCGTTTATAGTACCCTTTGGTGATGGCATCAAAATCATTATTCTCCTTCTTTTTGTTCTCCACCCAGTCCTCTTACCCCCCCCCCCCCACTTGACACATTTCCAGTTCATCTCCACTCTTATATAATTTTAGAATGTATCTTTTGGCCACAACTGTGACATATTACTTCTAATAACTCATTACCCTCCTTCCCACATTTCCAGTCTCTACAGCCACATTCTAAAGGCTTATTGTTGACTTATAGGCAACTATTGGCTTCTGCCGATCTCTACAGATGAGCCCTAGATGTTTAACAACATTTGAATAGCTATGTGTGTCAACCACATTCCCCCAACATACTGTGTCCTTATCTCTGGCCAAGATATCATCTCATCTCCCGACCTACACTGAAAAGTGGGTTGCAGAACTGGGACTTCCTATTGCTGAAGAGAAATGGGGTGGGATATTTGTATCTACTCATAAATTATATATATCATGTAAGATTCAAAAACAACATTTCAAAACATTGTTAAGGTGGTACGTGACACCTTTTATACTCAAATTCATATATCCTTCCCATGATATGTGCTGGCAATGTCAGATGACTCCCATCACTAATCTCTATATTTGGTGGGAATGTCAACTCATCACATACTTCTGGGACTCAATCATTAGCCTATATAACAACGTTCACCAAAAACTTATGGTACACTTTCCCAAAATCACTCTTCTTATGTGAATGGTTGGAGATATTTTATGATATAATGCATTTTGGAAGATTGGTGGCCATTTATCAAGATACCACTGAAAAGTGTATTAACGTTTGGTCAGCCTGGATTGTATACAAAGACTTACAGCGACTTAAAGAATTCCTAACCCCTTCCAATTCAGATGGGATTAGTGCCTGTACTTAGATTTACCTTACCCTCAACTGTTTCTTGACCCCCATATTATTCAAAATTTGAATTGCCTGTAATAGATATTGCATTTTTTTATTACAGCAGAGAGGTTTCTCCCAATTATCTGTTTTCTACTTCCCTTCCTTTTTCGATATTTCCTAATTACCCTTCTTGCCTTCTTTCTTACGCTATTTATCCTGTTCTTTAATTCCTCCCTTCCTGCTTCTTCTCTATTTATTTATATAGTAGGGCTGTTACTGATCAAAATTTTTCTGTTCGATTAATCGTTTTTTTCTTTAATCAATTAATCGACTAATTTCAATTAATTATAACGCACATACAGATCCAAATACTTTTAGCTGATCTCCTCCTTGCAGGCTGATTCCCAGTGCAGCTACCAACCACTGGAAAAATGGATAGCAGGATACAAAAAACACACAAAGGCAGCGCTCGATGGGAATAGCATTAAAACTTTTATAGTCTTCAAGTAGGCAGTGATGTACTTAGGTTTTGTGCTGCCCTAGGCCTGACTAAACTCGTGCACCCCTAATTTAAATATGACCCACCCCTTCCTGTCAAGACCACACCCCTTGCTGTTAAAGACCTGCCCTTCCCTTACCCTTACTCTATCCAAAATGAAAAAAAGTGTGTTCCTATAGTTCTACTTTAGGCACAAAATTCTGATAATTTTATGGAGAGGACTAAGAAGATATAACCATACCAATGGTACAGCAGAAAATATGTAGCACAGTGAGGAAGGTTTGTGGTCCAGGATGATAGGACAGTCAAAATTAGAAGCTCCGCCCCCCATACAGTTGCGGAATGCTTGCCTCTCTGCCCAGTCCGCTCCATAAGACTGGTGCTACACTAATAGCGCAAGCCGTCGGGGACTCTTTCCGTGCTGCCCCCCTGCAACGTGCTGCCCTAGGCCGAGGCCTTGTTGGCCTAAGCCAGGATACAGCCCTGCAAGTAGGTAACAAAATAAATATTGCACTGGAGATAAAATCGATGTAGCTACATAAACTGTAAAAATGGTGTGAGTAATACCAAACGGTACCAAAAGCAGTCATAAAAACATGTAGCTAAGTATGATACTGGTATAAAAATGTGTACAACGATACCACTGCTGAATCCAGATGAGAAGAGGTTAACATCAATCCGTCGGCATGTAGATGTCCCATGAAGGGAACTATCACAACTCCCAGTGGATGGTTGTAGAATCCCAGGTTGATAGAGGGAAGTGTAACAGCCCTTGTGTGTGGCAGATAGAAAGGTCCGGCCGGCATGCAGATATGAAGGCACAGCAGAGGAGCACTTCAGATGGACACGGGAAGCCCCACCGGTGTCTGTGATGTTACTGGATCTCCGACGGAACTCCCTGAAGGCCCAGAAGCCGGCGGAGAGGTGAGTACCAATCAAAAGAATTGTAATCGATCAAAAAGATTTTGATCGATCAAAAAAATTAAAGATTAATCGATTCATTAAAAGTTAATTTGCACAGCCCTATTATATAGATTAGATATAGGAAACACATTGTTTTTGCTACTCAATAAGTTTGCTTTCCTCTCAGTTCAACCCTGATGGACTTTTTAATTTCTCTTAAATTTTTCAAGCTCTATTTAAAAAGCTAAAAGCTTTATACCATTTTATATGTTATTAGACTGTTTTTATTTTCATTATATTACTAAACAAGAGAAGTCCTATTCTACTGTATTCTGCTTCTACAAATGTTGGGAAGTCAGAGGGAACCAGTGTTGCCAACCTACCAGATTGACATTTACTGACACGACACCCAAAATTTACTGGCGCAGCAACGTTTTTACTGGCATTTCACAAAAGTTACTAAATTACATTTTTAGGTGCAAATTTCAGAATTTAGGCTACAAACAAGTACGCTAGGCAAATAGCAATGTGATTTAAGGTGGATATTAAGGTAAAAACCATATTTTTGTTATTTTCGATATAATAAGGGCAAATTATTTAGTCACCCCCTGCCTCCATCCCCCTCTGCCACCAACACCCCCTGCCTTCACCCCCCTCTGTGGTGCCACAATCTCCCCCTGCCTCCAATCACCCCCTGCCTCCTGCCTCCAATCACCCCCTGCCTCCATCCCCCTCTGCGGTGCCACCAACAACCCCTGTCTCTTTTCCCACCCTCTGCTATGCCACCACTCCCCTCTGTGGTGCCACCAACACCCCCTGCCTCCAATCACACCCTGCCACTAACACCCCCTGCCACTAACACCCCCTGCCTCCAATCTCCCCCTGCCTCCAATCTCCCCAGGCCCCCTGCCTCCAATCACCCCCTGCCTCCACTGTCCCCTGCCTCCATCACCCTCTGCGGTGCCACCAACAACCCCTGTCTCCATCCCCCAGCCTCTGCGGTGCCACCATCCCCCTCTGCGATGCCACCAACACCCCCTGTCTCCAATCACACCCTGCCACTAACACCCCCTGCCGGTTGGCAACACTGGAGAGAACTATGCAGATGACAGTGAGGTAACAGTAGAACTCCAAGAATTGTGAAAGAACAGAGGTTGAGGAAAAGGGGCGCTGTGCTGGACTGAGAGCCTAAGTTTGGTGCAACCTACCTAAGCATTATCAGGGGCAGTGAAGGAGGTTACGTTGCGGTACACAGTGCTTTAGAAAACAGAGGGGTTGATTTACTAAAGGCAAATAGACTCTGCAAGTGCAGTTGCTCCAGAACTTAGAAAATGAAGTAAAGCTTCAGTTTGCAAAGAATAACTTATCACATGCAAGGAAAATAGGAATTAAAAACAGCATTGTGTGTGATTGGAAGATAGAAGTCAGCAAAGCTGCTGCTCATTTACTAAGCTCTCGAGCAACTGCCCTTGCAGTCTATTTGCCTTTAGTAAATCCCCCCTAAATGTCTTTCAGTTGGGGTGTGCATGTACTTAAATGGAAATAAATGCATGTTTTCCTAAGAGAATAAACAGGCATGGTTTTCCTTCTCAGTGCTCAGTTTCTAGCTCACTGTAACTTCTATACAACTCGAAATTATGTCAAAGCATTTTGGAAAAAATATTTTATTTTCTGAGATAGCAATGACTGCTTATTTCTTCGCTTTTAATAATCATATACAATTACTAAATAACAGACACTGTCCCAACCCTTTTAACCACTTGAGATCCGCGCTATAGACGAAATACGTCCGCAGCGTGGCTCTCAAGTGCCAAGTGGCCGTTTAAAAACGGCCTTTATGTGCATTACCCGCGCGCGCCACTGGGTGGCGCGCGGCGGGTAAAAACTGTCCCGACGCATCGCCGAAGACCCGATGCGTGTACCTGGCGGCCGCGATGTCCGCCGGGTACACGCGATCGTCGGTGACACGGCAGGTGACAGCAGGGACGTGGAGCTCTGTGTGTAAACACAGAGCTCCACGTGCTGTCAGAGGAGAGGAGACCGATCTGTGTCTCTTGTACATAGAGACACAGCATCGGTCCCCTCCCCCAGTCACCCCCCTCCCCCCACACAGTTATAACACACCCAGGCTACACAGTTAACCCCTTCCTCACCCCCTAGTGTTAACCCCTTCACTGCCAGTCACATTTATACAGTAATTCGTGCATTTTTATAGCACTGATCGCCGTATAAATGTGAATGGCGCCAAATTTGTGTCAAAAGTGTCCGATACGTCCGCCGCAATATCCCAGTCCCAATAAAAATCGCAGATCGCCGCCATTACTAGTAAAAAAAAAAAATCATAAAAAAAATCATAATTCTGTTCCCCATTTTGTAGGCGCTATAATTTTTGCGCAAACCAGTCGCTTATTGCGATTTTTTTTTTTTTTTTTACAAAAATACGTCAAAAAATACGTATCGGCCTTAACTGAGAAAAAAAATAGTTTTTTAAAAAAAAATTGGGATATTTATTATAGCAACAAGTAAAAAAAATATATATTTTTTTTAAATTGTTGCTCTTTTTTTGTTTATAGCGCAAAAAATAAAAACCGCAGAGGTGATCAAATACCACCAAAAGAAAGCTCTATTTGTGGGGAAAAAAGGACGCCAATTTTGTTTGGGAGCCACGTCGCACGACCGCGCAATTGTCAGTTAAAGCGACGCAGTGCCGGAAGCTGAAATTTCGCCTGGGAACGAAGGGGGTTTATGTGCCCAGTAAGCAAGTGGTTAAAGGGCCGCCAATGATTTTATCACTGGATTCAGCCTATATAGGCCAGTGTAGGAAGAGGGGGAGGTAAGTTTTTTTTTTTCAGATATTCCTTCACACCTTGCCTCCCCCTAATTCATTTCCCCCCTCTTATTACTCTGATTAATCTCCAATGAACATTGTGCAGTCTTTCGACATGAAAGGAAGAAGGAAAGCACGGAGCGCGCTTATCTGCCAGTAGGCGAAATGAACCAATGTTGAAACCGCTGTGAAATAAGCATATAATATGCATTATGATAATTGCAAGATAAATTATAGTCGGCGGATTGCAGTGTATAATAAGCACACTGAGATCTATTCCTATGTAATTATTCTAGAGAAGAATGAATATTTACATTGTATGGAGCGTGTAGTCACCTGACCATTTCTGGTTTTAAAGAACACCTCTAGGCAACACGCATGCTTCACTGATAACTATGTAACATGAAAAGTGTCCTGTGATTGCTCTTTGTTGATGGATTTCTGATGTGGAAGAAAAAAGTTACATATATTTTTGAGGGCCAAAAAAGACTTATGCCCCGTACACACGCTCAGGATTTCCGACGGGAAAAAGTCAGCCGGGAATTCCGACGGAAAAAAGAGAGCTGGTCCTCTTTTTTTTTTTTCGGATGGTTTGGCAGTATTCCCATTGGAAAATAATAATTTTAATAGCAATCAATTACAATATGAATATGCTATTTGCCCCATGAAAATGGGTTTACCCCTTTAAAAAAAATGAGGAAATGGCACATGCACTTAAAGGGTCACTAAAGGCAAACTTTATTTTTTTCTTTAAATAACAAACATGTTATACTTACCTCCACTGTGCAGCTCGTTTTGCACAGTGTCCCCGAATCCTGTCTTCTGGGGTCCCTCGGCGGCTGTCTCTGCTCCTCCTCGCAGGGTGGAAAGCTTTTGCGTGCGCGCTCCCGTGATACAGCAGCGGGCATAGCCGCCGACTGTATCACTCGGCCCCGCCCCCCGGTGCGCCGCGTCACCCGCTGTAATTGACAGCAGCGCCAGCCAATGGCTGCGCTGCTATCAATCCGTCCAGCCTAGTCAATCAATGGACAGGCTGGGAATCTAAGAGGATCACGTGGACGCGCGCGGAACTTTCGAGGGGTCAGGTCAGTAAAACGGGGGCTCGGGGGGGGGGGGGGGGGGCGGTACCGTCGGATGTTTTTCACCTTAATGCATAGGATGCATTAAAGTGGGGTTTCCATCCCAAATTTTTTTTTTCATTATTGTGCTCATTAGACCTAGAAAAGAAAAAAAAAAATGTTTTACTCATCTGGAAATGCCTGTTGCTATGCAGTCCCACAAAATCTGCCTTTGGAATCATCTAGGATCCTGACATCATCTCCCTCTAATGCTCCTGGGAAATATGTGTCATCATTTCCCAGGATGCAGTGCGCTACCCAATTATCACTCCCAATTTAAGACTTCCAGGAAGTAAGTGCTTGTGGGCTTCACAATGCCCACAAGCAAAATGACAACGGTGTGGACATAGTTTTATAAACTATCGCCTAGATTCACGTAGGACGGCGCAAGTGTGGGCGGGCGTAGCGTATCGTATTTACGCTACGCCGCCGCAATTTAGAGAGGCAAGTGCTGTATTCACAAAGTTACGGCGGCGTAGCGTAAATGTGCCGGCGTAAGCGCTCGTAATTCAAATTGTGAAGAGGTGGGCGTGTTTTATGCTAATAATTCGTGACCCGACGTGATTGACATTTTGAACGAACGGCGCATGCGCCGTCCGTGGACGTATCCCAGTGCGCATGCGTCGGATAGAATGCCTACGATACGTCGAACACTGCCTACGACGTGAACGTAACTTACGCACAGCCCTATTCGCGTACGACTTACGTAAACGACGTAAAAAGATACGCCTGTTCCCACGTCCATACCTTGCATGGGCTGTGCCATCTAGAGACCAGCTTTATCTTTACTCCGGCGTATGTCTTACGTAAACGGCGTAACTAATTGTGACGGGGGTACGTAAGTTCGTATATCGGCGTATCTTGCTCATTTACATATTAGACGCGGAAAACAACGGAAGTGCCACCTAGCGGCCAGCGTAAATATGCACCCTAAGATACGACGGCGTAGGAGACTTACGCCGCTCGTATCTTAGCCTAATTTAAGCGTATTTGGTTTTCAAAATGCACTTAAAGATACGACGGCGCAGATTCTGATTTACGACGGCATATCTACTGATACGCCGACGTAAATCTTTCTGAATCTGGCCCTATCTTTTTTGAATAACTATGCGGAGCGGCGGCGGATTGTAAAATAGTAAGTGACCGGATTTATATTATAAAAACGCATGATGAAAGGACATACATTTAAAAAATGCTAATTGTGGTGGGAACCCCGCTTTAAGGTGAAAAAACATTTACCTTTACAACCCCTTTAATGTTAGGTGAACTTAGTTGTAAATACTGTGAAAAACTTTTCTCTGCGCAGCAAGCGTAAGAAAAGATATAGTCTCTGTATTATTACAGTCAGAACATCGAATCCTCGAGAAGCGTTGATTGTTCAGTTTCCATTCCTTGTCATTTCATGTCCGAGGGCAGAGACGTCTGAAATCCAGGGCAGCCTATTAAGCCCCGGCCATCAGCCGCCTCGCCGGCAATTAACGGAGAGTCGTATTTGTAAAAGAAATTAGGTCGTGTCCTCGAGACTAAGCAGTTAATGATTTAATGAACTGGCTGAAGAAAGAAAAAAAAAACTCATTTGCGGCACCCCTCGGAATTAGGAGAACCTCAAAGAGTTGATTTTCTGTGTAT
The DNA here is from genome assembly GCF_905171775.1 of Rana temporaria. Classification (NCBI taxonomy): domain Eukaryota; kingdom Metazoa; phylum Chordata; class Amphibia; order Anura; family Ranidae; genus Rana; species Rana temporaria. Next base: position 36,420,045 of record NC_053496.1, on the reverse strand, counting down.
CTTGGTCCAATATTGCTACCTGCTGGGTTACCAACGCAATCTCTAAATAAATTGCAAGTGGCCTTGGGCAAACGGAACAGCTTTGCTTTGATCCAGCCAGAAAGAACGTCGACAAGTATTCAGTCAATCAATCAACTTCATAACTCCTAGCTACAATCAGGCTGACAAGAAGCTATTATTTATTTTTAAAATCATATATTTCATTATTGCAAAACACAGGGTCTCCGGTGGGGCATGCTAAATTATTGATAGGTCTTCTATAGGACTGAGTTTGTTATTTTTGACATGCTTGTCATTAACTATTGTTAAGAAGAGTTTACTAAGAAGTCAAGTTTGAAAAGTTTGCACGGACTGCGCCTGTTCATTTTTTTTTTTTTTGCCGCAGTGTTGAAAAAAATGCGAACATGTCTTTTTTTTTTCTCCTTTCTCCCTTTACTGATCTTTTAACTGGTATTGACAGCGAGATACAGAGCGAGTTCTTTTTTTAGAGTGTTAGTGCTGTTCCGAGGCAGCATTTTAATAGCTGGTGCCTGCACCTCAGAGCCTTCGATGCTTCGGGAATTAAACAACGCAGAAAATGATGGGGACATGAATCCTGACGATCATGTACTTCCTTGAATTTTTTTTTTTTTTGCTGAACACTTGCTTTAGCTTGGTAGTGTGATTGAAGGGAAAGTCAGGAAAGTACTAATTATTTTGTTTGCTTAGAGTCAAGTTACAAACTGTAAAAGCATGGAACCAGCCTGGAGGCTGTCTAAGGCCGTGTATATTGGAAGGCTTTTAAAGGCTTGTGTATGTCTTGTTCGGAAACCGACTTTGCTGCATTTGTTTTAAATTACATTTGCTGCGCAGTGGACTGGGCTCAGGGGTTAGTGTAGAGAACATTGACTGGGGTCAGGGACTAGAGTGAATATGTTATATCATCAGTGATACAAAAGTAATTGGATTGTCCAAGATAAGGAGTGCCCAGCTTTAGCTATTAATCTAAGCCAGAGACATTTGGGTTTTTGTTGAGTTACACTCCTAGGTCGCAGCCCTTAGGTATTTCCCACTGGTAGTTTTTGCGTAAATTGGCTGAGTCTGGGTTTAAAGTGGATTCTTAAAATGATCAGTGATGGAGAATAATTGGGATTGTCCAAGACAAGGCGTGCCCAGCTTTACCCGATATTCTCAAGCACAGACATTTGGGTTCCGTTGAGTTACAGTCCTAGGTTGCAGCCCCTATGTATTTCCCACTGGTGTTTTTTGCTGAAATTTGTCAGTGCCGGTTAACGTGGATTCTTTATATCATCAGTGAAGGAGAAGGAATGGGACTGTCCAAGACAAGGAGTGCCCAGCTTTAAGCATTAAAGGAGTTGTAAAGGAAACATTTTTTTTGCCTTAAATTATTGGGCCAGATTCACGAAAATTTGCGGCCGTGTAACGTAACCCGTTTACGTTACACCGCCGCAAGTTTTCAGTGTAAGTGCCTGATCCTCAAAGCACTTACCTGGAAACTTGCGGCGGTGTAACGTAAAGTCGTCCGGCGCAAGCCCGCCCAATTCAAATGGGGCGGGTACCATTTAAATTAGGCGTGCTCCCGCGCCGGACGTTCTGCGCATGCTCCGTTCGCAATTTTCCGGACGTGCTTTGCGCGAACTTACGGCGGCCTGACGTGTTAGTGAATCGCGACGTGCGTAACGTACTTACGCCGAAAAAATAATAATTCAAAAGCGACGCGGGAACGACGGGCATACTTTACCTTGGTGGAGTAATTTTACACCATGTTAAAGCACACCTAACTTTGCGATGGGAAAAAAAGACTTGCGCCGATGTAACGACGGGAAAAACCTTTGTGGATCGCCGTAACTGCTAATTTGCATACCCGATGCTGGAATACGACGCAAACTCCCCCCAGCGGCAGCCGAAGTATTGTATCCTAAGATCCAACGGTGTAAGTCAATTACACCTGTCGGATCTTAGGGCTATCTATGCGGAACTGATTCTATGAATCAGCCGCATAGATACGACAGGAGATACGACGGTGTATCAGGAGATACGCCGTTGTATTTCCTCTGTGAATCTAGCCAATTGTCTGCAAGGTAGACAGACAGAATAGTGTAATGATTCTGTTAAAAAACGAGTAAATACCTCATAAATTCCTTCATCTATATCACCTCCGGCATTCTAGTTTCTGTTCTCTCATTCACTTCCTGGTTTGCATCGCTCGTTCATGTAAGAACTACATTTCCCAGTATGAATTGCGGCACCCCCAGTAATTCACACCTCCTTGAAGTCTCTAAGGCCTCGTACACACGACCGAGAAACTCGACGGGCGAAACACATCGTTTTACTCGTCAAGTTCCTTGTGAAGCCGTCGAGAAACTTGACAAGCCAATTTTCTCCATTCCCGTCAAGGAAATAGAGAACTTGCTCTCTTTTTGGCTCGTCGAGTTTCTCGACAGTTACCTCGACGAAAATGTACACACGACCGGTTTCCTCGGCAAAAAAATATCTCCCAGCAAGTTTCTTGCTGGTTTTTGCCGAGAAACTCAGTCGTGTGTACGAGGCCTCACACGTAGAGAGCATCCTGCCACACAGATGTAGTTCCCAGGAGGGGGTGAACACGTTACTGACCACCGCAGTAAAGCCTCCCTTCCCGGTGGTCAGTAAAATCAGACAAGCAGGAAGTGAACAGAACAGAGAAGAAATAGAGCAACTTCTGAGCAAAAACGAACAATGAGGAAGTAAAAAGAGGAATGTCTGCAGGTAAAGGATGCTTATTATAAAAAAAAAAATTCCTTTACAACCCCTTTAAGCTTAGCCACAGACATTTGGGTTGCTTTAAGTTATAGTCCTAGTAGGGTGCAGCCCTTAATTATTCCCCACTGGTGTTTTTTGCTGAAATTGGCTGGGTCAAGGCGGGTTATAGTGGATTCTTTATATCATCGATGATGGACAAGAAATGGGATTGTCCAAAGACAAGAAGTGCCCGGCTTTAGCCATTAATTTCAGCCACAGAAATTTGGGTTTTGTTGAATTACACTCCTAGGTTGCAGGCCCAGTATTCCCCACTGGTGTTTTTTGCTGAAATTGGCTGGGTCAGGGGTTAAAGAGGATTGTTTATATTATCGGTGATGAAGAAGGAACAGGGTTTTAAATGCAGCAGGAACTGGCAGAGTAAGAGATCTCTTGCCAGGTCTCCCTTGGCTGTGCCATATGAAAGGTCAGAGTCAAAGAGAAGCCTAGAACTTCCCTCAGCTCTGCATTCACATTGTCCCTCTGATCTGAGGCCTGAAGCCTCGTACACACGGCCGAGGAACTCGACGTGCCAAACACATCGAGTTCCTCGGCCAGTTCAGCCCTGAAGCCGCCGAGGAGCTCGGCGGGACGAGAGCTCCCATAGAACAACGAGGAAATAGAGAACATGTTCTCTATTTCCTCGCCGAGCTCCTCGTCGGCTTCCTCGGCCGAAAGTGTACACACGACCAGTTTCCTCGGCAGAATTCAGCCAGAAACTCGGTCGGAAGCTGAATTCTGCCGAGGAAACTGGTCGTGTGTACGGGGCCTGAGAGGTGGCATGGTGGGGCTAGGAACTGGCAGCACAGTGGGATCAGTTGTAATGCACGTGTCTCTTGCCTGTGATCAATGGGTAGATTGTGATTGACAGGTTGACAATGTCTGCAGTAGGGGATAGTTAAAACCAGTGTTAGGTTTATATGTGCTATCTGTGTCCTATTGAGTACATTTCTATTTACATCCTGCCCTGTAGACACAACAGGAAGTGAAAGGGAACTTTCTCAAAGTGAGGGGAATTCCCTTTTAGTCAGCCTTGTGCCCATTGGGAGATGTCCCCTCCTGTTCTGGTAACAATTAACTTTTTGGATTTTTTGTCACCAGGACAAATAGAGAAGGTAAATCTCCACAGCGGACAGAAATACAAATCTGACAGGGGTTCTAACACTTCTACGCTCCATGCAAAACTAAAAATAAAATCATCCTGTGAACTTAAAGGGTTAGTTTTTTTTAAATAACAAACATGTCATACCTACCTCTACTGTGTAGTTCGTTTTGCACATCGTCTTCTGGGGTCCTTCTGCGGCTGTCTCTGCTCCTCCCCGCAAGAACTAAACCCTCTTCTGGGAAGCGCTCTCCTAAGGGGGTCAGCTTGCGGGCGCTCTCCCGTATGATACAGTGGCGGCCATAGCAACCAAGTGTATCACTCGACCCCGCCGCCCGGCGCGCCAGGTCATTGATTTGATTGACAGCGGCGGGAACCAATGGCCACGCTGCTATCAATCATCCAATTAGGAGCTGAGAACAGCCCAGAAGACCGGGCCGAGAAGCCAGCTCGTTCACGACGCAGGACTTTCGAAGGCTCAGGTAAGTAATCAGGAGGGCTGGGGGAGGGCTTGTAAGCATTGGATGTTTTTTCACCTTAATGCATAGGATGCATTAAAGGAGTTGTAAAGGAAAAAAAAATTTGCCTAAAATTAATGTCTGCAAGGTAGACGGAGAGAATAGTGTAATGATTCTGTTAAAAAACGAGTAAATACCTATTCAATTCCTTCATCTATATCACCCCTGGCATTCTAGTTTCTGTTCTCTCATTCACTTCCTGGTTTGCATCGCTCGTTCATGTAAGAACTACATTTCCCAGTATGAATTGCGGCACGCCCAGTAATTCACACCTCCTTGAAGTCTCTAACATGTAGAGAGCGTCCTGCCACACAGATGTAGTTGCCAGGAGGGGGCGAGCACATTACTGACCACCGCAGTAAAGCCTCCCATCACGGTGGTCAGTAAAATCAGACAAGCAGGAAGTGAACAGAACAGAGAAGAAATAGAGCAACTTCTGAGCAAAAACGAATAATGAGGAAGTGAAAAGAGGAATGTCTGCAGGTAAAGGATGCTTATTATGAAAAAAAAAAATTCCTTTACAACCCCTTTAAGGTGAAAAAACAGGAAGCTTTACAATCCCTTTAACCAAGGCCAGTTCCTTCATCACTTTTTGTTATATATAAAAGTAAAAACATCCACTGAAAGCTATATAAAATGTTTGGTTCTTTTGGGGAAATTTCCTCTTACATCCTATCCTGGTGAATTTTTTTTCCTCATCACAGTTGTTTATGGCGCGGGGGGAATTTGCACCGATCTACTATAGCATTGTAGCTATTGACAGATATAATGAATAACATTGATTATCTTGTTACAATGATATCTGATATCTAAAAGGGTATAGAATATATTTGGCAGCAAGTGAACATATTGGGGCAGATTCACAAAATAATTATGCCGGCGTATCTATTGATACGCCGCGTAATTTTAAATTTCCTGCGTCGTATCTTTGTTTTGTATCTACAAAACAAGATACGACTGCATCTCAGATCGATCCGACAGGCGTACGTCTTAGTACGCCGTCGGATCGTAGATGCATTTTTCCGCCAGCCACTAGGTGGCGTTTCTGTCGAATTCCACGTCGAGTATGCAAATTAGCTAGTTACGGCGATCCGCGAACGTACGTCTAGCCGGCGCATTTTTTTACGTCGTTTGCGTTCGGCTTTTTCCGCCGTATAGTTACCCCTGCTATTATGAGGCATACTCAATGTTAAGTATGGCTGTCGTTCCCGCGTCGAATTTTGAATTTTTTACGTTGTTTGCGTAAGTCATTCGCGAATAGGGATTTGCATAGAATGCGTCGGAAGCATTGGCTTGTTCCGGTTTATTTTCGAGCATGCGCACTGGGATTCCCCCACGGACGGCGCATGCGCCATTAAAAAAACGTTGTTTACGTCGGGTCACGACGTATTTACATAAAACACACCCCCATCACATCCATTTGAATTCCGCGCCCTTACGCCGCCAAAGATACACTACGCCGCCGTAACTTACGGCGCAAATTCTTTGAGGATTCGAAAAAAAATAAGTTACGGCGGCGTAGTGTATCTTAGATACTCTACGCCCGGCGGATATATGCGCCGATCTACGTGGATCTGCCCCGTTGTCCCTAAAGCTGATGTAAAAGCAGAAAAAATGGACATGCGTAAGGATTTAGGTGCATTTGACAGGGACAAAATTGTAGCTCTTGTGGGATGTTCCCAGTATGCAGTGTTCAGGACCTACCAAAAGGGGTCCAAGGAAGAAAAACTGGAGAACTAGCAACAGGGTCATGCGTGGCCCAGGCACGTTGATGCACGTGAGGAGCGAAGGCTGACCTGTGCAGTCCGATCCAAAAGAAACGCTACTGTAGCTCAAATTCCTGAAAAAGTTAATACTGTTTCCAATAGAATAGTGCTAAAATTGGAAATACTGTGCTACCCTACCTAGTTAGTATATATGAAAGTGCTACTAATACCATACACAGATGCTCCAGAACTATGCAAATAATCACTGCAATTCCGCGTGCCCACTCCCACCAGAGTGCGCACTCACCCACAGATAATGACCCACAAGGCGTCCAGGAGTGCCCCTGGATGGCGTAATTTCTGACAAAATGCGTAGGGAGGAGCGACATGCTGACGTCACCGCGTTCATGCAGGTCCTGGAGGGAAGGGCTGCATTCGAGAGCTAGGCGGCCTGGAGTTTATGCTGTATTTTATTTTGTCTAATTGTAAGTGCAATACTTTTTATCTATTAAAACCACCAAAAGATTTTACACTATGGTAGTTTTTATTTCTTCATTGGGACCGTCTGGCAATATGTATGTACCTCTGAGGAATAATTTCTAGGAAGACGCTGGGACCATTGCTTTACTCATTAAAGGCCCGGGCTGGGTATTAAGTCCAAAGCGTTTGTGATCTCTTGTAATAGGACATCATTTGGAGTCGGTAAGCGGCAGTGTGTGTAGAGGTGGAAGTCACATCTTTTTTTATCACAATTCCTGGATGTAACGTTTGTCAGCTTCACATTGGAAATACATTTTCATTCTAATGGACAATATTTAGTGTGATAATTAACCAAATTTTTTATCGCACAGATTTACTTTTATATAGAAGTTTAGCTCAACTTAATATTGAAAGGTGTATACCTAGGTAGGTTTAAAAGGCTTCTGGGTAATGTTATTGTGCCCAGGGGTATGGAACCACATCAATGGATCCAGCTCAAAAGAAGGTGTCAGAACACACAGTGCATCCCAGTTTGTTGTGTATGGGGCTGCATAGCCACAAACCGGTCAGGGTACCTGTGCTGATCTGTGTCCACAGCCAAAAGCGCCTACAATGGGCATAGTGCATCCCATTTTGTTGTGTATGGGGCTGCGTAGCCACAAACTGGTCAGAGTGTCCATGCCGACCCGTGTCCACAGCCAACAGTGCCTACAATGGGAACATGAGCATCAGAACTGGACCACAGAGCAATGGAAGAAGGTGGCCTGGTCTAATGACTTAAAAAATAGTTTGAGGAGCTCAACAGTGATGTTAATCAGTTGACTTGGCCACTGAATTCTCCAAATCTCAATACAATCGAGCATCTGTGGGATGTGCTGGAAAAACAAGTCTGATCCATGGAGGCCACCACCCAACTTACAGGACTTAAAAGATCTGCTACGGACAGCTTGGTGCCAGATACCACCGCATACCTTCAGAGGTCTAGTGTAGGGTGACAAGTAGACATGTGCACTGCCCAAAAAATCGTTTTTTTCCTTTATGTTATTTTCTTTTTTTTTTTTTTTTTCGTAAATTCGGGAAATTCGAAAAAAAAATGTTCTGTTTTTGTTTCATTTGTTTTTTTTTTGTTTCGTAAATTCGGGAAATTTTCGGATTTCCGAAAAAGCAAAAAACGGAAAAAACGAATGAAATGAAAACAACGATTGAAACGAAAAAAAAAAGTTTTGGATATTCGGAAATTTACGAATTTTCGAAATTTCTCATTTTCGAATTTTTCAATTTTCGAATTTCAAATTTTTCGAATTTTCGAAATTTCGTATTTTCGAAATTTCGCATTTCAAATTTTTCAGTTTTCAAATTTTTAAATTTTCGAATTTTTCAGTTTTCAAATTTTTAAATTTTCGAATTTTTCAGTTTTCGAATTTTAAAATTTTTGAATTTCGAATTTTTCAATTTTCGAAATTTCGATTTTCAAATTTTTCAATTTTCGACATTTCGAAATACGAAAATTCGGAAATACGAAAATATTCGGGAATACGAAATTTCAAAATTTCAAAAATTGAAAAATTAAAAATTCGAAATTTCGAAAATTGAAAAATTCGAAATTCGAAATTTCGAAATTTCGAAAATTGAAAAATTCGAAAATCTAAAAATTCGAATTTTAGAATTTTTCTATTTTATAATTTTCGAAATTCGTAAATACGAAAATTCGGAAATACGAAAATTCGAAAATTGAAAAAAAAAATTCAATTTTCGATGTTTTCAATTTTCGAATTTCGAATTCGAAAAACAAGTCTGATCCATGGAGGCCACCACCCAACTTACAGGACTTAAAAGATCTGCTACGGACAGCTTGGTGCCAGATACCACCGCATACCTTCAGAGGTCTAGTGTAGGGTGACAAGTAGACATGTGCACTGCCCAAAAAATCGTTTTTTTCCTTTATGTTATTTTCTTTTTTTTTTTTTTTTTCGTAAATTCGGGAATTTCGAAAAAAAAATGTTCTGTTTTTGTTTCATTTGTTTTTTTTTTGTTTCGTAAATTCGGGAAATTTTCGGATTTCCGAAAAAGCAAAAAACGGAAAAAACGAATGAAATGAAAACAACGATTGAAACGAAAAAAAAAAGTTTTGGATATTCGGAAATTTACTAATTTTCGAAATTTCTCATTTTCGAATTTCGAATTTTTCAATTTTCGAATTTCAAATTTTTCGAATTTTCGAAATTTCGTATTTTCGAAATTTCGCATTTCAAATTTTTCAGTTTTCAAATTTTTTAATTTTCGAATTTTTCAGTTTTCAAATTTTTAAATTTTCGAATTTTTCAGTTTTCGAATTTTAAAATTTTTGAATTTCGAATTTTTCAATTTTCGAAATTTCGATTTTCAAATTTTTCAATTTTCGACATTTCGAAATACGAAAATTCGGAAATACGAAAATATTCGGGAATACGAAATTTCAAAATTTCAAAAATTGAAAAATTAAAAATTCGAAATTTCGAAAATTGAAAAATTCGAAATTCGAAATTTCGAAATTTCGAAAATTGAAAAATTCGAAAATCAAAAAATTCGAATTTTAGAATGTTTCTATTTTATAATTTTCGAAATTCGTAAATACGAAAATTCGGAAATACGAAAATTCGAAAATTGAAAAAAAAAATTCAATTTTCGATGTTTTCAATTTTCGAATTTCGAATTCGAAAAACAAGTCTGATCCATGGAGGCCACCACCCAACTTACAGGACTTAAAAGATCTGCTACGGACAGCTTGGTGCCAGATACCACCGCATACCTTCAGAGGTCTAGTGTAGGGTGACAAGTAGACATGTGCACTGCCCAAAAAATCGTTTTTTTCCTTTATGTTATTTTCTTTTTTTTTTTTTTTTTCGTAAATTCGGGAATTTCGAAAAAAAAATGTTCTGTTTTTGTTTCATTTGTTTTTTTTTTGTTTCGTAAATTCGGGAAATTTTCGGATTTCCGAAAAAGCAAAAAACGGAAAAAACGAATGAAATGAAAACAACGATTGAAACGAAAAAAAAAAGTTTTGGATATTCGGAAATTTACGAATTTTCGAAATTTCTCATTTTCGAATTTCGAATTTTTCAATTTTCGAATTTCAAATTTTTCGAATTTTCGAAATTTCGTATTTTCGAAATTTCGCATTTCAAATTTTTCAGTTTTCAAATTTTTAAATTTTCGAATTTTTCAGTTTTCAAATTTTTAAATTTTCGAATTTTTCAGTTTTCGAATTTTCAAATTTTTGAATTTCGAATTTTTCAGTTTTCGAATTTTCGATTTTCGAATTTTTCAATTTTCGAAATTTCGATTTTCAAATTTTTCAATTTTCGACATTTCGAAATACGAAAATTCGGAAATACGAAAATATTCGGGAATACGAAATTTCAAAATTTCAAAAATTGAAAAATTAAAAATTCGAAATTTCGAAAATTGAAAAATTCGAAATTCGAAATTTCGAAATTTCGAAAATTGAAAAATTCGAAAATCTAAAAATTCGAATTTTAGAATTTTTCTATTTTATAATTTTCGAAATTCGTAAATACGAAAATTCGGAAATACGAAAATTCGAAAATTGAAAAAAAAAATTCAATTTTCGATGTTTTCAATTTTCGAATTTCGAATTCGAAAAACAAGTCTGATCCATGGAGGCCACCACCCAACTTACAGGACTTAAAAGATCTGCTACAGACGACTTGGTGCGAGATACCACCTTCAGAAGTCAAGTTCATGCCTCAGTGGGACCTGGTAGTAGAGTTGCCAACTTTTCTCAAAGTCAAACCCAAACACTTTAGTGGTGCACAGCAATTATTTTTTTATAGTATAATCTATACATAATGGCCCGGATTCACATACATCGGCGCATGTTTATGCCGGCGTAGCGTATGGAATATATGCTACTCAGACGCAGCGCAGAGAGGCAAGCACAGTATTCACAAAGCACTCGCTCTCAAATCTACGCTGGGTTTCCTCTGCGTAAGCCAGCGCAGGTGGAAGTGGGCGTGAGCCATGCCAATGAGGCGTGACCCCATGCAAATGATGGGCCAAGCGCCATAGAAGTACTTAAAACGAACGGCGCATGCGCCCTCCCGTGGCCGCATCCCAGTGCGCATGCTCAGAATCACGTCGAAACAACTGCCTAAGATACGTCGAATCACTGCCTACGACGTGAACGTAACCTACGCCTAGCCATATTCACATACTACGTAAACGATGTAAAATACGACGGCTGTGTTCCCTGGTCCATACCTTTGCATGAGTTGCGCCTCATATATGGGGAATAACTTAACGCCGGATGTACGACTTACGCAAACTGCGTATATTATGCGCCGGGCGCAAGTACGTTTGTGAAATCAATGGGAGTGCCCCTTGCGGCCAGCGTAAATATGCGCCCACGAAACGCCAGCGTAGGAAAGTTACGTTGGTCGGATGAAGCCTATTTCCAGACGTATCTTGGTTTCAGAGTCCGGCGCATAGATACGACGGCGCATATTTGCACTTACGCGGCGTATCTGTAGATACAAGGCGGAAGTGCTTTGTGAATCCAGGCCATATTTTGCAATTAAATAACATTTCTAATCATATCAAGTTAATCACAAGAGTCACCCTTTACATGAGAGTCCACAGAGTTCCCCTTTACATGAGAGTCCACAGAGTTCCCCTTTACATCTGAATCCACAGAGTTCCCCTTTACATCTGAATCCACAGAGTTCCCCTTTACATCTGAATCCACAGAGTTCCCCTTTTACCTCTGAACGCGGAGAGTTCCCTTACACTGTAAGGGGGACTCTGCAGACTCTGATGTAAGGGAGAACTCTGGGGCCTCTAACATAAGGGATGCTCTGGGAACCCTGATTTAAGGTGGAACACTGAGAACTCTGATGTACGGAGAGGACTCTGATGTAAGGGGGAACACTGTGGCCTCTGGTGTAAAGGGGAACTCTGATGTAAAGGGTGCTCTGAGAACCCTGATTTACCTTAGTGTCCTCATTTAAAGGCAGGTGAGAGAAGGGGGGAAACTTCAGTCACAGACAGGGATGGGTGGTGAGCTCACTCACCCCTTGGCAGTCACCACCTCTCATCCAGATGTATCTGGGGCTGCTGGACTTCAAATTTCCGGCCCCCACTTTCTTTTTCTGAAGAACAGTGTCGGGAATTGGAGTGTGGGCAGACACAGCGGGGTAGGGCCTAAAAGAAGAGGAGTAGATCTCCTCTCCCGTCTGTGGGGTAGATTCAGGTAACTGTTACGGCGGCGTATCTCCAGATACGCCGCCGTAATTTCAAATCTGCGTTACGCCGATTCTCAAAGGCAGTTACGCTGTAAAAATAGGCTTCCTCCACCGACGTAACTTGATTGCGGCGGCGTAGAATTGTGTGCAATATCACTTTGGCCGCTAGGGGCGCTTCCGTTGTTGTCGGCGTAGAATATGCTAATTTCCTAGATACGCCGATTCACAAACGTACGTACGCCCGTCGCAATGTATTTACGTCGTTTACGTTAGGCTTTTTCGGCGTAAGGTTGTTCCTGCTATTAGGAGGCGCAGCCAATGTTAAGCATGGACGTCATTCCCGCTTCGAAATTTGAATTTTTTACGTTGTTTGCGTAAGTCGTTCGTGAATGGGGCTGGACGTAATTTACGTTCACGTCGAAACCAATACGTCGTTGCGCCGTACTTGGAAGCAATGCACACTGGGATATGTACACGGACGGCGCATGTGCGTCCGTAAAAAACGTCAATCACGTCAGGTCATCAAACATTTACATAAAACACGCCCCTCCTTCCACATTTGAATTCCGCGTGCTTACGCAGGCCCCATTAACGCTACGCCGCCGCAACTTACGGAGCAAGTGCTTTGTGAATACAGCGCTTTCTCCTGTATGTTACGGCGGCGTAGCGTAACATACGATACGCTGCGCCGCCGTTTACTTGCGCGCCCCTACCTGAATCCACCCCTGTGTGTGTGTGTGTGGGGGGGGGGGGGAATTGTTAGTGCCGACTTTGGGCAGTGTGAAAGAGAGTGTGAGGCCCCGTACACACGACCGAGTTTCTCGGCAGAATTCAGCCAGAAACTCGATCGGAGCTGGATTCTGCCGAGAAACTCGGTCGTGTGTACACTTTTCAGCGAGGAACCCGTCGAGGAACTCGTCGGGCCGAATAGAGAACATGTTCTCTATTTCCTCGTTGTTCAATGAGGAAAGTCGGCCCGCCGAGATCCTCGGCGGCTTCCACACTGAACTCGACGAGGAACTCGATGTGTTTGGCACGTCAAGTTCCTCGGACGTGTGTACGGGGCCTTACAGACACTCTTGGCTTACACAAGCCATAGTCCGGTCTGAATAATGTGTCCCTGGCTCAGGCAGTCTGAAACCTGGACGCATGATTCCAACCCCAATCTGTCCGGGGGAATCCTGGACTGGTGGCAACCCTACCTGGTAGTGGTCATTATGTTATGGCTGGTCAGTGTATATAAAACTTCATATGAATAGAGCTGATGTTGTTCTAATGAGATTTGCGCACTTTGGTTTATTAACATTCCTTCGTTTTTATGGATGCCTAAATCTATTTCTCTGCTTGCAAAAATCTGATGTTTTGGGGGAGGGGAACTTGTACATAAATGAGGCTCATTGTTCTGTGTAAACACAGCCTGGGGTTTGTGTATTCGCTGTTAAAGCGTTCATAAGATAATGAAATAACAACATATTTGTGGTGTGTGTATATAGAGCGACATATATGCCGCCCCCCCCAGGGTAGAGTAAGGAGAGCGCGGTGCCCCCAATGTGTCTCCGTGTGAGTGACATGTGTCCTTGATGTCTCTGTGGAGCGGCGGGGATGACAGAGTCCCTGATGTCTGTCGGAGGATTCTGGAGTCAGCACGTGTCTTGGTTTCCTATGGCGGATCACTTTCAGATGTGGCGCTTGTAACTGCGTGTTGCTGCATTGCAAATGGGTGTTTTTTTTTTACCCCCCCCCCAGTTAATATTCAGTATCTGGAAAGGAGGTATATTGCTCAGGATCGTGTTTTATAATTCCCTTTTATGTTGTTTCCTAAACAAGGGAAACAAATAGAAAAAATGAAATCAAAGCGTTGTCTTTCCATATTTATGATTGCTCCATTGGAAGGGGTTTGATTTAACAGCTGCAAACTAATGAATGGAGCACCCCTCCAGATCTAAATGGGGGGGGGGGGAATAAACGTTGCACATGCAGCCTGTCCAAATGTGCTGCTCAGATTATTAGGAGACGCTCCCCGGATGTCATCGGAGGGGGTTATTGTTTATCTACAAGTTTCTTTGTTCTTAAAAAGGTTTGTTTTTTATTTTCTAAATAGATTCCTTTAACTAGTTGCCGACCAGCCGCCGTCATTCTACGGCGGCAGATCGTCTCTCCTGGGCGAGAGCCCGTAGCTATACGTCGGCTCTTTTAGTGGCCACTAGGGGCGCGTGCACTCCGCCGAAGGCGCGCGCGCACGCGCCCCCCGCTCGTCCGTGACTCCCGTGCGGGTGCCCGGCCGGCGCGATCGCCGCCGGGCACCCGCGATTGCTCGTTACAGAGCGGGGAACGGGAGCTGTGTGTGTAAACACACAGCTCCCGGTCCTGTCAGGGGGGGAAACGCTGATCCTCTGTTCATACAATGTATGAGCAGAAGATCAGTTATTTTCCCTAGTGAGGCCACCCCCCCTACAGTTAGAACACACCCAGGGAACATACTTAAACCCTTCCCCGCCCCCCTAGTGTTAACCCCTTCACTGCCAGTGGCATTTTTATAGTAATCCAATGCATTTTTATAGCACTGATCGCTATAAAAATGCCAATGGTCCCAAAAATGTGTCAAAAGTGTCCGAAGTGTCCGCCATAATGTCGCAGTACCAAAAAAAAAATCGCTGATCGCCGCCATTACTAGTAGAAAAAAATATATTAATAAAAATGCCATAAAAATACCCCCTATTTTGTAAACGCTATGGGCCATATTCTTAAACAAGTTACGTAGGCGTATCAACAGATACGCCTACGTAAGTCCCTTTCCTATGTTTAAGTGTATTCTCAAACTGAGATACACTTAAACATGCCTAAGATACACCAGCCTGCGCCGTTGTATCTTAGGCTGCAATATTTACGCTGACCGCTAGGTGGCGGTCAGCGTAGAATATGCAAATGACTACTCACGCCGATTCTCGAACGTACGCTTGCCCGCCGTAGTGTTTTAACGTCGTTTCCGTAAGCGATACGCGGCGTAAAGATAAAGATGCCCCCTAGGTGGCGTACTCAATGTTAAGTATGGCCGTCGATCCCGCGTCGAAATTTCAAAATTGAACGTCGTTTACGTAAGTCGTCCGTGAATGGCGCTGGACGCCATTTACGTTACAGTCAAAACAAATGACGTCCGTGAGACGTCATTTAGCGCAATGCAAGTCGGGTAATTTACCCGACGGAGCATGCGCATTACGATCGGCGCGGGAGCGCGCCTAATTTAAATGATCCACGCCCCCTGCCTGGATCATTTGAATTAGGATGGCTTACACGGGTGGACTTTACGCGATGCCGCCGCAAGTTCACAGGTAAGTGGTTTGGGAATCCGGCACTTGCCACTTAAACTTGCGGCGGCGTAACGTAAAGTACATACGTTCCGCCGCCTGAAATGTATGAGAATATGGCCCTATAACTTTTGCGCAAACCAATCAATAAACGCTTATTGCGATTTTTTTTTTACAAAAAATATGTAGAAGAATACGTATCGGCCTAAACTGAGGAAAAAAAATGTTTTTTTATATATTTTTGGGGGATATTTATTACAGCAAAAAGTAAAAAATATTCATTTTTTTCAAAATTGACGCAAAATTGTTTATAGCGCAAAAAATAAAAACCGCAGAGGTGATCAAATACCATCAAAAGAAAGCTCTATTTGTGGGAAAAAATGGACGCCAATTTTGTTTGGAAGCCACGTCGCACGACCACGCAATTGTCTGTTAAAGCGACGCAGTCCCGAATCGCAAAAAGTGCTCTGGTCTTTGGGCAGCAATATGGTCCGGGGGTTAAGTGGTTAAGCTAGTGCATTGTTGGTTCACTTACCTTTTCCTTCAATTTCCCTTCTAAATGTTTTTTTTCTTTGTTTTCTTTGTCTGAATTTCTCACTTCCTGTTCCTCCTCAGTAAGCTGTTCTGGCTGACTAACCACCGCTCGGATGATGGGGACAAGCTTACTGAGGAGAAACAGGAAGTGAGAAATTCAGACAAAGAAAAAAAAACATTTGGGGCCAGATCCACAAAAACGGGCGTATATTTAGGCGGGCGTAGCGCATCTCATATGCGCTACGCCGCCGTAAATCTGAGTGGTTTGTAGGGTATCCACAAAGAACTTGCTCCCATATGTGCGCCGGCGTAACGTAAATCTGCCGGCGTAAGGCCACGTAATTCAAAGTAGGCTTGAAGTGGGCGTGTTGTATGCTAATCTAGTATGACCCCACGTAATTTACGCTTTTTACGAACGGCGCATGCGCCTTTCGTGGACGTATCCCAGTGCGCATGCGCGAAATCACGTTGCAAATAGTCAATGTTTTCGACGTGAACGTAACTTATGCAAAGCCCTATTCGCGAACGATTTACGCAAACGACGGAAAATTCGCCGCTGTCCCGACGTCCATACTTAACATTGCGTACGCCTCATAGAGCCAGGGGTAACGTTACGCCGAAAAAAGCCTTACGTAAACGACGTTAAAAACTTGTGCCGGGTGGACGTACATTTGAGAATCTAGCTAATTTGCATACTCTACGCAGAAATCAACGGAAGCGCCACCTAGCGGCCAGCGTAAATATGCACCTAAGATCAGACGGCGTACTAAGACGTACGTCGGTCGGATCTAGACCACATTCAGTCGTATCTTGTTTTGTGGATACAAAACAAAGATACAACGGCGCATCGATGGAACTTACGCGGCGTATCAATAGATACGCCGACGTAACTCTTTGTGGATCTGGCCCTTAGAAGGGAAATCCAAGGAAAAGGTAAGTGAACCAACAATTAAAGTAACCTATTTAGAAAATAGAAAACAAACCTTTACAGCCCCTTTGAGACTGGATCTGCTGCTCAATTGCTTGGTAACACAAATTGCTAATCAGCCAATCACATGGCAGCAGCTCAATGCATTTAGGCATCTAGACGTGGTAAAGACAACTTGCTAAAGTTCAAAGCGAGCATCAGAATTTGGAAAAAAGGCCCCTTTCACACAGGGGCGGGGGCGGTTTCGGCGGTAAAGTGCCGCTATTTTTAGCGACGCTTTCCCGTCAATTTCGCTGCACTATTCGGCCACTAGCAGGGCACTTTTACCCCCGCTAGCGGCACGAGAAGGGGTTAAAACCACCGTAAAGCGCTGGCGGTATAGCTGCGGTAACCATTGATTTCAATGGGCAGGAGCGGTGGAGGAGGGGTATACACACTGCTCCTTCACCACTCCAAAGATGCTGCTAGCAGGACTTAATTTACTGTACTGCTAGCGCACCGCTCCAGTGTGAAAGCCTTTGGGGCTTTCACACTGGAGAGACAGCAGCAGCTGTTTCAGGTCGCTTTGCAGGCGATATTTTTAGCGTTATAGCACCTGCAAAGCGGCCCAGTGTGAAAGGGGTCAAAAGGGGATTTAGGCCTGGTTCTCATCCAATGCATTTTTTTGTGCGTTTTCAGTTTTGCGGAAACACACTACAGTCTATTTAACATGATTTCCTATGGGTCACGTTCACATCTGTGGGATATACGGAAAGGGCCAGGGACTTTTTTTTTTTATGGTTTTTGGTTCCATAGACTTCAATGGATCAAAAACATGTATTGAAAAACGCTAAATGCACCTGGAACCTAGACGATTGCCTGGTCCAATGAGCCTCGATTTCAGCTGCGACATTCAGATGGAGGGTCAGAATTGGGTGTAAACAACATGAAAGCATGGATCCATCCAGTCTTGTATCAATGGTGCAGGCCGGTGGTGATGGTGGTGTAATGGTGTGGGGGATATTTTCTTGGCACAGTATTGTTGCTGATCATGTCCATCCCTTTATGACTACAGTATACCCATCTTCTGATGGCTCCTTCCAGCAGGATAATGCACAAAGTTTAAATAATCTCACCACTGGTTTCTTGAACATGACAATGAGGTCACTGTACCCCAATGTGCCGGGACGTGCCACGTATATGAAAATTAAAGCTGTTCGGCGCTCTGATGATCCCTTCGGCAATCCTCTTCCTCTCCTCTCTTCCCCTGCACATGTAGGCTGCATTGTTGTCTATAAGACCCCAAATCCCTCCTCTGCACTTAAAAACATTCAAAACACCAAGATCAGTGTTTCTGAATGCTTTAGATATTTAACCACTAGCCGACCGCCCACCGCCGTTATACGTCGGCAAGTTGGCTCGGCTGGGCGAGAGCACGTAGTATAACGTCCTCTCTCCCAGCCGCCACTAGGGGCGCGATCGCCGCCGGGCACACGCGATCGCTCGTTACAGAGCGGGGAACGGGAGCTGTGTGTGTAAACTGTCTGTCAGCGGGGGAAATGCTGATCTTCGGTTTATACAATGTATGAACCAAGGATCAGTGTTTCCCCTAGTGAGTCCACCCCCCCCCTACAGTAAGAACACACCCAGACATACTTAACCCCTTCCCCGCCCCCTAGTGTTAACCCCTTCACTGCCAGTGGCATTTTTATAGTAATCCAATGCATTTTTATAGCACTGATCGCTATAAAAATGCCAATGGTCCCAAAAATGTTTTAAAAGTGTCCGAAGTGTCCGCCATAATGTCGCAATACCGAAAAAAAAATCGCTGATCGCCGCCATTACTAGTAAAAAATATATAATAAAAATGACATAAAAATACCCCCTATTTTGTAAACGCTATAACTTTTGCGCAAACCAATCAATAAACGCTTATTGCGATTTTTTTTACGAAAAATATGTAGAAGAAAACGTATCGGCCTAAACTGAGGAAAAAAAATGTTTTTTTATATATTTTTGGGGGATATTTATTATAGCAAAATGTAAAAAATATTCATTTTTTTCAAAATTGTCGCTCTATTTTTGTTTATAGCGCAAAAACTAAAAACCGCAGAGGTGATCAAATACCACCAAAAGAAAGCTCTATTTGTGGGAAAAAAAGGACGCCAATTTTGTTTGGGAGCCACGTCGCACGACCGCGCAATTGTCTGTTAAAGCGACGCAGTCCCGAATCGCAAAAAGTACTCTGGTCTTTGGGCAGCAATATGGTCCGGGGGGTAAGTGGTTAAAAACTGTCACAGATGGTTTCTGAATAAACCAGAAGTGATGTCATGTCATTGGTCTGGTTCACTGTTATGAACAGCAGATCAAAGATGATCCCAGCTTTGCTTGGTTGTCCGGCCAGCCAACAGACGCACTTGCTGGTCACTCAGTGGGACGGGAGAGCCCGAGTGATCCAATGGAGGCAGTGGGATGGGGGGTGTCAACTCCCACTGCTTTTTATAGCAATTGAGCGGCTAGTAAGTCGCTCCAATTGCTATTACAATGCAGTCACCATCCAGGTGCAAACACCAAAAGGATTGGAAGTGGTTAAAGAGCTGCCCTTCTGCCCCCCTGAAAAATGCACCCCACGGCAAACGCCTTATTTGTCTCATGGTCCCTGGCTGTGGCTGCACAGAGAGGTGCAGGATCTGTAGTTACGTCCTCCTCTGCTGCCGACTGCTGAAGTGGGGGCGGGGAGAGGCGAGCTTCTCAGTGGCTACATGAAGAAGTACAAGATTTGGCAGAGGAGTTCTGTCCTCTCTGCTGCTGACTGCAGAGACAATGTGGGGTGGAGAAGAGGGGGTGCTGCAGATGCAGAAGAGGTGCAAGGTTTTTTGATGAGGCACCCTAGTCATGTGGAACGGATCACCTTTTGACCCACCATTGCCTATGTCATTGCTCGTTTGTACATGCTTTTATACTCCTTAAAAAATCTTCAATGTTGCATCGTATAGGGAGTGTGGCCATCCTATTTCTGTTCATATATGTTGGGCCAGATTCACGTACCTGGGCGTATCTTTAGTTGGGCGTAACGTATCCGATTTACGCTACGCTGCCGCAACTTAGACAGGCAAGTGCAATATTCACAAAGCACTTGCTCCGTAAGTTGCGGCGGCGTAGCGTAAATCGGCCGGCGTAAGCCCGCCTAATTCAAATGTGGAAGAGGTGGGCGTGTTTTATTAAAATGAGCGGTGGCCCCATGCAAATGAAGCGCCGATCGTACGGCGCATGCCCAGTTATGACGTCGAA
This sequence comes from Rana temporaria, assembly GCF_905171775.1. Lineage (NCBI taxonomy): Eukaryota > Metazoa > Chordata > Amphibia > Anura > Ranidae > Rana > Rana temporaria. Next base: position 36,400,184 of record NC_053496.1, on the reverse strand, counting down.
TTTACTCCCTAAGATACGCCGGCTCAATGCCTGTGACGTGAACGTAACCTACGCACATCCCCATTCACGTACGACTTACGTAAACGACGTAAAAAGATACGCTTGTTCCGACGTCCATACTTTGCATTGGCTGCGCCTCATATAGCAGGGGTAACTTTACGCCGGACGTAAGCCTAACGTAAACGGCGTAGCGGGCGCAAGTACGTTTGTGAATTGGCGTATCTACCTAATTTACATATTCAAGGCGTAAATTTATGGAAGCGCCCCTAGCGGCCAGCGTAAATATGCACCCTAGATACGACGGCGTACTAAGACTAACGTCGGTCGGCTGAAGCCATATTTCAGGCGTATCTTGTTCCCAGAATACCACGCAGAGATACGATGGCGCAACTTTTAAATTACGCTGCGTATCAATTGATACGCCAGCGTAACTCGTTCCTGAATCTGGCCCGTTCTCTGCAGCAGTGACATGGCGTGAACCCCACCTGATGCTTGTTTACCTGCAGCCTAGCAGATTTCACTTGGAGTAGTTATTTGGTTTTGTTTAGGTGCAAGGGCCACATGAAATGGCGTGGACCATAGAGGGGAGGTGTCCTGTATTCTACAGAGCTGGGAACAATGTACAGTGTCTTGAAAAAGTATTCATACCCCTTGACATTTTCCACATTTTCTCATGTTACAACCAAAAAGGTAAATGTATTTTATTAGGAATTTTTTGTGATAGACCAACACAAAGTGGCAATAAATATGTGAAAAGTGTGGCGTGTACAATAGTAGCAATACTTTCTAGAATCACCTTTCACTGCAATTAGAGCTGCAAGTATTTTTGGGGATGTCTCTACCAGCTTTGCACATCTAGAGAGGACTTTTTTGCCCATTCTTCTTTGCAAAATATCTCAAGCTGTCAGATTGGATGGAGAGTGTCTGTGAACAGCAATTTTCAAGTCTTGCCACAGATTCTAGACTTTGGGCCATTCTAATACATGAATATGTTTTGATCTAAACCATTCCATTGTAGCTCTGGCTGTATGTTTAGGGTCCTTGTGCTGCTTGAAGGTGAACCTCCACCCCAGTCTCAAGTCTTTTGCAGACTCCAACAGGTTTTCTTCTAAGATTGCCCTGTATTTGGCTCCATCAACTCTGACCAGCTTCTATGTCTCTGCTGAAGAAAAGCATCCCCACAACATGATGCTGCCACCACCATGTTTCACGGTGGGGATGGTGTGTTCAGAATGATGTGCAGTGTTAGTGTTCCGCCACACATAGCGTTTTGCTTTTAGGCCAAAATGTAAAATTTTGGTCTCATCTGACCAGAGGACCTTCTTCCACATGTTTGCTGTGTCCCCCACATGGCTTCTCACAAACTGCAATCAGGACTTCTTACGAACTTCTATCAACAATGGCTTTCTTTTTGCCAGATTTGTGGAGTGCACGACTAATAGTTGTCCTGTGGACAAATTCTACCTCCTGAGCTGTGGATCTCTGCAGCTCCTCCAGAGTTACATGGGCCTCTTGGCTGCTACTCTGATGAATACTCTCTCTGCCCGGCATGTCGGTTTAGGTGGATGTAATTCCGCATGCACTCCTGCAACGCACCTGGAGGGGAAGACACTGATGGGACTCTCATGTAATGGGTAACTCTGATATAAGAAGGACTTACATGATTGGTTGTTAAGACACCAGCGTTCCTAGCAATCGGCAACAGTGAATGACAGTACAGCCAGGGGAACCTAGAGAGGGATGGTAGACCTTGGTGAGAAATAGAGACCGCAGGCTGACCTAAAGACCTGCATGAGAGACCACTAAACCTATCTGTGGGTCAGAAAAAATCTTGCAGCAGGACATATTTGACCCATGGGCTATAGTTTGAGTGCCCTGCTTTAAAGAAAAAAAGAGATGGAGGTATTTTGTAGTATTGTCCTTGGGTGACAATCCTGCTTCTCCATAGATACAGTAAATGAGTATTGTCACCCAGGGACAGGAAGTGTGTTACTTGTAGGGGTGGGTGCAGCATGGTGCGACAATAATTTACACAGGCAGATGCAATAGAAGACTATATTGAAGTAATGCAGTAACAACTTACAAAACCTGGTAGGAAGGCTACCCAGGTGGGTGCACTCACAGTTTCCAGCAAAGTGATAGAAGCAGATTGCAGCTGGACTGACAGCATCTGTTGAGAGGGAACAGAATGCAGCCTAGTGCCCAATCGGGAAGGTGTCCAGAAGCAATGCGACCTCACTCTTTCCCTCCTTGTCAGAAACCTTTTCCTAACGCTAGTCATAAAATGTGATCTGATCTTCATCTAAGTCACAACAATAGACAATCACAGTCTGCCTAAACCAGTGTTTCTCAACCTTTTTCCAGTTGGGGCACCCTTAAAAAGTATTTTCAGTCTTGAGGCACCCCAGTCCAAGGCTTGGTTCACATTATGGTGTGTCGCAGAACACGCGCAAAATCGCGCTCATTCCTGACACACAGAAAAATGCTCTGCTCTTTAGGGGTACCATTAATTCTTAATGGTACACCCACACATTGGAAAATGTGGGGTGCTTTTGCTGCAGTGCAATAAAAAAAAAAAGAAGAAGGTTGGGGACTTGTTTCCCTGCATTTTTGTGGGTACAGAAGCCCATTGAAATGAATGGTCTGCCCTACATGCAGCTGCACAGATGTGAACCAAGGGCTTGTTAACATGTCAAAGGGGCGGTAAAACCACATGGTTGAGCCGTTTTTACCACCCCCAACTTCTCTACCTTTAGCTGCAGAGGCAGCAGCTGGGGTGTTCACATGCTGTGGCTGCAACTGGAGGTATACCGAGGGTGAATGGGGGTGCACTGCAACTACCCCGCAACTGTGTGCTTTGCACGGTTGCGGTGTAGTGATGCTGCATTTACGGGCTTAAAACAGGTAGTAAAGAGGCAACATAATGCCTCTTTACGGCCTGTCAAATGCCTCTGAAAAGCGATCTGTGCATGGATTGCTTTTCAGAGAAGCAGCAGTCCTTGCTATCAAACAAGCCCTACAAAATCCATTGTCATGGTACAGGAATGGGGGGGGGCAGGATTAAAAGTAACATACATACAGACTACAGACACAGGCTTACACATGCATACACATACATACATACATACATACCAGGGTTGCCAACTTTCAGTAAATTTACGAAGTTTGTAAAATCCGTACTTTTTTCATCTGTCCTTGAATGTCCATTGCGGACATGTAGGCTGCATGTCTGTAACTGACATTCATGGACAAATGCAAAAAGTATGGATTTTACAAACTCTTTGTAAATTTACTGAAAGTTGGCAACCCTGATACATACATACATACATACATACATACATACACACGCACACACACACACAGACAGACAGTCACATGTGCACACACACATACAGACAGACAGTCACATGCGCACACACACATACATACAGACAGTCACATGTGCGCACACACACATACAGACAGACAGTCACATGCGCGCACACACACACACACATACAGACAGTCACATGTGCGCACACACACACATACAGACAGACAGTCTACATGCACACACACACACACACATATAGACAGACAGTCACATGCGCACACACACACATACAGACAGACAGTCACATGTGCACACACACACATACAGACAGACAGTCACATGTGCACACACACACATACAGACAGACAGTCACATGTGCACACACACACATACAGTCACATGTGCACACACACATACAGACAGACAGTCACATGTGCACACACACACACACAGACACATGTATAAAGCCATTTAAAAAAATAATAATGTAGCTTCTAGCTCAGTACCTTTTCAGATTACTCTTTAGCCGGGTACTGCACTCTAGGGGGAAGCAGAGAGCACAGCACACTCCTCTGCACTTTACTTTCATTTTTGAAGCCGACAGAGCTTCTCACAGTTCGGCAGGAGAGCTCATCTGACAGCCTTCTCTCCACTGACCCCCGCGGCACACCTGAGAACCTCTGACGGCACACCAGTGTGCCGCGGCACACTGGTTGAAAAAGGCTGGCCTAAACTAATAACACACAATGAATTAAATGTTACCATGTTTTTATTGAACACACCATGTAAACATTCACAGTGCAGGTGGAAAAAGTATGTTAAATCTTTGGATTTAATAACTGGTTGAACCTCCTTTGGCAGCAATAACTTCAACCAAACGTTTCCTGTAGTTGCAGATCAGACGTGCACAACGGTCAGGAGTAATTCTTGACCATTCCTCTTTACAGAACTGTTTCAGTTCAGCAATATTCTTGGGTTGTTTGGTGTGAATCGCTTTCTAGAGGTCATGCCACAGCATCTCAATCGGGTTGAGGTCAGGACTCTAAATGGGCCACTCCAGAAGGCGTATTTTCTTCTGTTTAAGCCATTCTGTTGTTGATTTACTTCTATGCTTTGGGTCGTTGTCCTGTTGCAACACCCATCTTCTGTAGAGCTTCAGCTGGTGAACAGATGGCCTTAAGTTCTCCTGCAAAATGTCTTGATAAACTTGGGAATGAATTTTTCCTTCGATGATAGCAATCCGTCCAGACCCTGAGGCAGCAAAGCTGCCCCAAACCATGATGCCCCCACCACCATACTTCACAGTTGGGATGAGGTTTTGATGTTGGTGTGCCGTGTCTCTTTTTCTCCGCACAGGCAGATTCAGATACGCTTAAATTAGGCTAAGATACGAGCGGCGTAAGTGTCTTACCCCCTCGTATCTTAAAGTGTAATTTTTAGGCTGGCCGCTAGGTGGTGCTTCCATTGCGGTCAGCGTAGAATATGTAAATCACTAGATACGCCGATTCACGAACGTACGCCCGGCCGACGCAGTACAGATACGCCGTTTACGTAAGGCATTTTCAGGCGTAAAGTTATTCCATCAAATAGCTGTACTAGTAATGTTAAGTATGGCCGTCGTTCCCGCGTCGAAATTTGTAAATTTTACGTTGTTTGCGTAAGTCGTCCGTGAATAGGGCTGGGCGTAATTTACGTCCACGTCGAAACCAATACGTCCGTATATTGCACACTGGGATATGTACACGGACGGCGCATGTGCCATTCATAAAAAACGTCAATCACGTCAAGTCACACTTCATATACATAAAACACGCCCCCCACATCCTCATTTGAATTAGGCGCGCTTACGCCGGCCCCATTTACGATACGCCGCCGTAACTTAGCAGGCAAGTACTTTGTGAATACAGTACTTGCCTTGCTAACTTACGGCGGCGTAGTGTAAATACGATACGCTACGCCGCCGTAAGGATGCGCCCGCATACCTGAATCCAGCTAAAAGTCTTGTGTGTTTCTTCCAAACAACTCAACTTTGGTTTCATCTGTCCACAGAATATTTTGCCAGTACTGCTGTGGAACATCCAGGGGCTCTTGTGCAAACTGTAAACGTGCAGAAATGTTTTTTTTTTGGACAGTAGTGGCTTCCTCTGTGGTATCCTCTTGGGTATAGGTGGGAGAGTGCAGTTACCTATACCCAATAAAGATGTATACTACTTCCTGATTGGCTAAGACATGCCATGAAGATTGACAGTGGGCGAGGAACGTAACTCCGTGAGGTAATTGGAAAGTTTCTACATGTTTTTTTATTGTTTGACCTCCAGTCAAAGAATGAGAAGGCCAGGAACTCTGAGGTGGGTTACAGGACCATCAGTGTAAATTAGTAAGGGGTTCAGATGCTCAAACTAGGGCATAGTGTTCTGAGAACCCTGGGCCAGATTCACAGAAGAGATACGACGGCGTATCTCCTGATATGCCGTCGTATCTCTGTGATCCGCCCGTTCCGAACTATGCGGCTGATTCATAGAATCAGTTACGCATAGATAGCCCTAAGATCCGACAGGTGTAATTGACTTACACCGTCGGATCTTAGGATGCAATTCTAGGCCGGCCGCTAGGTGGCGATTCCATAGCGGTCGGCGTAGAATATGCAAATGACTAGTTACGGCGATCCACGAAGATCCGCGCGTTCGTCGCAATCTCGTACGTCGTCGCTCGTCGGTTTTTCCCGTCGCAAAGTTACACCTGCTTTAACATGGCTTATCTTTAGATCAGCCATGTTAAAGTATGGCCGTCGTTCCCGCGTTAAATTTAGATTTTTTTTTTGCGTAAGACGTCCGGGAATACGAAACGCCGTAACGCATGTCGCCATTCAAAAAAACGTTGGGGCGCCGTAATTTTGCGCAAAGCACGTCGGGAAATTTTAACACGGGGCATGCGCAGAACGTTCGGCGCGGGAACGCTCCTAATTTAAATGGTGACCGCCCCATTTGAATTAGGCGGGCTTGCGCCGAGCGGATTTACGTTACACCGCCGCAAGTTTACAGGTAAGAGCTTTGTGAATCAGGCACTTACGCTGTAAACCTGCGGCGGTGTAACGTAAATCAGATATGTTACGCCGCGGGAGAGCAACGTATTTGTCTGTGAATCTGGCCCCCTATTTCTAGTTCATGTCCGGGAAAAGGGAGGGTGGTCATAGTCAAATCAATGGTAATGTGAACTTTTTTTTGACTAGTTTTCAAAAGATTTAGCATTTTCTTTTATAAAAGAATTATATGTAGCAAAACACAACTGTTATATTATTAAGAGACAATGCCATACTTACTTGTAAGGTAGCATATTGTGCCTCAAATGCAGAATGTCGCCATTGTGCGTTTACCGTGTACTTATGTCGGCAAGGGAACCGCAATGAAGATTGAAACAAAATATTTATCCGCTCCAAGCATCCCCCCATATACATCCCCACATAACGAGGCTCCCAGGATAACTGACAGCCACATTTCAGTGTGGAAATAATTCCTCTATACAGCTTTCATCTCCGAATGCTAAAAAACCTTATCACTATCGGCCAGCAGCTCACAGAGAAACAGCACATAGCAAATAAAAATACATTCGTGGCATGTTTCCTTCATGCCAAATTGCAGGGAAAAATAAATAAACTCAAATCTCTTGAGATGCAACTTGCTTGCAAAGAAAATTTAAATAATGCATGGTCTTGTCTTTTTTTTTTTTTAATTGCCTTCTTCCTAGAGGCTTTCCAAATATTAAATAAAAATTGTCATTCGCTGTAGATGGCCTGTCTAAGGTGGCGTAATTAGTAACCAGAATCTTTAGGTCTTCTACGATAATGTCATTTTAACTTTCAACTAATAAAAATCATATACTTGCTTAATTGATTAGGGCAGAACTGTTAACAATAACAGGAGCAAAATTGGTATTGAGCAGACTTAGTTGGATTTGAATTTGCAACCATTGAAATAATACTTTTTCATTTTGAATGGAATTATTTTTTTTTTTTTAAAGTCCATCAATGATTATTTTGATATTTTTATTGTAAGAAACGGAGGTGAAAAAATAACAAGAAAAAAAATATAGATAGATAGATAGATAGATAGATACATGGCACAAAAATTATATTTTTTCTTAATTTATTAGACTTAGTTGAATTTTAATTTTTTATGAATGAAAACTTTTAATTTTAAGATCAGTTATTTAGATTGTTTTATTAAACAAACTATATAAAAAAAAAGGAAACAAATGACATAAGTTGAGTTAATAATTTTTAAATATCAATGAAAAAAATTTTTTTTTTTAAGGTCCATCATTGGTTATTAAATTATTTTTTTAACTGTGGGGTTAAAAAAAAAAAGAAAAAAAGAGAAAGAAACAGTTATATATATATATATATATATATATATATATATATATATATATATATATATATATATATATATATATATATATATATATATATATGTGTGTGTATATAAAATTTTAGCAATTTAAAAGTATACTTTCAAATTCTTCGGCTTGCTAATTTGTATTCGTTTATGACCACATACCTATTAAGCACTTCTAATTATCATTTATAACACGATAAATAAATTGATGTTCACAGTTCAGGAAGTTAACTCTAATTTGACCCATTATTTAATTGTTGGAATATTTTTTTTTTTTTTGCTGAATTTCAAGATACAGATTAAGCCGCACAAAAAAATATATATATTTTTTTCCATCATTGAATCCCTTGACTGACACTCTTAAATACACATTTCCTGCCATTAGCTCCGGTGATAGTTCCATTCTGTAAGAAGGAAATATATTACTGCTAAACAGATGTACAGGAGTAATTCTTTCCTGTGCGTTGGGATTCTTTAATCTTGCGCGATCTGACATGGTTTCATCTTAACGTACCGTCATGTCGAAATAATGACATCCTCCTTGCATGTCTTTAGCATCTATTCAAATCTTGTTAAAACATGAGTAAAATATGAGATGAACAGGATTCACTTTATAAATTCCTCATTATCCATATTTTTTTTTTTTGCCATTCCTTGAAGGAGTCGAAAAAGCTGTGAAGTGTCACAGCTAATGGATGGTGGAAGTTTATGAAATCGCACCTGGGTGTCAGTCAGAAGGCTTTGCTCCGCCAGCCTGTGTTTGGGCCTCAAGCCATTATTTCATAATTTATACGCAGCTGATTGGATGGTCAGCTTGTCATATTTAAATAGAAGACCTTTGCCCCAAGATCTTGCAATCGACTTGTTGTTGCAGAGAACACTGGGTGTTTTTTCACCTTTTTTTTTTTTTTTACATTTTTATGATTTAAAAAGTCAGTCCACCCAAATGTTAGTGGTCACTGGATGTGTTTCTTGCAGGAATGGGTGGTAGATTGAGATTTTGATGTGAAAACAGCCTAGACTATGGAACCCGAACTTGAAAAATCAAAAGTGCCCATTTTGAAGGCTTATATGCTTATTGCTTATTGTGGACCTTGAGTATTGCCCTCGGGGACATCTAATTTAAAAAATATAGGCCCATATTCTCTCTAAAAATCCGCGGACTGCGCTTAAGGCACTTACACTCCGCTGTCCCAACTTACAGGAGCAAGTGTTGTATTCCCCAAACACTTGCTCCGTAAGTTGGGACGGCGGAGTGTAAATGCCCCGGCGTAGCCTGGCGGATCTCCAAGGGGGCGGTTTGTATTCAAATTAAGCGCGCCCCCGATTCTAATGAACTGCGCATGCGCCGGGCTTCAAAAAGCCCAGTGCACATGCTCCAGTTCTCGGCGGAAAACGTCAATGACGCCGACGTGTGCGTCATTGACGTAAAGTCGTATTCAAGAACGACTTACGGAAACGACGTACCCGACGAAAAAACACGACGCGGACCCGACGCCATCCGTAACATGGCCTACGTGGGACTTGCGGAAACTTACTCCTCATATTGCAGGAGTAAGTTTCCGCTTACGCAAACGACGTTAGCGACGGTTACGCGACGCAAACTCGTTCAGGAATCGGCGTAGAAGGATCATTTGCATACGCAAATGAGTCCTTCACGTAAATGCCATCTAGCGGCGGTCGGCGTCATTACATTTAAGATCCGCCAGTGTAAGTGACTTACAGATGGCGGATCTTAAGTGTATCTATTTGAAAATGATTCTAAGAATCAGTCGCATAGATACACGGGCCAAAAAAGGGAGATACGATGGAGTATCCTGAGATACTCCATCGTAACTTCTATGAGAATATGGCCCATAGTTTTTAAATGAGCAGTGATTTTAATTATGCTTAAAGCGGGGGTCACCCTATTAAAAAAAAAAAAAAAAAAATTTTTATTCTACCATTACATTCGGCATCGTAGCGCGAGCTACAGTATGCCGGTCTTACATTTTTTATCCCCGTACTCACTGTGCTATTCCATATTGAAGATTCCGGGGAATGGGCGTTCCTATGGTGAGAGAAGGTGATTGACGGCCGGCCCTGGCACGTCACGCTTCTCCTGTGCGCAGGCGCCGTGAAGAGCCGAGACCTACTCCGGCTGTCTTCGGGGAGCGTGACGTGCCAGAGCCGGCCGTCAATCATCCTCCCTCTCCATAGGCACGCCCATTCCCCGCGGGAGTCGGAATCTTCAATGATCAATAGCACAGTGAGTACGGGGATACTGTAGCTCGCGCTACGATGCCGAATGTAATGCTATAATGATGTTAAGGAGGGTGAACCACAGCTTTAAAGTGAAAAAATAAAATTCCTTTAAAAATAGTGCCAGGGGGTCCCCTTAGCCTGCCTGTAAAGTGACACATCTGTATCGTGTATAGAACCTACTGAAGCAAAACTGACATTTATAAAGGAAAAAAATTACATTTAAATTTCTGGCAATACAATACCATTGCCGGCAATAGAAAAATCGGAAAAAAATGGCGTGGGGGTCCCCCCCCCTAATCCATACCAGGCCCTTTGGGTCTGGTATGGATTTTAACCACTTAAGGACCGCCACCTGTAAATATATGTCAGCAGAATGGCACGGCTGGGCAGATGCACGTACCGGCACGTCCTGTACATCTACCCAGCCGTGGGTCGCGGCGCGCGCCCGCGACCCGGTCCGAAGCTCTGGGACCCGATCGCAACTGGGGTCCCGCGATCGGTCCCCGGAACTGAAGAACGGGGATAGCCGCTATAAACACGGCTTCCCCGTGCTTCACTGTGGCGGCTGCATCGATCGTGTCATCCCCTTTATAGGGAGACACAATCGATGACGTCACTCCTACAGCCACACCCCCCTACAGTTGTAAACACACATTAGGTGAAACATAACCCCTTCAGCGCCCCCTGTGGTTAACTCCCAAACTGCAACTGTCATTTCAACAATAAACAATGCATCGTAAATAGTGTTGCTCACGAATATTCGTATTGTGAATATTCGGCTCGAATATGGCATATTCGAGTATTCGCGATATATTTCGAATTTCGCGTTGAATATTCGCAATTCCGAATATTCGCATTTTTTCAATTTTATTTTTAAAACAGATCACATCCTATCGACGTCTAAAAGCATTGCTGGTATGATTAGAGACCCTGGGCCGAGTAGCTAAGCTGAGGCGATCCTTTTATGTTGCCGAATATGAAAAAAAAAAAATTGCGAATTTTCGCTAATGCGAATGCGAAAATGATTGCGAATTTTCGATAACTGTGGTAGGAGAACTCTGATTGTCTCTGATGCAAAAGGGGGGGGCTTTGTGTATGTTTCTGTTATGAATATTTGTATGTTTGATATTATTTTTTTTTGTAAGAAGGAAAAAATTGCGCATACCTTAAAAAAAGGGGAGAATACAGCAGCAACTCAAAAATGTTATACAACATAAATTAATACAAGACAGAAAATGGAGTCGCTCTACAAGAATAAAAAATATGTCTAGTGACAAGACATGTGGGCAAATTATAAAATAAGCAAGCGCAAATAACTTGTGAAATACACAGTGAAACAAATATATAAAGAAATATAGTCCCAATAATAGAAAAATAATCTTTCATAAAAATGTCTTTGATATGTGAAGTGAAAAAAAGTCCAAAGCATGCAGCATGAACGTGTTCAATCTTCAAGGTGTTTGATTGACAAACGGCTGTGACAGATGGATAGAGTAAAGAATCACCACCAATGCAAAACACTTTTTATTTTCTATTGTAAAATATCACGAATATTCTGAGCCAATCAGAGTGCTCCTTCCGCATTTGCCGAATATTCGCAATTATTTTGTATTGTAAAATATCAAGAATATTCTGAGCCAATCAGAGTGCTCCTTCCGCATTTGCCGAATATTCGCAATTATTTTGTATTGTAAAATATCACGAATATTCTGAGCCAATCAGAGTGCTCCTTCCGCATTTGTCGAAATTTCGCAATTATTTTGTATTGTAAAATATCAAGAATATTCTGAGCCAATCAGAGTGCTCCTTCCGCATTTGCCGAATATTCGCAATTATTTTGTATTGTAAAATATCACGAATATTCTGAGCCAATCAGAGGGCTCCTAGCGCTGTTGTCGAAATTTCGCCATCAATATCGCATTCGCATTTTGCGAAATTTCGATAAAATATCACAAATATTCTGAGCCAATCAGAGTGCTCCTACCGCAGTTATCGAAAATTCGCAATTATTTTCGCATTCGCAATAGCGAAAATTCGCAATCATTTCATTTCGATAAAATATCACGAATATTCGAATTTAGCGAATATATCTCGAATATTTGACTATATATTCGAGATATATCGCGAAATCGAATATGGCGTATTCTGCTCAACACTAATCGTAAATGCATTTTTTGCTGTGAAAATGACAATGGTCCCAAAAATGTGTCAAAATTGTCCGAAGTGTCCGCCATAATGTCGCAGTCACAAAAAAATCGCCGATCGCCGCCATTAGTAGTAAGAAAAAAAAAATAATAAAAATGCAATAAAACTATGCCCTATTTTGTAAACGCTATAAATTTTGCGCAAACCAACCGATAAACACTTATTGCAATTTTTTTTTACCAAAAATATGTAGAAGAATACGTATCGACCTAAACTGAAGAAAAAAACTATTTTTTATATATTTTTGGGGGATTTATTATAGCAAAAAGTAAAAAATATTGCATTTTTTTCAAAATTGTTGCTCTATTTTTGTTTATAGCGCAAAAAATAAAAACCGCAGAGGTGATCAAATACCACCAAAAGAAAGCTCTATTTGTGGGTAAAAAAGGAAGCCAATTTTGTTTGGGAGCCACGTCGCACGACCGCGCAATTGTCAGTTAAAGCGACGCAGTGCCGAATCGCAAAAAAGGGGCCTGGTCCTTTACCTGCATTTTGGTCAGGGGCTTAAGTGGTTAAGGGGCACCCCATGCCAAAATAAAAAAAACGTTGCGGGGTCCCACGAGGGCCTCTTTCCAAGAACCCTGGGCTGTGGTTGTGGGGGTCTGTTGGCAGGGGGCTTATCAGAAACTGGAAGCCCCCTTTAACAAGGGGGCCCCCAGATCCTGCTTCCCCCTATGTGTATGAGTAAGGGGTACCCTTACCCATTCACCAAAAAAGTGTCAAAAAAGTAATAATAGCAAACACACAGTCTTTGACAATTCCTTTATTAAAAATAAAAATAAATGTTGACGACACCACCGGCGGCCATGATAAAAGAAAAGAAAACTTCTAGACTAACCGTCGTGTGCCTGCTCCACCATCTGACAGTTCTTATATAGGTAAGGAGCAAAGCCACCTGGCGATGTCGACTGGTGGCAGCGCCCCTTGTGATGTCACCAATCCAGCATGTACCCCCCATGTTGAGGGCATGTGGCATGGCTCAGGAGGGGAGGGGGCGCTCACTTGTCACACCCTTCCCTGGCCTGCCGGGCTGCATGCTTCGATAAGGGTCTGTTATGAATTTTGGGGGGGTGCTATTTTTTTTGGCATGGGGCTCCCCTAAAAATCCATACCAGACCCAAAAAGGCTGGTATAGATTGGGAGGGGACCCCAAGCTGTTTTTTTCAGATTTTTCATTCAGCTGTCAGTGGGGAAGCCCATTGACAACTGATGACTCATCCGTTGTTAAGGATGCTGCAACCAGCTTCCAAACCCGCTCCTTAACAACCAGCTATTCCCTATGCCCTGATTGGGAAAAGCTTTGCCCATTTAGGGCTTAGAATGCACAGTTTATTGTGGGGGCGCTCGGCGGGATATTTGCCCTAATAGGTGATATTTGGTCCGAACTTTTGCTTGGCCTTAACTGTTCACCCAACTTTATTGCCATATAGCATTGCTAGGAGAAATTACCATTAAAAATATCCCCATCACTGTTTATCATGGTTTTGTTTATTACCAACGCTGATATGGCAATCACGTGACTTTGTTTACAAACAAAGAGTTAGCTTTAGAGCTAGAGTAAAGGTTAGGATTGAATTTAGCACACAACAGGATATAATCAAGGGGCTAGATTCAGGTACCTTTTGCGCTTTTTTTACGGAGGCACAGGGCAACTTTTTTGCCCTGCGCCCCCGCAAATTTTCTGCGCTACCCGCGATTCACGGAGCAGTAGCTCCGTAAATTGCGTTGCGCTCCGGCAAAATGCCCGGCGTAAGCGCGCGCAATTTAAATGATCCCGTAGGGGGCGGGAATCATTTAAATTAGGCGCGTTCCCGCGCCGAGCGTAGAGCGCATGCTCCGTCGGGAAACTTTGCCGACGTGCATTGCGGCAAATGACGTCGCAAGGACGTCATTTGCTTCAAAGTGAACGTGAATGGCGTCCAGCGCCATTCACAAATTACTTACGCAAACTACGTAAAATACCCATCGGGAACGATGGGTATACGTAACATTGGCTGCCCCTGCTAATAGCAGGGGCAGCCTTACGCGAAAACCGCCGTACGCAAACGACGTAAACTGCGTACGCAGGGCTCGCGTAACGTTGTGAATCGGCGTTAGTATGCAATTTGCATACTATACGCTGAGCACAACGGGAACGCCACCTAGCGGCCATCGCAAGAATGCAGCCTAAGATATGCGGGCATAAGAGCCTTATGCCACGCATATCTTAGGCTGCAGTCGGCGTAACGAGGTTCCTGAATCAGGAGCATTCGTTACGCCAGCGCAAGTAAGCAATTGCGCTGCGTAACGATGGTTACGCAGGCGCAATTGCTCTCTGAATCCAGGCCAAGGACTATGGGCATATTATAAGAGATGGTCAGAGACTGCAGACATGGTTCACAAAATAGAAAAAGAAAAGTGTCCCATGCACTGACCTAATGTATGAAGTAACCAATAATGCAGAGAAGACCACCCTAAAATTTAAAGGGTTTTTGCCATAGCCAAAAGACCAACTGAAAATATATACAAGATGCCCAGACGGTGACCCTAAAGGGTAAGGTTACCTCTGGGCGAGAGGCTACTGTAGGCAAAATACGGACTATACTCAATTTATGCAAAAATATTAAATTTAATGGATTATTAATTAGTTACATAACATGATTAAAATCGATCAACTGTAAATACAAATTGAAAATGTGGCAGAGCTATTTGATGAAACAAGAAGCTCCCGCAATAGCGGTTGTGAAGTTATCAGACAAACAAACGTAAAACAATAACAGACATATAACAATAAGACTCAGACAGTCCGGACACAAAAAGTATCACTTCTGTGGTGACTCACCGGGGAAATTCCCTTATTAGTTAATTTAATGAAAAAGTTATAAACATATTTGTATTGGCATAGCCAAATAAATGGTGAGCAAACCATAGAGGTGACACTGCAGGGAGGGGGGAGCAGCTAACTACCCAAGAAAACCACCTTATGTGATTGATATTTTCTGTGATAGTATAAATTCCATTGGTGATGGTCTGTGCATACATCAAATGTCAGGGCCCGTAAATGGGGAGGAAAATATCCTATGATTGGAGAGCTATAGACCTATCGGCAATAAAAATGAGAGTGTCCTCAAAAGTAGCGAGTGAGACTAGAAACAAAACTGTTTATAGCATAATAAATAGTAGACCGCTAGGTCATATTTCTGGGTAGTCTCGCTCGTAGATCATAGATGTAACTGGACACAATATCGTTCCTGGAAAGAGGTACAACTCTGAAGTGTAGTTCAAGATGCAACCAGTTCGAATCAAGGCAGTTTAGTGTTGAAACAGTAATTAGTGGAACGATCTTACCACATCCACGTGTTTAGAGTTGATGGGCTGTGTTGGAGATTCTCCATATCTTTTGAGAGGATTTATCCTACATATATAGATCATATATATGGCTCCTTAATAAGGCTTTGAGTAGCACGATCAAACACAGTATACACCTTGTGAAAAGGTACCGTCTCGAGGGATAACCCTCATATAGATCAATATCTCCGTGACACTGGATCAGATTGTCTGGAGTGCTGGTATACTAGCGTGTGTACGTGCTGGTATCCAGCAGGCTGACGATGATATCATCGGTTTCTTGTCGGGTTTAGCGCTCCCTCCCACACCTGGTCCCAGCTGGTAAGGGGTGTGTGTGTGTCCGACGTCTGAGCGTGTGACGTCAACGCGTTTCGCAAATGACTTGCGTAGCTTCGTCTGGACACTGCAGACATGGTACAGGAGATGGTCAGAGACTGCAGACATGATACAGAAGATGGTCAGAGACTGCAGACATGATAGGGGAGATGGTTAGAGACTGCAGACATGATAGGGGACATGGTCAGGGACTGCAGACATGATAGGGGAGATGGTCAGAGACTGCAGACATGATACAGGAGATGGTCAGCGACTAAAGACATGGTACAGGAGATAGTAAGAGACTTCAGACATGATAAAGGAGATGTTCAGAGATTGAAAATGCTATAGGAGTGGTACATACTTCAGGAGACAAACATAGACTGGAGACACGTTACATGAGACTGCTGGGCTATAGGGAAACACAGATTGGTGTCTACAGGGACCCCAAGGGCCACACACACAAAGTGCCAAAGGGCCCCCGGTTAGGCACCAGGGGCCTAAACCGTTAAAGTTAAAAACAAGTAATCAGTGCTATCTGCTATCTGGTAAGCAATGCAGCTGTGCCAAAATCATGAAGTCCACTTAATTTACCTCAAAGTGGGCCTGAGATCAACACGTGGAGATTTTCTGTCCTATAACATAGTTACATAGTTACATAGTTAGTCAGGTTGAAAAAAGACACAAGTCCATCCAGTTCAACCACAAAAAATAAAAAAAAACAAAATAAAAAACACAGTAAAATCCTATACACCCAACTCCATACCCACAGTTGATCCAGAGGAAGGCAAAAAAACCCCAGCAGAGCATGATCCAATTTGCTACAGCAGGGGAAAAAATTCCTTCCTGATCCCCCGAGAGGCAATCGGATTTACCCTGGATCAACTTTACCTACAAATCTTAGTACTCAGTTATATTCTGTACATTTAGGAAAGAATCCAGGCCTTTCTTAAAGCAATCTACTGAGCTGGCCAGAACCACCTCTGGAGGGAGTCTGTTCCACATTTTCACAGCTCTTACTGTGAAAAAACCTTTCCGTATTTGGAGGTGAAATCTCTTTTCCTCTAGACGTAAAGAGTGATATAGAAATCATAATAGTACCTTAGCATTATTCAGAAAAATCAATCTTCGTGTCCTGAATTCCTTCTTATAAGTGTAGCACCCTCTAGTGTACAAAGATGTGAGGAAAATGTAACTGACTCACAGTAGCTTAAGTGAGTTTGGGTAATTGCTGTGGGTTCAAATTTATGTTAGGCTGGAGGGCTCTACAGGTCAGGATTTTGGCACCTCCCCCTGGTTCTAGAAACAACCAGAAAGTTCTAGAAGCTAGTGGGCCGAGGTGACGGGACAGTAATCTGCATATTTATGAGAATCTGACCTATCCCTGGGCAGAAGGCCTGGCAAGCTGGTTGGATGGGCCTTTAAATATTGAAGAGCCTGGCTAGTGGGTTGTTGTTTCTGGTTGGAGGATGGAGGGCTGGGCTGAGGATCATGAGGCCTGGGAGGGGACCTAATTGCTGGGGGGCTCTGCCTCCAGGCTGGAGCTGAGAAAGGAAGGAGAGGAGGCTGGAAAGGGGGATCTGTCCAGCATGGGAAGACCTGTACAGCAGGAGGCATGAACAGCAGGGCCAACAATGGAGAAGACTGTCAGATTCAATATTTTGCAAGCTTTCATGGGACAGTGTCATAGCTAACCTACATCCTTTGCTCTGGGACACTTTTCAAGGCAGAAAGGTGGGACATAGAACTCTTACAAACAGTAGGGACTTCACCGGTTGCACCAAGGGGACACAGAGCTCCTGTCAGCAGTTTGGGAATTGGCTACTAATCCTGTAAGGACTGAAACTCTTCTGGAGGGAGTACAGTCTGGAATCCATTTTTCTTTCCTGCAAGCAGTATATAGAGAAGTGTGTAATCTCATATATTTGTATTCAGTTTTGGGCATCCCATAACCCCTCAGCCCTATCCAAGTTGTTATTCCCCTAATAAAACAACAAAAACAAGCCAAGGACTGGCTTCTGTGCCTGGATGCAAGTGAGAAAATGTATGTTGCCTGGCTTTGCAGGAATAGGGGGATTTAAAATTCAGCGGCCCTTTAGGGGTAGTGCTACATACAGGTGATACTCGAAAAATTTGAATATCGTGCAAAAGTTCATTTATTTCACTAATGCAACTTAAAAGGTGAAACTAATATATGAGATAGACTCATTACATGCAAAGAAAGATAGTTCAAGCCATGATTTGTCATAATTGTAGTGATTATGGCTTACAGCTCATGAAAAACCCAAATCCACAATCTCAGAAAATTAGAATATTGTGAAAAGGTGCAATATTCTAGGATCAAAGTGTCCCACACTAATCGGCTAATTAAGCCATAACACCTGCAAAGGGTTCCTGAGCCTTTAAATGGTCTCTCAGTCTGGTTCAGTAGGAATCACAATCATGGGAAAAACTGCTGACCTGACAGTTGTTCAGAAAACCATCATTGACACCATCCATAAGGAGGGAAAGCCTCAAAAGGTAATTGAAGAAGAAGTTGGATGTTCCCAAAGTGCTGTATCAAAGCACATTAATAGAAAGTTATGTGTAAGGGAATAGTGTGGAAGAAAAATGTGCACAAGCAGCAGGGATGACCACAGCCTGGAGAGGATTGTCAGGAAAAGGCCATTTAAAAGTGTTGGGGACTTTCACAAGGAGCGGACTGAGGCTGGAGTCAGTGCATCAAGAGCCATCACACACAGACGGATCCTGGACATGGGCTTCAAATGTCGTATTCCTCTTGTCAAGTCACTCCTAAACAAACAACGTCAGATGCGTCTTACCTGGGATAAAGAAAAACACACCTGGTCTGGTGCTCAGTGGTCCAAAGTCCTCTTTTCTGATGAGAGCTAATTTTTTCATCTCATTTGGAAACCAAGGACCCAGAGTATGGAGGAAGAATGGAGAGGCACACACTGCAAGATGCTTGAAGTCCAGTGTGAAGTTTCCACAGTCAGTGATGATTTGGGGAGCCGTATCATCTGCTGGTGTTGGTCCACTGTGCTTCATTAAGTTCAGGGTCAACGCAGCCGTCTACCAGGAGATCTTGGAGTATTCATGCTTCCTTCCGCAGATGAGCTCTATGGGGATGCTGACTTCATTTTCCAGCAGGACTTGGCACCTCCCCACACTGCCAAAAGCACCAAAACCTGGTTCAATGATTGCTGTGCTTGATTGTCCAGCAAACTCGCCTGACCCAAACCCCATAGTTAATCTATGGGGCATTGCCAAGAGAAAGATGAGAGACATGAGACCGAACAATGCAAAAGAGCTGAAGGCCGCTATTGAAGCATCCTGGTCTTCCATAACACCTCAGCAGTGCCACGGGCTGATAGCTTCCATGCCACACTGCATTGAGGCAGTAATTGCTGCAAAAGGGGCCCAAACCAAGTACTGAGTACATATGCATGCTTCTACTTTTCAGAGATCCGATATTGTTCTATGTACAATCCTTGTTTTATTGATTGCATGTAACATTCAAATTTTATGAGATTGTGGATTTGGGGTTTTCATGAGCTGTAAGACATAATCATCACAATTATGACAAATCACGGCTTGAACTATCTTGCTTTGCATGTAATGAGTCTACCTCATATATTAGTTTCACCTTTTAAGTTGCATTAGTAAAATAAATGAACTTTTGCACGACATTCAAATTTTTCGAGTATCACCTGTAAGGCCACGTACACACGGTCGGTCAAAACCGATGGAAACGGACTGAAGGACCGTTTCATCGGTCCAAACCGATAGTGTGTGGGCCCCATCGGTCAGTTATCCTTCGGTCAAAAATTTTAGAACTTGCTTTAAAATTGAACCGATGGACGCCTAACCGATAGGTCAAACCCGACGGTTAGTATGCAAAAGCATCGGTTAAAAACCCGCGCATGCTCAGAATCAAGTCGACGCATGCTTGGAAGCATTGAACTTCACTTTTTCTCAGCGCGTCGTTGTGTTTTACGTCGCCGCGTTGGACTCGATCGTTTTTTTAACTGATGGTGTGTAGGCACATCAGACCATCAGTCAGCTTCATTGATTAACCGATGATATAGACCTTCTGTATCACTTGTATGATGGCAGAACACTTGAAACAGAAAGCACCCCAAAGACAGAAAGACCTGTAAAGTACGCACTTGAAAAAACAGATACGAGCAGACAGGAAGGCTCTGCAAAACAGAAACGACCTGACTGCAAGCACTGAATGCCAAATATGAACCCACAAGAACAAACTAAACCCGAGAATAAGATCTGCAAAGCACAGAGACTGAAAAGAGCGAATCGGCTCTAACCAAACTTTCACTAACACGCGGTAACACAGAATCAGCAAAAGCAGCACCAAGGGTGGGGCCAAGGGCTTTGGCCTTCCCCTTTATAGTGCCGTTGTACGTGGTTTACGTGTCCGCGTTCGGACATGATCAGTTATTTAACCGATGGTGTGTGGGCGCGACGGACCGTCAGTCAGCTTCATCGATTAACCGATGAGAACGGTCCTTCGGACCGTTCTCATCGGATGGACTGATTGTGTGTACGCGGCCTAAGTAGCAGTACACTTCCTGTGCCTAGGCACTCTAGCCTCATAGCTGTATATCTGCATTGTGAGATCATGTAAGGCACTCTCATACTTGTAGTGAGATTTGGTGATGTGACTATTGTGCTGCCTAATGTTCTTGTTGCTGGAGAGGTAACTGTACCAGAGGACTTGCAGTGCAAGGATTTCTCTGCTTCATCCATTTTGTGGGATTGCTCTTGTGCCACCTCTCCTGCTGCTCCTTCATCATTACCCCACCAGTCATCAGATCACCAGTCATTAGATCACCATCATCAGGGGGGCAGCTGTAGCAAGTGGAAACAAAGTCCCGCTCAGATGGCCCACTCCTGAAAAACAGTGCAGAACATGGCATGGTAAATCAGTAATGGTAAAAGATCAGCTGTAGGAAGCCCACAGGCAATACTGGTGACTGGTCTTATGTCTTGCCTTTTTGACCATAGCTTCCACAGTACACGTCCTCTTTATGTGTGAATCTAGGCTTGGATTGAACTTGGCTGTCCAGGTGTTCAGATGAATGCCTGAATATTTGCCTCTTTGGCCCCTTGTGCATTATATAGAAGTGGCATTTCTGCTTCTATATATGACAACTTCCCACTACCAAAGGTTCCTAAGAAATCAGCGGGTCCCTACAAACCGCCGCTGTCACTGGCACATTGACTTATATTGCCATGAAACCGCAGCCACGTAAGTAAAGGAGTGGAGATAGCAGGGACATCACTGCCCAAATATGATTACTGTCCATTTTTAGGTTATGGCATTGACCAAATCATGGCTATGGCTATATTGGGTCAATGATGTCACTACTATCCCCACCTCTTCCCTTTATATACAGAATCTCACAAAAGTGAGCACACTTCTCACATTTTTGTAAATATTTTATTATATCTTTTTTTATGTGACAGCGCTGAAGAAATTACACTTTGCTACAATGTAAAGTAGTGAGTGTACAGATTGTATAAGGCCCCGTACACACGACCAGTTTCCTCGGCAGAATTCAGCTTCCGACCGAGTTTCTGGCTGAATTCTGCCCGAGAAACCCGGCCGTGTGTACAATTTCGCCGAGGAAGCCGACGAGGAGCTCGACGAGGAAATAGAGAACATGTTCTCTATTTCCTCGTTGTTCTATGGGAGCTCTCGGCCCGCCGAGCTCCTCGGCGGCTTCAGGGCTGAACTGGCCGAGGAACTCGATGTGTTTGGCACGTCGAGTTCCTCGGCCGTGTGTGTACGGGGCCTTACAGTGTAAATTTACTGTCTCCTCAAAATATCACAACACACGGCCATTAATGTCTAAGGCCTCGTACACACGACCGGATCTGTCTGATGAAAACGGTCCTCGGACCGTTTTCATCGGACATGTCCGCTGGGATCATTTGGTCTGATGGCTGTACACACCATCAGACCAAATTTCCCGCGGACAGGATACGCGGTGACGTGGCCACGCTGTGTCCGCGATGATGACGCGGCGACGTGCGCGACCCTGGAAGGTCAATGCTTCCACGCATGCGTCGAATCACTTCGACGCATGCGAGGGCTTTTGGCCGAGCGGACATGTCCGGTGAGTCGTACAGACGACCGAACATGTCCGACGGACAGGCTTCCAGCGGACATGTTTCTTAGCATGCTAAGAAACATTTGTCCGCTGGAAACATGTCCGATCCGCCGGAAAATTGTCCGGTCGGCCGTACACATGACCGAACATGTCCGCAGAAACTGGTCCGACGGACCAGTGTCAGCAGACATGTTCGGTCGTGTGTACGAGGCCTAAACCACTGGCAACAAGTGAGAACACCCCTAAGTGAAAATGTCCAAATTGGGCCCAAAGTGTCAATATTTTGTGGCCACCATTATTTTCCAGCACTGCCTTAACCCTCTTGGGCATGGAATTCAGCAGAGTATCACAGATTGCCACTGGAGTCCTCAATGACGACATCGTGGAACTGGGAGATGTCAGAGACTTTGCGCTCTCCACCTTCCATTTGAGAATACCCCACAGATGCTCAATAGGGTTTAGGTCTAAAGACATGCTTGGCCAGTCCATCATCTTTACCCTCAGCTTCTTTAGCAAGGCAGTGGTCATCTTGGAGGTGTGTTTGGGGTCGTTATGTTGGAATACTGCCCTGCAGCCCAGTCTCCGAAAGGGAGGGGATCATGCTCTGCTCCAGTATGTCACAGTACATGTTGGCATTCATGGTTCCCTCAATGAACTGTAGCTCCCCAATGCCGGCTGCACTGATGCAGCCCCAGACCATGACACTCCCACCACCATGCTTGACTGTAGACAAGACACACTTGTCTTTGTACTCCTCACCTGGTTGCCGCCACACACGCTTGAAACCATCTGAACCTAATAAGTTTAGCTTGGTCTCATCAGACCACAGAACATGGTTCCAGTAATCCATGTCCTTAGTCTGCTTGTCTTCAGCAAACTGCTTGACTGTAGCGTGTTTGACTCCAAACATGCTGAGCCGAGTTAATGCCAAAGAGCTCAATTTTGGTCTCATCTGACCACAGTACTTGCTCCCAATCCTTTTCTGAATCAGTTAGATGTTCATTGGCATAACTGTGCATCTGCCTTCTTGCGAAAGACGACTCACCGTATCTGGAGGAAGAAAAATGCTGATTATGACCCTAAGAACACCATCCCTACAGTCAAGTATGGAGGTGAAAACATTATGCTTTGGGGCTGTTTCTCTGCTAAAGGTATAAACTGACTTTACCACATTGAGGGGCAATGTATTGTAAAATCTTGGATGAGAACCTTCTTCCCTCAGCCAGAACACTGAAGATGGGTTATGGATGGGTCTTTCAGCATGACAATGAACCAAAACATTCCACCAAGGTAACAAAGGAGTGGCTCAAGAAGAAGCATATTAAGATCATGGAGTGGCCTATCCAGTCTCCAGACCTTAAAGCCTCGTACACACGATCAGTCCATCCGATGAGAATGGTCTGAAGGACAGTTGTCATAGGTTAACCGATGAAGCTGACTGATGGTCCGTCGCGCCCACACACCATCGGTTAAATAACCAATCGTGTCAGAACGCGGACACGTAAACCACGTACGACGGCACTATAAAGGGGAAGGCCAAAGCCCTTGGCGTCACCCTTGGCGCTGCTTTTGCTGATTTTGTGTTACCGCGTGTTAGTGAAAGTTTGGTTAGAGCCGATTTGCGCTTTTCAGTCTCCGTGCTTTGCAGATCTTATTCTCGGGTTTAGTTTGTTCTTGTGGGTTCATATTTGGCATTCAGTGCTTGCAGTCAGGTCGTTTCTGTTTTGCAGAGCCTTCCTGTCCGCTCGTATCTGTTTTTTCAAGTGCGTCCTTTACAGGTCTTTCTGTCTTTGGGGTGCTTTCTGTTTCAAGTGTTCTGCCATCATACAAGTGATACAGAAGGTCTATATTAAGGTAAGTTGTCTCCTTTCACATCACAATCTATATATGTCTTTAATGTATGCTAATGTCTTGTATTTCTTGCATCATTACCTAATTACCATGATTGTAATATGCTGTGAATGTCCCCCTTGTCCCCATGCATGTTGTAAGCTTTCAAAGCTCCTTTTTTGGCCTACATGCATATTTCCCTTTACTAACCTGTCCAGCATGCTATCCTAGGCCCAAACACACCTAGTCTAGTCTGTTTACAACTTTTGTTTTGTCTGCTCCATTGTAGTTCAACCCCCCCCCCTTAAAATTTTTAATGGCCCATCAGAGGGGTGAGGAGTCTGATAATTTGGCCTATTGTAGTTCTGGCATGTAATTAGCACTCCACTAATAAATGTTATACTGATGTTGGACAATGATGTCTTTTGCTTTGTGATTGCAATGTTTATGTGCCAAAGTACTAATTTGTATTTTTGTTTGACTCCACAGTTTCCTTCCTCGCCACAGGAATGGCAGACTGTGGCTTCCCAATTGGCCCAGCTGTATGACTTCTTTAACTGCGGAGGGGCAAGAGATGGGAAACACGTCCGCATAGTGCAGCCACCCCGTTCGGGGTCATACAATTTCAACTACAAAGGTTTTCATAGTATTGTGTTGATGGTGTCGGCACAGTACAAGTTTTTGTATGTGGACGTGGGGAAGAACGGCCGGATGTCCGACGGTGGAGTCTTTGCGCAGATGGAGTTTGCCCACCGTCTCCAGACTGGTGGCCTGGCGCTGCCACGGGTTGAAGACAATGTGGAGGGACTCCCTTTTGTGTTTTTTGTTGCGGACGAAGCTATTGGGCTTGGACCACACCTTATGAGGCTGTTTCCCCAGAGAACTCTCACGCCGGAGAGGAGGGTTTTGAATTACCGGCTGGCCAGAGCCCGGAATGTTGTCGAAAATGCCTTCATGATAATGGCCAGACGAATCTGCCTGTTCCAGACATCCATCCACATGGCGGACTATAAACTGAACACTGTCATTTTTCCTGCTGCATTTTTCTTTCAAACATTGGGCCTGAGGCCAGACAATCATCTGAGAACCTGACTGGCCTGGACACTGGCCATACTGGATTGCCCCCCCGAACTGCTCGAGATGCCCATGATATATATGTTGAGTACTTCACTGGTAGGGGGGCCATTGCTATGCCAGACCATATTTCTTTAAATCCAAAAAACAAAAAAGACCGAGGCGCATGTCCCAGCTGGAGGAAGAGTGTCTGCAGGACATTAGGGAGGCAGCTGAAATCACGAGGGCCCCCTTAACCCTGTTGAGGACTACAGCACCTACCTTGCTGACCAGCTGCAGAAAAAGGATGAGCGACAACGGGCCCTGGCAAAGGAATTTTAAGCCAGAGAATATGATGCGATTCATCGACAAATAATGCACTTTTAAAAACCTGTGGGAAATCAAAAATCTATCCTATTCTAACAAGAATGTTCGACGGCCAACAATTGCCCACTTGGTCACTTATATGCAGACCTGGATACCAGAGCTAACTTCCACCATGTTAAGCAATAAAATCAATAACATGAGGAATGCTTACAAGAAGCGTTTGATACAGGTCCGTGCTTCTCGGAGGTCAGGAGCAGCAGCAGATGAAGTACAGGAGCCCAAGCTGTGGTACTATAAACACCTCAGTTTTCTGGACAATCAGATCAAGGACAGAGAATCACTTTCCAGTCTTCCTTCCACCCTTCCCTCCACCGTTCCCTCCAGTGTTCCTTCCACTGTTCCACCCACTCCTGCAGAGGATGCCGAGGAGCAGGCTGAGATTGGGGAGCCAGATCTGAACATCTACAGTCAGGTATAGTAGTTTACAACATATTTCTTGGCCACAAATAATTTTTGGTTGAACGAGAGGTATTTTGAACCAAAATGAAAGCTTGAAAACCCAAACAAAAGTCGTGGCCAGAAAATATAGTGACAGGGATTCCAACTGCAGGGCTCAGAATGAGAGTCTGTTCAATGTACCAAAAAAACAACCAAAAAAATTCAACAGTCATGAGCTTTAAAATGTGTGTGTTTGATGAAGCCAAAAAAAAAACATGTCCCTTTTTTAGACACAGGAAGAGATTAGCCAAGAGGAGGAGGCTCAGGAATGTGTCAGCCAGAAGGAGGAAGGGGTGAGTGGCAGACAGGAGGAGGCTGGGCCGAGTGGCAGTCAACAGATGCCCAGGCCCAGGGGCAGCACTGTGTCACAGGTGCCTCCGCCCCAGATGCGCCCAACCAAAAAACATAAACTCATGTCCCAGCTGGAGGAGGAGTCTCTGCGCATTATTAGGGAGGCAGCTGAAATCATGAGGGTCCACCTTAACCCTGTTGAGGGCTACAGCTTCATACATTTCAAACGAGCTGCAAGCAATGGAGCAGCGACAAAGGGGCCTGGCCCATGATCTGATAGCATCTGTGATACAGAGGGGAAGAAGGGGCCTGCTGACTGAGACCCGGCCCAGTCTCCTCCTCCTCCTGCTGCCACATTTCCACCACCTGCAAGGAGCCGTGGAAGGAAGGCTGCAAGGAAGACCAGAAAGTGATTCCCTGGCTTTAAGCTGATTTGCCATAAAAATGAGGTTGTTGTAGTACCACAGCTTGGGGTCATGTATGACATCTGCTGCTGCTTCTGATATCTTGGATTTGGGGAGCACATTGTGACCCAAATTAGAGGGACTCCTGATGTTCTTGATTTTGTTGTTGATCATGGTGGAATGTGCCTTTGGTGTCCAAAGTCTGCATATATTTGGCTGATTGGTCAATTGTTGCCCTTCAGGTTGATTTGTTTTTATCCAGAATAAATGGAGATTTAATTTAAGTTAAATACTTGTCTATTGTGTTTTTCTGGTAAATAGCCATCAACCATTTCCGAAATACAATGTGTATTTAACAAAGGACACAACCTCCTTGAGGGGGGGGGGGGGGGCATTGTTGTGATAACTTGAGAAAAAATAAATAAATGAAAGTTCTCCAAAAAATATATATATATATATATGTGGAGTACAACAAATTATTTTGGAGATCTGCCTTTCTAAAAAAAAAATAAAAAAATGATATCACAAGCAAGAAATAAAAGAAGTAAAAGAAGTCAGTATGGGAGAACTCTGTCTAAATAGCATCAGCAAAAAAACGTGTTTATTCTAGCAATAGAACGAAGAAAAAAATGCGCTGCAATAAACAAGGCACTCATTTTACAAATGTAGAATGTGCCATCTCCAAAACGAACGCGAGTTTTACAAGAACGAGCGCTCCCGTCCCCTAATTTAATCTGAGCATGCATGGGTTTTTAACCGATGGTTGTGCCTACCAACGATCGGTTTTGACCTATCGGTTACCAATCCATCGGTTACATTTTAAAGCAAGTTGGCTTTTTTTAACCTATGGTTAAATAACCTATGGGGCCCACACACGATCGGTTTTGACCGATGAAAACGGTCCTTCAGATCGTTGTCCTCTGGTTAACCGATCATGTGTCTACGAGGCCTAATCCTATAGAAAATTTATAGAGGGAGCTAAAACTTCAAGTTGCCAAGCGACAGCTAAGAACCAACCTTAAGATTTTAACCACTTCCCGACGGGCGTACGACTATGTACGGCCGCAGGGTGGTTCTACTTCTCTGGGGCACCGTCATTTGACTTCCGCCCCTTTCCGCGTTCCCCGCGCGCCCTCACGAGCGCGCAGTGGGGAACTTCTGTGCTGGCCGTGTCCCTTGGACACAGCCAATCACAGATCGATGTGAACGGCCAATCGAAGTGGCCGTTTGCTAGGCGATCTGTGCAGCCAATGAGAGATGATCTCATATGTTTACATATGAGATCATTTCTCATTGCTGGCTCTCACAGACAGCGGTGCTGTCAGGGAGAGAGGAGACCGATCTGTGTCTCTTGTACATAGAGACACAGATCGGTCACCTCCCCCAGTCACCCCCCTTCCCCCACAGTTAGAACACTATATAGGGAATACATTTAACCCCTTCCTCACCCCCTAGTGTTAACCCCTTCCCTGCCAGTCACATTTATACAGTAATTAGTGCATATTTATAGCACTGATTACTGTATAAATGTGAATGGTGCCAAAAATGTGTCAAAAGTGTCCGATGTGTCCGCCATAATGTCGCAGTCCCAATAAAAATTGCAGATCGCCGCCATTACTAGTAAAAAAAAAAGAATAAAAATTAATAATTATGTCCCTTATTTTGTAGGCGCTATAACTTTTGCGCAAACCAGTCGCTTATTGTGATTTTTTAAAACATTTTTTTACTAAAAATATGTAGAATGCGTATCGGCCTAGACTGAGGATAAAAAAAAATTTAATTTTTTTTTTAGCTATTTATTATAGCAACAAGTAAAAAATTTTTATTTTTTTTCAAAATTGTCGCTCTATTTTTGTTTATAGCGCAAAAAATAAAAAACGCAGAGGTGATCAAATACCACCAAAAGAAAGCTCTATTTGTGGGAAGAAAAGGACGTAAATTTTGTTTGGGAGCCACGTCGCACGACCGCGCAATTGTCAGTTAAAGAGACGCAGTGCCGAATCGCAAAAAGTCCTCTGGGCAGGAAGGGGGTTTAATTGCCCAGTAAGGAGGTGGTTAAATAAGATCGGTAAAAAAGAGTGGACCAAAATCACTCCTTAGATGTGTGCAAACCTGGTAACCAACTACAAGAAATGTCTTACCTCTGTGTTTGCCAACAAGGGTTTCTCCACCAAGTCATGTTTTGCTTGGGGTTCAAATACTTATTTTACTCACTGAACTGCAAGTCAATAATAACATTTGTGTCATGTGTTTTTTCTGGATTTTTGGTTGATATTCCAGTCTCTATCATTTACAATACACCTATGATAAAATTATAGACCCTTCATTTATTGCATTATTTTCCTCACTGTAAGTATCCAAACTATGCAGACATTGCCTGCCAGTAAACAGGGGTATAGTTAGAGAAAAAATGAAAGGGTGTAGCCTGAATGTCCTCTTTAAGGATGGCTTTTTAATGATTAAAGGTAGAACTTTTCTGGAAATTGATAGTATTGCTGTATATTCAAGTTTATTCATGCACATTTGTAAAGTTACTGAGAGGTCTGCTTTAAATGCATGATACTTTTTTCATTAATGACTGGGAATGAATCATCTTGCAGTACCTTGACTGTTTTATTTTCCAAACTATTGTCTGTAAACAGTATGGAATGTTTGTCTGATATCTTGCTGTGATAAGAGTCGCTGAAAGAAAACTCGCCGCTTTGAAAAGAACGCTTGAAAGTGCTGAGACGCGATAATTAATGAGCACAAGATGTCTTGTCAGTGTCCAGAAAAGTCTTACAATGTAATACAACATTTCCTCTGATTGTTGAACATATACTTTGGCATGGCCCACCCTCCAACACTTTAAGGATCTGAACTGAATGTGGCCCCCAAGTGCCTCTTACATCATTTTTCACTTGAGTGCTGAGTGACAAAACTGCAACAGAGGTGAAAAGAAAAGGCCGGTTGTTTTTTCACTGCTGGATGGTCTGCATCAACAGGCAAGTAACCATAAAAGAAAACCAAAAGGAAAAGACCTTTCTGCATATTAAGTGTAGCCAGGGCCGGATTTGCTCTCCCTGCCACCCCAAGTCCAGGTTCCGCAATGCACCCCCTCCCCGCCAACCGAGGACGGACGGCAGCACACATTTTACAAGTGATTTTGGCAACATCACCGCAATCACTTGTTAACGAGCGAGCGGATTCCCCCAGACTACATTTAGTCTTGCTAGAAAGCAACTTACCGCCCTTAACTGTATGTCATTGTTCTGGGCGTTTGGGGACTCCATGCCGCTGCTGCCCCTCGGCGCACTGCCGCCCGAAGGCCTGACCTCGGTGGCTTTGTGGGAAATCCAGGTCTGAGTATAGCGCTACCCCCTCAGGAGCTGCTGGTTAGATTTGGGATCGGCGTAATTATGTTACCTCTGTGATGTGTCTCGGGATGAGGATGATGGTGAGAGTAGTGATGGAATGTCCAGACAACAGGGTGACGTTTTCAATGCTTTATTTCTGGCCCAACACGACCAACAATCAACTTGAGGTAGAGAGGATAGGTTGGTGAAAGGAGAGAACTTTGCAGATTCAGGCCTATGGATAGATTGAAGCAGTCCTGCTTACAGTAGCAATCTTTACTTCGTCGCCACCCCAGCCGGAGTGGGTATAGTGCCCCCGGACAGGTCCATCTCACAGGCCTGGCAGCCGGAGCATCACTAGAACTTCTGGGAAGGAACAAGTCTCTGGTAGAACTAGGATTAGTAGTGAGACCTCTGCCACAGGCCCAGAACTCAGGAACATTAACGTTAGAGCGAATCCTCCCAGTAACACAATCTTGCCTGAATCTTCCTCAGGTAGACTTGATGGTTTGGGGTCACCGACTGACAGTTTGCAGCATACAACCTGCCAGTGTCCGGTCATCCAGATCCCCGATGGTTCGTCTAAGCCCTGTCGGATCACCTGCCTCCGGGCTCAGACCGACTCCCCACCGAACAGCACAACTCGCTTGGGATCTTCCTCACAGAATCTGGAACCCAGTAAGTGACTGGGGTCCCTTCGCAGCCTCAATTGCTCCAGGCCATGAGGGCCCAAAGTCAAGAACTCTGCGTGGCACGTGCCAGGCCAGGGCCCGTGATGTGCGCACACCCTAAAGGTGGGTGCCGCACCTGGAACCAGGAACGAGCGAAGAACCCCAAAAAATTGCGTCTGTCACAGAAATACCCTCCCCCAGCATGCCCCGCGAGGGAAACACTCCTCCAATTGGCTGCTGGAGAAAAGCTGCTCCTCCTGGACCCCTCTGGCGCCACCTGCCATCCAGAGATGGAACTACATCTCTGGAACACATAATGACCCACAGGACAGTCCAGGACCGACAGAAACCCAATTTAGAAAAACATCCCGGATGAGAGCAAGGTAACTTTCCAGCAGGAAATGGTAACCTCCCAGGGTCTGGAAATGCGTTACACAAACTTTTCTTCAAGGCCTCCTGAAGATGTTTCATCCTCTGCTCCCTCTGCGAAGGCAGGTTGAGTTGTGCAACTTTACCCTTGTAACATGGATCAAGTAGGGTTGCCAGCCAGTAATGATCCCTCTCCTTGATACCACTAACCACTAAATCCTAGGGTCCTTTTGCAGGCTTTGCAGATTTAGAGAGGCCTTGCAGCGTAAGTTTGCAGACGCATTCTATTCTGAGTCCTCTGGGTCACTAAGGATCACATTATCCTTAACTACCTCCTCCCAGCCACGTATAACTCCTTGGGTTTCTGGGGACTGAAAACCATCCCTTGAAGACTGCTGCGTGTAATCCACTACATCCATGCTGACACATTCCTCCTCCTCCTCCTCTTCTTTCTGTGTGTTTGGTGGCCCAGCAGGAATGCTATCGGGATAAAGGGGGGCCTTGAGAGGTTCTCCTCTTCCTCCCGCAGTTCTGCCTCAAGTGTCCTGTCCATGATTCCACGAAGCGTGTGTTCCAGCAGGAAGACTAGAGAGACAGTGTCACTGATGCATTTTCAATGCTCACCATCCTTGTGCCCTTCTCAAATGGTGACAGGACAATGCATGCATCCTTGATCAGTAGCCACTGGTGTGGCAAAAAGAAGCCAATGTCCACTGACCCTGTCCTGCTGCCCTACCCGCACAGGTACTCATTGATGGACCTCTGCTGTGTGTACAGCCGATGCAGCATTGCCAAAGTTGAGTTCCACCTGGTGGGCATGTCACAAATGAGGCAGTTGATAGGCAGGTTGCATTTCCTTTGAATGTCAGACAGCTGAGCAGTGGCATTGTTTGACTGGCTGAAATGACCCCACAGACACCTGGTGCAGTCATTCTAAGAACAATTGCCTTGTGACCCAAACTTTCGCATTGGCCCTCCACATGACAGGCGCTCTGGCCTTGTTCACATTCTATTCCCTGAATGCACAAGGGGCCTGGGAAAGGTACACCAGTAGTGGCTTAATCTTCAGATCGATGCTTTCGCAGACAGCAAAAGGGTCAATCTGTCCTTCATTGGCTTGTGCCCTGGCAGTGCATTTTCCTCCTGCGTGATATATGTTCTTTTAGGCATCTTTTTCCAGAAGAGCCCTGTTTCACCACAGTTGAACACTTGTTGAGCGACGTATCCTTCTGTCTTCATGAATTCCGCAAATTCTTTCTTGTAGGCTAATGCACTGGCCTTGTCATAACTGGAAGACTCATCATGTCTTGTCACACTGTGGGTGCCACTTCTCCTGTGGAATTTTATAAACCACACTATATTGACTTTAAATTCTTCACTTGCTGCACTTGTAGAGGGTTGTTTTTACAGTAAATCACTGTGCAATTTCTTGGCTTTTTCACAGATCATAGCGCTATGACCTGCCAGCTGTTTCTCATTCAACCACACTAGCAAAATTATTTCCACCTCTTCCAGCACTTGCGTCCTCTGCGTGGTTAACATTGTTATTCCTTTTGTCACATCAGCTCCTTTAATGGTAGCTTTCTTCTTCAAAATAGTTGAGATTATCGACTTTGCCATCTTGTACTCCGAGGCCAGATCAATCACACGAATACCACAGTCGTGCTTTTCTACAATTTCCTTCTTCAGCTCAATGGTTATTTTCATCACAACCTTGTTCTTGCAATTTCCGCTCTGCACATTCTTGTCACCTGCATTTCTGCTCTGCACATTCTTGTCACCTGCATTTCTGCTCGGCACATTCTTGTCACCTGCATTTCTGCT
Organism: Rana temporaria; assembly: GCF_905171775.1. NCBI lineage: Eukaryota > Metazoa > Chordata > Amphibia > Anura > Ranidae > Rana > Rana temporaria. The sequence continues at coordinate 36,367,650 of NC_053496.1, read as the reverse complement.
CTGCACATTTTTGTCACCTGCATTTCCACTCTGCACATTTTTGTCACCTGCATTTCCACTCTACACATTCTTGTCACCTGCATTTCCGCTCTGCACATTTTTGTCACCTGCATTTCCACTCTACACATTCTTGTCACCTGCATTTCCACTCTGTACATTCTTGTCACCTGCATTTCCACTCTACACATTCTTGTCACCACTCTTCTTACCACCATGCTTGCTCTGAAGAGTCTTGTTACCTTCATTACTGCTCCGCACTTTCTTCTTACCACCATGCTTGCTCTGAATTTTCTTTGGAGCCATACTTGATGTCCGGTACAGTACAGTATGTGCTAAAAAGCACACAAAAAAGCTTTGCAGCAAGTGTGCACAGGGATGTACTGTAAAGTACTGTACAGTATGTGCTAAAAAGCACACCAAAATGCTTTTTAATATTGTAAGTGTCTTCACAGTACACTTTCAGTGTCTCTCTGTGACCGCAATCTCACCTACAGGAAGTCGCGACCCCGTTTTAGAGCAGGGAAGATGGCCGTGGCTCTTGTTCATAAAACCAAAGCGTAATTTGCGTACCAAAACAATTTTTTGTGAACTCTACTGTTCGCGAAGCGAGTTGTTCATGAACAGAAGCATTTGTGAAACGAGGAATCACTGTAATCATGTGCAAGCAAAATTTATTATTTTTTTTCCTTGTAAGTGCTTAAATATTCTTCACATTCACTAAGCTGTGGGGCAAAGTCCCTTGAAAATTGCAACTTCCCTTCAGTGCCAGATTAAACTTTGTAGGCAATCGAAACCTGGTGGTCCCCCCTCGCAGGTGTCTGAAGGATTCTCATGCACACGTTAGTGGGAAAGCGTTGAACCAAGACGTGTGCACTTCAGAAACTGGATGGAGATGACCACTACTGTATATTACACGTACGTAGGTTGCACCAATTTTTTTTACAGACTGACAGCTCAAAGTAGATGAGCTTTTAAGACTGTAATGTGAACCTGATGTCCATGGTTTATGCACTGTAAGTTGTTATTGGGTATATTACATTAATACAATATTTTCTCTTATTTTATTTTTTCTATTTTTGATTGTCTTTAACATGTAGCTTTTGTTTCTTTAACCACTTGACCACTGGGCACTTAAACCCCCTTCCTAACCAGACCAATGTTCATCTTTCGGTGCTTTCACAATTTGAATGACAATTACTCAGTCATGCAACATTGTGCCCATCTGATTTTTTTTCCTTTTTTTCCCACAAATAGAGCTTTCTTTTGGTGGTATTTGATCACCTCTGGGTTTTCTATTTTTTTGCGCTATAAAAGAAAAAACACTGAAAATTCTGTAAAAAAAATAATAATAATTCTCGTTTCTGTCATATTAGCAGGTTATTTCTCACACACCGCATATGCATGCCACAAATTACACCCCAAAACACATTCTGCTATTCCTTCCGAGTATGGCGATGCCACATGTGTGAGACTTTTATATAGCGTGGCCACATACAGAGGCCCAACATGCAGGGAGCACCATCAGGCGTTCTGGAACACCCAGACCAATTCTGACATTCCTCTCCTACATGGAAAAATCATCATTTATTTGTTTGAAAATTACATAGAAACCCAAAACATTATATATGTTTTTTTAGCAAAGACCCTAGAGAATACAATGGCGGCCATTACAACTTTTTATCTTGCAAAGTATTTTCGCAGCAATTTTTTGAACGCTTGTTTTTTCAAAAAAACTGTTTTGTGCTAAAAAAAAAAAAAAACAGTAAAGTTAGCCCAATGTTTTTGCATAATATGAAAAATGAAGTTACGCCGAGTAAATAGATACCCAACATGTCACCCTTCAAGAATGCACACGCTCGTGGAATGGCGCCGAACTTCGCTACTTAAAAATCCCCATAGGCGACGTATTGCAAGGTATTGGAGTATTGCAGGGAATTGCGGAGTATTGGGGTATTGCGGAGTATTGGGGTATTGCGGAGTATTGTGGTATTGCGGAGTATTGGGGGTATTGCAGAGTATTGGTGGTATTGCAGAATATTGGGGTATTGCAGAGTATTGGGGGTATTGCAGAGTATTGGTGGTATTGCAGAGTATTGGGGTATTGCAGAGTATTGGGTGTATTGCAGAGTATTGGGGGTATTGCAGAGTATTGGGGGTATTGCAGAGTATTGCACTCCTCTCACACTGTACAGATCGGGAGAGGAACCGGCGTCATCACATGACGCCGGTTTGTTTACAAGTGATCGCTCCGTCATTTGACGGAGCGATCACACGGTAAACGGCCGCTATCAGCGGCAATTTACCGTGATCCGTGATGCGCCGGGTCTTCTAGACCCGTCGCTCACGGATGATTCCGGGAGCGTGCCCCAGGGGGCGCGCGAGAGGAGGATTCTGGGAGGACGTCCTCCCAGAACAACTCGACCGCGCTGTAGACGTGTTTTGTCTATAGCGCTGTGGGAAAGAGGTTAAATTGATTATTTTTTCTATTTTTTGTAAGCAATTTAAGAAAGCTTAATTGTAATACTATTTTAATCTGTTGTCACAGGCCCTTAAATGGTGTGGGGCCGATAGGCCTTCCCTGCCTAATTGTTAATCCGTCACTATTTCCCTTGCAAAGTGATTAGCCTATTTTTAGTTGGTAAATCAACCCCTATACCTCTTTTTATACTAGAAAGTAACTTACTTGCTGTAAACTGTGCATATTGGCATTGAGGGCTCTTATTTAAAGTGGTTGTAAACCCTTACAATCCACTTTTTACTACAGGTAAGCCTATAATAAGGCTTACCTGTAGCTAGCGTGGATATCTCCTAAACCTGCACGGTTTAAAAGATATCCCCCTGTATCAGCATGTGCAGACGCCATCTGCACATGCGCACTGAAGCAACGTCTCGTTCGTGCCGTTGCTTTAGCTGACGTGCCGTTACTGGCGGCTCCCACGCATATGTGCGGGAGTGATGTCATCGCGGCCAATCACAGAGCCAAAGCCCGCGATGTACGGGGACTGCTCCGGGGGCTTCAATCTAAGGTGAGTATTTCATCACGAGCTGGTATGCTATGCGTATAATATGCCTTTGTATTGCAGGTTTTTGTTTGTTTTTTTTGTGCATTTACAACCACTTTAAGCCCAACACCAGAGATTTTAAATATACATTTTAAAATTAAAACTGATTTCCAGGCTCTCTTTCTCTGCTTTTTGCACAAAACACGTTCAATGGCATATTTTTCTGGTCAAAATGGGAAAAATAAGAGAAGTTCATCTTTTTATTATATTATACTTATGTCTATTATACTATATTATATTATGTCTCTGATCAGCAAGATCTTTCTCCCTTGACTCACCCAGCAGCTCCTGGATTGTATAAATTTGCATGTTTTTTAGCTCTCAGAAACAATACTTTACATTTATCAAACATGATTTGTTAAAGTGAAGGGGTTAATATTAATGCTGGCTAGGTTCATGTGTATAACCAGTAAATATTCAGACAATAAACCAAACAGTAAAAATCCCATACACCTGGATTTATAAAATTCCCTACAGTGCCTGATAAATGACACTGATTTATTTCATCTCATCCAAGAGCTGGATGGTTTATACAGTATGTTTAAATTTTGTTGTGTGTCTAGAGAAAGAAAAAAAAAATCTCTCATTCAATTTTTTTTTATGCCGTTTATATATATATATAACGTAATGGATCAGCATTAAATGTGGTGTATGGAGGGGTCAGGGCATTGCAGAACTTTAGTGTGAATTTTAATACATGGGACGTGGAGGAAAATAACTCTGTATTTGGAAATCTCCAATGTGTGGGAAAAGTGTCATATGCAGGAATTTGATTGAAGATGTTATACAGTATATATAGTGTACAGGGCCCATTAAACAGCTTCAGGCATGGGCCCCCTGGAGCAGAGAACTGGCGGGGGGTTGGGGTGCTGCCGCCGCAGATTGAGAAGCGGGGGGGAGTGTCGCAAGCTGAGAAGCGGGGGGTGACGCAAGTTGAGAAGTGGGGGGGCTTTGGGTGCTGACAAACAAAAAAAAAGGGGGGATGCCATCCGGGGACCACCGGGCCCCTTAGAGGTCGGGGGGGGCTTTGAGTGCTGACGAAAAAAAAAAAAGGGGGATGCAATCCGGGGCCCTGGGGACCACTGGGCCCCTTACAGGTGTACTGCCTGTACCCCCTGATGGCGGCCCTGATAGTGTATATAAACACACACAGGGCCAGATTTAGAAAGGAGATACGACGGCGTATCTCCGGATACGCCGTCGTATCTCTGAGTGTGCGTGGTCGTAACTATGCGACTGATTCAGAGAATCAGTTACGCATAGATTTCCCTAGGATCCGACCGGCGTAAGTGTCCTACACCGTCGTATCTTAGGCTGCATATTTAGGCTGGCCGCTAGGTGGCGCTTCCGTATAGTTACATGATGAATATGCTAATTAGGTAGATACGCCGATTCAGAAACGTACGTCTGGCCGGCGCATTTTTTTACGTCGTTTACGTTAGGCTTTTTTTGGCGTAAAGTTACCTCTGCTATATGAGGCGTAGCCAATGTTAAGTATGGACGTCGTTCCCGCGTCAAGTTTTGAAAATTTTACGTCGTTTGCGTAAGTCGTTCGCGAATAGGGCTGTACGTAAGTTACTTTCACGTCTAAAGCAATGACGACTTGCTGCCATAATCCCAGTATCATTCTTTTTTGTGTGCGATTTGGCATTGGATCAAAGTGATCCCAGGAACGGAATCGCTACAGGATCACTTTTAGAGGTAGTGGAAGAGGTGCCCCTCCCCCTGCTGATTTCCAGTCGTTTCCGGGTTAACTGGAGTCACCGGTAAATTCGGAAGCGATGCAATATCTGTCCAATAACTAAGCAGGAAGTCAAGTGAGGGCAAGATGGCCCCCACTTGGCTCTATGCCCTTGAAGGGTCGGAGTGACATCTGATGTCACTTCCGGTTCTCTGGCTTAAAGTTAAGGTGACCATTGTAAACAAAAAAAAAAAAAAAGTTAAGGTGACCAGATTTTTTAAATTAAATCCGGGGACATTTTTTTTATATACTAGTAATGGCGGCAATCAGCGACTCATAGCTGGATATATTGTGATACTGCGATATTGTGGCAGACAAATCGGGCACTAAGTGACACTTTTGTCACGTACATACGATTGGACATTCCGACAACAAAACCGTGGATTTTTTTCCAACAGATGTTGACTAAAACTTGTTGAAATTTGTCGTAAATTCCGAACGTCAAGAACGCGGTGACACTACGACGAGCCGAGAAAAATTAAGTTCAATGATTCCGAGCATGCGTCAAATTGATTTCTAGCATGCGTAGGATTTTTGTGCGATGAATTGTGTACACAAGGTCAGAACTTTTGTTGTCGGAAAAATTGAGAACCAACTCTCAAACATTTGTTGTCGGAAATTCCGACAGCAAATGTCCGATGGAGCCTACACACGGTCGTATTTTCCGACAACAAGCTCACATCGAACATTTGTCTGAAATTCCAGGAGTGGGAACCAATGGCACTAATAGACTGTACTGTACTAATGACACTGGCTGGGAAGGGGATAACATCTAGGGCAATCAAAGGGTTAAATGTCAGAAAGGGGCAGAAATAATGGAAATGTGTGTAATTCAGATTTATTTTTTTTGTTAATTCTGCACTGACTGTCTTTGAAATTTCCCCCAGCCCCTGTTCAAATCCAATTTCGGGGACAAAACCAGGGACAGACTTGGTCCGGGGACACTGTCCCGGCAAACTAGGGATGTCTGGTCACCCTACTTTAAAGTGGAGGTTCACCCGAAAAGTTAATTTTTAACATTAGATTGATGCTCATTTTGTCAAGGGGAATCGGGTGTTTTTTTTTAAAATCGAAGCAGTACTTACCGTTTTAGAGAGCGATCTTCTCCGCCGCTTCCGGGTATGGGCTGTGGGACTGGGCGTTCCTATTTGATTGACAGGCTTCCGACCAGCTTCCGACGGTCGCATTTATCGCGTCACGATTTTCTGAAAGTAGCCGAACGTCGGTGCGCAGGCGCCGTATAGAGCCGCACTGACGTTCGGCTTCTTTCGGCTACTCGTGACGCGATGTATGCGACCGTCGGAAGCCTGTCAAACTGCTTCGATTTTAAAAAAACTACCCGATTCCCATTGACAAAATGAGCATCAATCTAATGTTAAAAAATTTTTTTCGGGTGAACTCCCGCTTTAAGTAGAAGTCTACCCTAACACTAAAATCCCTGCATCTACAGACATCCAAAATCTAACACTAACCTATCTAACCCTGTAAAGAAGAAATCAGTATACATACCTTTTTTGAATCCGATCTGACTCGATCCCATGCTGAGCTGTCAGTCACAGTTTCGCTGTAGAGGTTGGTGCAGAGGAAAAATCCACCAACAGAACCCCCATAGTAACTCTATGGGTGATGTCACTTCCCATTCATTTCACAGTGGTTGTTGGCTGTGTCCTCTGCAGAGCTTCTGCCACTGGAGATCGGATCGGGACAGATCTCGGGACAACGATTTCTTCTTTACAGGGTTAGATATGTTAGTGTTAGATTGTGGATGTCTATAGATGTAGGGGCCCAGATTCTCGTAGATGGGCGTAAAACACCACGGGCGTAACGTATCTCATTTACGTTACGCCGCCGCAAGTTTTACAGGCAAGTGCTTTATTCACAAAGAACTTGCATGTAAAGTTGCGGCGGCGTAGCGTAAATCACCCGGCGCAAGCCCGACTAATTAAAATTAGCCGGGTAGGGGGCGTGGAGCATTTAAATTAAGTACTGCGCATGCGCTGTCCGAAAAATATCCCAGGGTGCATTGCTCCAAATGACGTCGCAAGGATGTCATTGGTTTCGACGTGAACGTAAATGGCGTCCAGCCCCATTCACGGACGACTTACGCAAACAACGTTATTTTAATAAATTTCGATGCGGGAACGACGGCCATACTTAACATTGGTTGCCCCTCATATTGCAGGGGCAACTTTACGCCACACAAACCTAACGTAAACGTCGTAACTTCAGTGCGTCGACCGCGCGTACATTCGGGAATTCGCGTATTTAGCTAATTTGCATACTCGACGCGGAAAACGACAGAGGCGACACCTAGCGGCAAAAAAAATAATTGCATTTAAGATCCGACAGCGTAAGAGCCTTACGCCTATCGGATCTAATGGATATCTATGCGTAACTGATTCTAAGAATCAGTAGCATAGATACGACGGCCCAGATTAGGACTTATGACGGCGTACATGGCGTTGTGCCGTCGTAAGCCTTTTGAGAATCTGGGCCAGGGATTTTAGTGTTAGAGTGGACTTACACTTTAACCACTTCAGTCCAGTTTGATTTGGCTGCTCAATGACCAGGCCATTTTTTGCGAAATACGGCACTTTCGTCGCTTTAACTGACAGTTGCACGTCGTGCAACGCTGTACCCAAGCACAATTTATGTCCTTTTTTCCCCACAAATAGAGCTTTTTTTTTTGGTGGTATTTGATCATCTGTGCAGTTTTTATTTTTTTGCGCTAAAAAACAAAAAAGGGGCGACAATTTTGAAAAAAAAAACACAATATTTTATACTTTTTGGTATAATAAATATCCCCAATTTTTATTTTCGTCAGTTTAGGACGATATGTATTCTTCTACATATTTTTGGTAATACAAATTGCAAAAAGGGTATATTGATTGGTTTGCGCAAAAGTTATAGCGCCTACAAATAGGGGATAGGTTTATGGCATTTTTTTTACTAGTAATGGCGGCGATCTGTGATTTTTTTACCAGGACTGCGACATTATAGCGCACACATCGGACACTTTTGACACAATTTTGGGACCATTGGCATTTATGCAGCGATCAGTGCTATAAAAATGCAAATGTAAATGTCATTGGCAGGGAAGGATTTAACACTAGGGGGCGATCAAGGGGTTCACTGTGTTTCCTAGTGTGTGTTCTAACTGTAGGGGAGGGGACTGAAAATAGGAGATGACGGATCGTGATTCCTAGCTATTAGGGACTCACAATCTGTCTCTCCTCTCAGAACAGAACAAGGATCGCTCGTGGCCAGTGGTCATCGGGACTGCCAGTCACGAGCATTGGCACCCCCGCTGTGCAGCGAGCGCGCGCCTCCAACAGTGCACGCGCCTGCTATCACGCTTAGAGAAGTTGACCTACAGCTACGACGTCTCGCGGGATCGTGACGACCTGCCGCAGTATAATGACGGCGGCTGGTAGGCAAGCGGTTAAAGAATTTTTTTTTTTTAATATAGTCAAAGTGTCAAAAAAATAAAATTATTTTGCTTTTAAAGGTAAATGAGAGCTCTGGGGTCTTTTTGACCCCAGATCTCTAAATAAAGAGGACCTGTTATGCTTATTTATATTACAAGGGATGATTACATTCCTTGTAATAGTAATAAAAGTGATAAAAAATAAATAAAATAAGGGGACAGTGTAAAAATAAAAAATAAAGTAAAATTAATTACCGTATTTATCTTCGTATAGCGCGCCCCGGCGTATAGCGCGCACCCCCAACCTGGAAGGGAAATTTCCTGAAAAAAAGAAAATACTTACAGTTTGAATGCCCCTCGTCGGTGTCTTGCCCGGCGTCCATATATTGTTCTTATTTTTTCTTACTACATATGCCCAAAATACGCCCTTTCCTAACCAATGACGCCACAGTCATTAGTTCACTACTGCAACTCCCTCCTCACGGGATTACCTTTACATAGACTATCCCCTCTTTAGCCCATCATGAATGCTGTTGCCAGGCTCATCCACCTTACCAACCATTTAGTGTCTGCCACCCCTCTCCGCCAATCCCTCTATTGGCTGCCACTCGCCCAACGAATAAAAGTACTAACAACAACTTACAATGCCATCCACAACTCTTCTGCCAGCTACATCACTAGCCTGATTTCAAAATACTAACCTAATGCCGCGTACACAGGATCGGACATTCCGGCAACAACACCGTGGATTTTTTTCCAATGGATGTCGGCTCAAACTTGTCTTGCATACACAAGATCGCACAAATGTTGTTGGAAATTCCGATTGCCAAGAACTTGGCCACGTACAACACTACAACGGCACTATAAAAGGGAAGTTCAATACCAAGCACGCCAGCCTTTAGGCTCCTTCTGCTAATCTCGTGTTAGTAGAGGTTTGGTGAGAGACGATTCGCGCTTATATGTCATCTGCTGCTGTTCCTGATCTCTCGGAGTCTCGGAGAAACCAGTTTGTCAGAACTCTGTGTGAATATCAGCAGCAAAACAACTTCATTATTCTGGCATTATAAAGAAGAAGAGAATGCGCTGCATTAAAAGATTAAAACATTTGCAGCGTGATGAATGTGCTATCACCATTACAAACACTAGTTTTACCAGACCGAGCACTTCCGTCTCGTACTTGATTCAGAGCATGCGTGGAATTTTGTGCGTAGGAATTGTCTACACACGCTCAGAATTTACGAGAACGGATTTTGTTGTCGGAAAATTTGAGAAACAGTTCTCAAATTTTTGTTGTCGAAAATCCCGACAGAAAATGTCCGATTGAGCATACACACAGTCTAAATTTCCGACAACAAGCTCCCATCAAACATTTGTTGTCGGAAATTCAGATCGTGTGTACGTGGCATACTCGTTCTCTTCATTCTTCCAAAGCCCTCCTGATCTCTTGCTCCCTCCCTAGTCATTACCTCCAATGCTCTCCTCCAGGACTTTTCCCGAGCTTCTCCCATCTTGTGGAACTCCCTACCCCTATCTGTCTGACTATCTCCTACTCTGTTCACTTTTAGACAATCCCTGAAACCCCTTCTCTCCAGAGAAGCTTATTCTGCACCCACCTAACAACGATACTTATTTTTTTTTACATTAGCTCATCTCCCACAGCTATTACTATTTTTATCACTTGACCCTCCCTTCTAGATTGTAAGCTCTAATGAGCAGGGCCCTCTGATCCCTCCGGTATAGAATGTTATTGTAACTGTACTGTCTGTAATGTTGTAAAGCGCTGCGCAAACTGTTGAAGCTATATAAATCCTGTATAATAATAATAATAATAATAATAAAAAATAATATTGCATATATTTTGTCCTTCTTTTTTTCTTTACATATTGTGTATATACTGTATATATATATCATTTTGTTATTTTTTCTTTATTTTATAATTTTTATTATTAAATGGAGAATACTGTACAGACCCTATTCAATAATATCTTGTAGGCCTGAGGCTCCAATTCATGTTTTTTTCCCCCCATGTATTTGACACGTTTCTGCAGGTCACATACGGGAAAGTCCCTTCACTTGAATGGGCTGCCCTATGCACAACAGAAGTGGAGCGTCACGTGTTTTTTTCATCCCAACTTTTGGCGTGTTTGTGGTGCGTTTGTCCCACGGCAAAATGTACACCGAAACACGAGTCCACTAACGCGCATTTAGGATGCCGTTAAGAATCCCGACAGTTCATTTTTGAAAGTGTGAAAGGTGTGTATGATATGTATCACCATTGTGGCTTGTGTGTTCCCTTGAGGTTGAGGGTTTATACACACACCTTTTTATCTGTAGGTCATTTTTTTATTTAAAAAAATAACTATTATGACTAAATAAAATATTTAATGATAACGCAACCACTGAACTTTTGTAATAGTAATAGCAACTGTATTACCGCTGTCTCTTGTTATAGGGGTTATCTCATACCTCCCAAAATTTGGGGATGGGAACGAGGAACACCTATCAGAAAAAGTATGTTGGCATAGGACACACACCCCGCCACACACCTGGGTGTGTATACCAAATTATACCAAAAAAAATAATAAAAATGATTAGTTAAATGCACAAGTGTTTTTTTTTTTTTTTTTTACTGCTACTATTCCTTTATATTGGCTTTTGAAATTTACAAATGCAGCAATTTAGAAATCAGATGAAAGGTTTAGCTCTGGAAAACACTTTTTGATAGATAAAAAGTGTATTTTATATACATCTATATAAATCAGGCCAAAATGAGGCACAAATGAGGAGGAAAGAGGGACAGAGGGACATTTCTCCAAATCAGGGATAGTCACTCCAAATCAGGGAGCTATGGTTATCTTTTTGTTAGCTTAGTTGTATGGCTAAAATGACAACACCCCATTGGTGAGTGGTGTATTGGGTTAATTAAATAGGTTAAGTAGCTTTGGTTGTATTTTTTGGAAGTGTGAGTCAAAGCGGAGTTCCACCCTGTAACGGTCACCACCGTCTACGACCTTCCATCAACCCACGACAGCTCATCTGACACTCCAACCGTCCAACAGACATCCCATTTCCCAGAATAATGAGACTTGCTCCGTTACTGGTCCGTTACTGGTTTCAAATGTATGACAACTTTAATGGTTAGCTCTCAAGTTTATATACAGTTTTCAAGGCATGCTTCAGTGATCACAGGAACAATCAAACTCTCCACCCACACCCTGGGGGGGGCTTCAATACACCTTCAGATGGCTAATTGCTAAACATTCCAGACATCTCGGCGCCGGCCTACAATTATCATGATCTAATCACTGCACCTGAGAAGTCACATTCCTTCATTAACAGAATTCAAACAAAACACCATCACACAATGAATACCCCTAAATCCACATCTTTAGACAGACTCAATTAGCATGTCAACAGTCTACACAGAGAGATGAGTCATAGAATAAACCAACACTTTGCAATATCTCCTGCAATATGAGCTATCAGTAATGTCCCCTGTCCTGTAATTTAGGATATAATTTCTCAGTCACCCTATGGCCCTATCGGACATAAGGTGACCCTAGACATAAGAGTTATTAATGATGCTGGCACAGGAGTACCCCTCATCCTTCCAAAGTCTCTGTTTGTCCCGGGTCATTCTGTTACACACCCAAAAATGGAACTTCCGCTTTAAGTGATGGTCACCTCCTAACATGCCACATTTGGCATGTAATTTTTTTTGGGGGGGGCGGATACCCAGTTTTTAGGGGCACCCAGCTCCCACTTTCTCCCCGGGGCTCTGCGGCGCCGGAAGGAAGTTCGCCTCTCCCCCTCCCTCCCTGCAATCTTCTGGGACACGTCACAGGTCCCAGAAGATTGCCCGACCAATCACATGCACAATGCGCATCCGGCTGTGAAGCCACAGCCGGCCGCCCACAGTTAGAATGCCGGCACCGCAGAGAGGACGTGGAGTGGAACGGGGCTTCGTACGCCCACAACGCTGGAAGGTGGAACAAGCAAGTGTGATTATTTTAAAAGTCAGCAGTTACAATTTTTGTAGCTGCTGACTTTTAAATGGGTGGGACTCCACTTTAAGGAATCACAGATCTCATGCAGTGTTTTGGGACAATATAAAATAAATAAAAGGTTCATTTTCTCCCTCTTATAAAACATTTTTATTGCTTATCATTGATGGGAAACCTGAGCCCAGGACAATGTACACATCCACCTCAGTGACTTCAAGATAGAACCAAACGCCTTTTTTTTTACATTTTGGATAGAGTAATCGTACACACGATCGGAATTTCCGATGGAAAAAGTCAGACGGAATTTTTTCATCGGATATTCCGACCGTGTGGACTTTTTCTGTCGGAAATTCCGACGGAGTTAGAAAGAGAACATTCCGTTCGTCTGTATGGAACTCCGATGGAGAAAACAATTTGACGCATGCTCGGAAGCATTGAACTTAATTTTTCTAGGCTCGTCGTAGTGTTGTACGTCACCGCGTTTTTGACGGTCGGAATTTGGTGTGTCCATGTGTATGTTAGACAGCTTGAACGGAATTCCGTCAGAAAAACCTGTCGGAGTTTATTCTGACGGAAACCTCCGTTGTGTGTACAGGGCATAAGGGAGGGTTATAACTCCTGTCCCTTTTTTTGCCCTCTGTGTCCCCATAGGGGAGATTTCCCTTCACTTCCTGTCCCATAACCAAAACAGGAAGTGAGTGGAGATTCCTCCGGAGTGAGGGAATCCCTGGTTGTCACCATAAATAGTGTCCCCACAGTGATCTATTGCTTGCTGATATAGTTGATCCCTATTACAGATGATCTGATTCTACAGAGGTGCATGTGGAGACTGGATGAGCCCTCTCCTGATCTGATTTAGATGCACCACAAAATGAAGTAAATTTTAATAGTCAAATCAATCAATAAAAAAAGAAAAGGGTGTTAACCCTCTGAGCGGTAAACCCGAGCGTGACTCGGGGCTGGTTTTTTATGTTACGATCGGTTAGCCCGAGTCACGCTCGGGGTGAATGTGCAGAGAGCGCAGCGGTGTTCCTTACCTTGTCCAGGCGATCCAGCGATGATCTATCATTGCTGTGATCGCCGCCGAGACACACACCGCGCCGTCCATCAGTCATCTGACTTCCTGGTTCCGTTCCCTGCACCGCAATGGTGCATGGGAACGGAACTGGGAGGGAAATTCAAATGTTGCACCAACACAAACACATAAAAAGGTGGTGATACAATGTAATCTGAGAGGATTACACTGTATCACTTTGAAAACTGACAGAGTGCCCTTTCATTGCCCCTTGCCATTGTCATTGCTGACATATAAAACCTTATAAAACCATATAAAAAATGGCATCAAAAAAGAGCTGTCCTCCAAATGCGCTTTTGGACCAGCTGAGCGACAGCGATAGCGGCAGCGACACGGAGTTGCTCGCAGATCAGAGCGACAGTGAATCATATGGAGATTTATCATCTGGATCTGACACTGACACTGATATAGAAAGTGACGCCGCAGATGATCCCGCACCTGACCTGAGTGATTTGCGCACTTGGTGCCCTATAGACAGCGATGCGGACCAGACAGCGCCCCCGAGGTTCCGATTTACTGGATCTCCTGGGATGAAGGTAGATGTGGAGGCCGACAACCCTATGGCGTATTTGAAACTCTTTTTATCTGAGGAGGTCATTTTACAAATTGTGACGGAGACCAATCGCTACCACGATCAGCAATCTGCTACGCTGCGTGGCAGATTTTCCAGGTCCAGAAAATGGGAACCGGTCACCGAGGAGGACATTTGGAATTTTTTGGGACTCATCATCCTTCAGGGGGTGGTGGGCAAACCGCTCCAGAAGTGGTACTGGACCACCAATAAGATGCTGGCCACTCCGTTTTTTGGCACTGTGATGTCCGAGTATCGCTTTTCACTAATAATGAAAAACCTGCACTTCGCCATAAAATTTTACATGCTATGTGAATCATCCACCGGCTATATATGGAATTCGGTAATTTACACCGGGAAAGGTACCAAATTCAATCCCAGGTACAGCCGCTATGGGATGGCCACATCTTCTGTCCTGTCACTGCTGGACCCATTGCTGAACCAGGGATACTGCGTGACAACAGACAATTTTTACACGTCACCAGAACTTTATGAGGTTTTGCTCCTCAATAAAACGGACGGGTATGGTACCGTGAGGCCAAACCGGCGTGACATGCCATCTACGTTTGGCAAGAAAAACATAAAAAAAGGAGAGATGGTTGCCTTTCAAAAGGGCAAAATGATGGCAATGCGCTGGCGAGACAAAAAGGACGTGTGTCTCATGAGCACCGTGCACAGCACCTCCACTGCCATGGTCCGCACAAAATATGGAAAAGAAGTGCTGAAACCACAAGTCGTGATCGACTATAACCACACAATGGGAGGTGTCGACCGAGCCGATCAGGCGATGACATTTTACCCGGCGATGCGAAAACAACAAAAGAAGTACTATAAAAAGATTTTTAGGCATCTCCTTGAACAATGTCTTTGGAACGCCTATATCCTTTACAAAGAAAACACGAACATACCTCTTGTTCATTCGGACTTTATATGGAAGGTGGCTGAGCAGATCTTTATCAATCACCCGACGGCATCAGTGTCTGCTAACAGACACGGACGACGCTCTGTTGACGTTGGGAATCCAGAGCGCCTGACAGGTCATCATTTTTTGGAATCTGTACCGCCAACCGCACGAAAGTTAGCGCCTACCAGGATGTGCGTCGTTTGCTGCTCCAAGAGGGATGAAAATGGGAAAAAAGTCCGAAAAGAATCAAGGTACTATTGCCCAGATTGCAATGTCGGACTTTGTCTATTTCCTTGCTTCAAAGTGTTTCACACTATGCATGTGTATTGAATTTCTTTCTTTGACTAATTTCTTTATTTTTCATTGCTTTGTTGAATAAAATTATATTATTGATTAATTATAATTCATGTGTTTGTGTTTCAAATTTATCACATCTGGAATGTCTACTAGAGTCTTGTTTTGGTCAGGTTTAAGTAAGTAATTACTAAGAATTGCAGGCCTATAATACATATCACCAAATTTCCATGAAAAAAAATGTACCGCTTTTGGTACGTAATTCCAGACAGAATCATACCGCCAGGGAGGTTAAGAATGTGGAACTCTCTTCCACAATTGGTGGTGTCAGCAGGAAGCATTAATAGCTTTCAAAGACTCTTGGACGTGCATCTTAGTGAACACAATACACAGGAATGATTATCGACATGAACACACGCTGACATGAATGCACATACACCAAGTACACAGGTTGAACTGCATAGATTGGTGTCTTGAAACTATGTACAGTGCCTTAAAAAAGTATTCATACCCCTTGAAATGTTCCACATTTTGTCATGTTACAACCTAAAACCTAAATGTATTATATTGGGATTTTATGTGATAGACCAACACAAAGTGGCACATAATTGTAAAGTGGAAGGAAAATGATAAATGGTTTTCATTTTTTTTTTTTACAAATAAATATCTGAAAAATGTGGTGTGGTAATGATCCACCCCGTGAACCTTTGCTTGCTCAGTTGATCCCCGCTGAGCCGGCAGATGACAGGGCGGTCACCACACACTGTGCAGGGACCGCCCTGTCTTTTCTCCGCTCTCCTATATGGGGGGATCGGATGAACACGGACCGTCTGTCCATATTCACCCGATCCGATCCAAATCTCTAACTTTCCATGTAATTACGTCTCCTCATAATTGCAATGTGTTTTTTTTGCCTACCTGCTTCCTTTTCCTGGTATCGCTATATTGCCGAGTGATGACGTCGATACGTGCATGCGCCGTTTCCTCGTTAAATCTGGCAAGCCGAGACCCTGCCGGAAAAATTTTTTGTTTATGTCGGGGCTGCGTCATTTCCTGTTGATGTCAGCCCCGACACCCCGGAATGGTTAGGCAGATATTTCCTCCCCAAGAAGAGGCTTGACTAGTGAACTTACTGCGCACGCGCGGGATTACACAGCAAATAAGAAACTGTGGGCGGAAATAGAAATAGGGTTTTCCTCCGTCTGCAGAATCGGATCATTGCGGCACCGGGCGAGATCATAGAGACCAATGTATGTCCCTTTTTCATCTGTACATGGATGGATGAAAAAGCGGACATATGGTCCGCTCGAGGGAAAAAGCCGTTACTCTGATACCTCTAACTAAAATCTAGTGGAACCAATTGCCTTCAGAAGTCACCTAAAATAGAGTCCACCTGTGTGTAATTTTATCTCAGTATTAATAAACTGTCATTCTGTTGACCACAAACCTTTGAAAATGTTGCTATCGTGCTAATTTTGGTCTGTTTAAACACCAACTTGATTCTACCTTAAAGTGTATTTATTTATTTTTTGATGTGACAATGTAGAGAATACGATTTCCTATCATCTGTGCCCAGTCTTGCCACACATAGTTAATCCAGCTCTGAGCAATCCTCTTTTATTGTTCAGTGAAAATTAACAGACTTCCAGATAAAAACCTGTCTAAATAAAAAGTCCTTTTCATCCCCTTGCTTCGAGTGACAGTGTTTTTACATATCTCGTGCACTAGCTTGGACACATGCACATTCCTGGATGTTTATCAAAATATGGGGGGTGATCCACAGTTCATTGTGAGAGGCAATGTATGTCACTCGAAGCAAGGGGACCGAAAGGACTTTTTATTTAGACAGGTTTTTATCTGGAAGTCTGTTAATTTTCACTGAACTATAAAAGAGGATTGCTCAGAGCTGAATTAACTCTGTGTGGCAAGACTGGGCACAGATGATAGGAAATCTTATTCTCTACATTGTGACATCCAAAAAAAATTTTTTTGGGGGGTTTACATCCACTTTAATGTTACAATTTTTCCCTTGTATATTTTGTGATGTATATACAAATCTCCTAAATTTAAAATAAATCCTTAATCTGGCGTTTCACCATTTCGCTATGTGACATAAACATAGGCGTGCGCAGGGGGTGTGCCCGATATGCCCGGGCACACCCTAATCACCCTGTGCGGCGCAGATTTCCCCTGCTGATATTTCACCAAACCACCCAATGGGGCTCCTAAAAAAGTTGTAAAAAAATAATACAAAAATAAAATAATAAAAATAAAAAACTACTGACACCAACCTCTGCCCTACTGACATGTCCACTGCCCTACTAACACCGTCCATGTTTTAATACATTTTAAAATGTTTTTTTTTTACATTTATTTCGGCAACTCGTGACGCGCAGTATGCGACGGTCGGAAGCCTGTCAATCAATTAGGAACGCCCAGTCCCGCAGAAGACATACCCGGAAGCGGCGGTGAAAATACGGTATGTACGGGGGGGGGGAAAAAACAAAACAGCCGATTGTCATTAGGACCACTCGGCTTTATATAATGTTAAAAATTAATTTTTTGGGTGAACCTCTGCTTTAAATACTTCATTGCTCATTACTGCCCCCTAGAGAATCCTCACATGGTGAGCAGGTCTTCACATTAGCGCTGCTTAGCCTGAAGTTCTGCTTTACATGAATCACTTTTGTTAGAAATGTATTGTTAGTTTTAGTTTGATTGGCCTCGTTCCATTAAACTGACATACAGCGATAGACTCATAGAAGCAAAAACAAGTTTTACTGTAATAAAATATTAGACACATTCGCATTTTCTTTTGTCCACAAATAAACAAACTTTTTCCCCGAGTTTTACAGAAAAATAATGGCAGCTGTTGTCAAGTTGATACAGATGCAAAAGTGGATTATTAATCAATAAGCAAAAAAAAA
Organism: Rana temporaria; assembly: GCF_905171775.1. Lineage (NCBI taxonomy): Eukaryota > Metazoa > Chordata > Amphibia > Anura > Ranidae > Rana > Rana temporaria. Next base: position 36,349,645 of record NC_053496.1, on the reverse strand, counting down.
ATTGACTTTTTGTGAACGTGTTTGTAAACTTTTTTTTTTTTCTTTACTCCCAGTGAAAACTACATCACTTTAATGTTTTACCGGTTTTCAGAGATATCCTTCATTATTAAATGTACAAGAACAAAACTAACTGTTGTAGGTGTGCATTAAACTTTGTTTAATTCTGCAGAGTATATTGCAAAAAACAACATATTCATCTTAACTTTGTAGCGTACAGGTGTAAGATACACAGCTCATTCCCCAATGGTCGCCCGCGGTTTTGATAAATGCCCAATTCGTAAAGCTGAATTCGAGCCTCAGATGTCTGGCATCTAAGGTTTGTGCAGAGCAGGTAAGAGAATTTGAGATTTCATGGGGTTTCTATTTCTCTGGTACAATATTGCCCTCTAGTGGTCTAGAGATAAACTGAGCGACGGTTCCAACCAAAAAAATGTCCAACTTTTTTGGGGAAAAAGTTGAACACCAATTGTGAGCCAGGTCTTCTTGTCAAAATCAGCTGCATAAGTCACCTCCCAGGAGGCCATATCACCCTAATACCTGATACTTTTATCACAGTGACCCAATATAGGTATGTGTGCATTTTATGATTGATGATGCTATCCTTTTAATAACTTCTTTACCCATTGTGGTATTAGGGTGATTATACTCCTGTGGTAGGTGCTTTCCCAATGAGTTGCACTAGTCGGTACCCCACTTCTATTGAACAAAACGGAAAGTTCACATAACATCAGTTGCCTACGCAGGGGTTTCCACCATCCATATCAACAGTCAACTGAAAATGCAAAACCACCTGGCTCCCTTGTCAGCAGCACTGCTGCTCTTCTTACCAGTCCCTCTGACTGTGTTGTCCAGCTCCTCTGGTTCGTTTGGCTCACACAGCCTTTTGTTGAAGATCCCTGCTGGATGGTCCACTCCTGGCATCTGGATAGGGGTTCATCTGACACCCAAATAGAAGCCCATCTGACTCCTGCTGGAGACCTGCTGTCTCCTGGCTGCTACCTGGGGCATCCCTGTCCCCTGACTGGAGCGCCTCTGACCCTTGCTTGGGACCTTCAGTTCCTTGACTCCTGGTTGGGGTTCCTCTGACCCCTGGTTTAGGACCTTCTGTCTCCTGACTGGGGCTCCCCTGACCCCTGATTGGGACCTTCAGTTCCTTGACTCCTGGCTGGGGCTCCTCTGAGACCTGGTTGGGACCTTCTGTCCCCTGACTCCTGGTTGGGGTTTCTTTGATCCCTGATTTGGGATCTTCTGTCCCCTGACTCCTGTCTGGGACTCCTCTGACCTCTAGTTGGGACCTTCTGTCCCCTGACTCCTGGTTGGGGCTCCTCTGACCCCCCATTGGGACTTCTGTCCCCTCACTCCTGGTTGGGGCTCCTCTGACCCCCCATTGGGACTTCTGTCTCCTGACTCCTGGCTGGAGCTCCTCTGACCCTTGGTTGGGGCCTACTGTCTGCTGGCTCCTGGCTGGGGATCCTCTGAGCCCTGGTTGGGACCTTCTATCCCCTGACTCCTGGTTGGGGTTTCTTTGACCCCTGATTGGGATCTTCTGTGCCCTTACTCTTGTCTGGGGCTCCTCTGACCCCTGGTTGGGACCTACTGTCTGCTGACTACTGGCTGGGGCTCTTCTGGCCCCCTAGTTGGGACCTTCTGTGCCTTGTCTCCTGGCTGGAGCTCCTCTGACCCTGGTTGGGACCTTCTGTCCCTTGACTCTTAGCTGGGGCTCCTCTGACCTATGGGTGAGATCTCTTGTCTCCAAATAAGGAGCCCTGGGCTATCCTCAGGCTGGAGTATACAACAGCGCTGCACACCTGTGTACTCACACAGGCTGCAGTCACCAGGTAAAATCCAGACAAAGGATTAAATGTTCCAACCCACACAGTACACTTTGGAACCTTTAAGCTCCAGGCCTCGATCCGGGAATCCAGAATCCAGAGATAAAACAAAAACACTGCTTTAGAATCCGGTGTCATTTTCACCTACATTTCCAAAGTGGCAGGGCCTCGCAATGTCACACTGTATAACAAAGGTGGCTGTACAGACCATAGTACTGATACTTACATATGTAGCATTACCCCCGGAGGAGCTGCTGGATGTTTGGGCGGCGTATTACCTCTTGGCTCCTCCGAATTCCAAGGGTTGAATGATGCGTATTGCATATAGTGGAAGTAAAGGAATGTCCACGACAGGTGCTCTTTGCTATGCTTTTCATTACCCAGCCGGGTAAAAACAATAACTTGTGGTGAGGAAGTAAAAAAGTAAAGTTGAAGAAGAAGGGAGAACAGCAGATTCAGGCTTTATGATAAGGAAACAGTCCTGTTCCCAAACATAACACTTCTCTGCGCCACTCCCGCTGGAGTGAGTTTAGCGTACCCAAGCAGGCCTCTCTCACTGACCTGGCAGCCGGAGTATCACTCGGCCAATTTCAGGATAAACTCTCTGCCACAGACCCTCCTTGGTGAACTTGAACTTGAGGAGAAAGTCTCTGCCACAGACTCCCCTCGGTGAGCTTCAGAAAGGTACTTCTGCCACAAGCCTCCTTCTGGATTGAATTCTTGGAGATATGCCTCCTTGGATGAGTTACGTCTGTATCTCCTTCAGCTTGTCGCCCAGGTACCGACTGACAGGTGATCAATCCCTCAGTGTCCGGCTACCTCGATTCCTGGCCTTTTGGACCGCCAGCCTCTCAATGGCGCTCCTCAGACTGACTCCCCACCGAACAGCAGTACAGTTTGGGATCTTCAAAGGTGGGAACCCAGTCACTCACTGGGTCCCCGTCGCTGTTCAGATGCTCCGGGCCAGCATGGCTCCGGAACAAAAGAACATAGCGTGGCACGCACGCTCCGGCCAGGTAGGCCATAACACTGGGGCGCCATGGTGTGACCACCCTAAAGGTGGGTGCCACACTGGACGAAGAAGACCCAGAACCAATGGCGTTTGCCCCAGAAATACCCCTCCCCAGCATGCACAGCGAGGTCAAACCCTCCTGATTGGCTGCTGGGAAAGAGCACCCAAACCTTGACTCCACTGCTGCCACCTGCAACACCGGGGCTGGAAGAACACCCCAGTACAACAGAATAAGCCTACAGCACAGCCAAGCTGAGACAGAGACCCTATTTTACAACTAACAATTTGGATCAGAGTATAACTACACTCTGATCTAACCTTAAATTTAAATAGCATCAGTACCATAAAGTACGGCGCTACACATATACTCTACGTGGACATCCAATTCCAAACCCATGGCCATTAATATGGAGTTGCCCCCCTTTGCAGATGCTGTAGAACAGCCTCCACTCTCTTGAGGGAGTTTGTCCCCATTTGTGAGGTCAGGTACTGAATCTGGATGAGAAGACATGGCTTATGAATCGGTGTTCTAATGCATCCCAAAGATGTTCAGCAGGGTTGAGGTCAGGGCTCTGTGCAGGACACTCCAGTTCCTACACACCAAACTGGTAAAACCATTAGGTAGATTCAGGTAGATTGCCTTAAACTTGCGGCGGCGTAGCTTAGCGTGTTTAGGCTACGCCACCGTCAGTTAGCTAGGCAAGTACATGATTCACAATGTACTTGCCTGCTAAGTTACGGCGGCGTAGACTAAATCGGGCGGGCGTAAGCGCGCCATATTCAAATGTGTGTAAGGGGGCGTGTTTTATGTCAATGGGACTTGACCTTACGTTTTTGACGTTTTTTTAGAACTGCGCATGCGCCGGGCGCCTACATTTCCCGGTGTGCATTGCGGCTAAGTACGCCGCACGGGCCTATTGATTTCGACGTGGACGTAAACGACATAAATCCCGATTCACGGACGACTTACGCAAACGACGTAAAAAAATTGGAATTTTGACGCGGGAACGGCGGCCATACTTAACATTACTATTCCAACTAGGGCCTAGCTCTAACTTTACGCGGCCTATCTCTAACGTAAACGGCATAAAAGTACTGCGTCGGGCGGGCGTACGTTCGTGAATCGGGGTATCTACTAATTTACATATTCTACGCCAACCGCAATGGAAGCGCCACCTAGCGGCCAGCAAAAATATTGCAACCTAAGATAGGACGGCGCAAGCCGTCGTATCTTAGATATGTTTAAGTGTGTCTCTGATTGAGCATACACTTAAACATAAGTCGGCGTAGATTTTGAGTTAGGTCGGCTTATCTACTGATAAGCCGGCCTAACTCTTTCTGAATCTACCTACATGTCTTTATGGAGCTGGCTTTGTACATAGGAGCACAATCATGCTAGAAGAGAAAAGGGCCTTCCTCAAACAAGGTTTGAAGTGCACAATTGTCTAATATGTCACAACTGGCATTCCAATTTATCCTTGAGGTGTTCAGTAGAACTGAGGTCAGGGATGCATGTACAATCTGATTGTAGGATGATCTTTAGATGTACTAACACTATGCAATGCGTAGGGCTACCTGACTGGATTCAAACTGAATTGATGAATTGGAGACTTATTTGTTGGTGTCTGTATAACAAAGGAGTGTGTAATCAGATTGTAAAGTGTGTATTAATCTTTAAGCCCTTAAAGCCAGGGCGTCAAATCTGTGGGCTGCTCCACATTCAGAATACTTTTTAAAGGTGTTTGATGGGTGGAGAGGAAATTATATGATATATCCTGATCGCTTGTTTATCCCAGGGCCAGGACAAAGGGTGGACCAACCCCCCCCCCCCGCCTTTGCTCGCCCGTTAGCCCTGCACTTACCCCACCCAGCTTGGGGTGGCTTCCTGCTGTGTCTCCTCCTCGGCAGCTTCTGCGCCCCATGCCCACTCTTTTTTAACCACTTAACGACCCCTTCACGCCAATATACGTCGGCAGAATGGCACGGCTGGGCACATCAACGTATATGTACGTTGTCCTTTAAGCCCAGCCGTGGGGTCGGGGGCGCGCACCCACGGCACGCTCCCATGACCCGGTCCGAAGCTCCGTGACCGTGACCGCGGGACTCGTGGACCCGATCGCCGCTGGAGTCCTGCGATCGGTCCCCGGAGCTGTCCCCGGGACATGCTGTATGTAAACACGGCTTCCCCGTTCTTCACTGTGGCGGCGTCATCGATCGTGTGATCCCTTTTATAGGGGAGACACAATCGATGACATCACACCTACAGCCACACCCCCCTACAGTTGTAAACACACTTGAGGTCACACATAACCCCATCAGCGCCCCCTGTGCTTAACTCCCAAACTGCAATTGTCATTTTCACAATAAACAAAGCAGGCCCGGATCCAGGAGCACAGTGACTCAGAGTAGGGCCCCCATGACTGGGTTATCAGTGAAAATTAACCATTGGCTGTGAGGGGTTGAGGGGGAGGAGAGAGGAGGTCATAAAAGGGGCTCTTCCCGCCCCTGGGCAAGCACAGTGAGCTGAAAAGTTCAGAGCAACAGGTATGTCTGACCTTGCTGCTATTTGGGCCCAGCTGCAGGCTGAAGCAGCTGCCCATGGACCTGACTGGCTGCGGGATCAACTGCGGCCCATACTGGGGGTTGCTCCCGCACCAGCGAACGAGGGGGGACGCGCGTCGGCACAAGCTCGCAGGTCTAGGCCTCCGGAGCGGTTTTCTCCGGATTCGTCCCCAAGAGCCCAGCGTCACTTTGGGAATCCCGATCCTCGGGCCCCTCCGGGCCCCCCCGCGAAGCGTGCGGCCAAGAATTCTGGGGGGGGGGTCCGGGAGGAATCCCCAGCGCGGACGGGGTTCTGCGGGCAGCCGCTCCGCCAGTCCTGGGGCGGCCGCGGCACCCGCGCGGCGAGTGGAGTCTGAAGTTGCGGGCCCCGCCCCTCGCGTTGTTACGCGGGGGTCGGCGCCTCTGCGGGGGAGACCTAGGAGCACGACCGCCAGGCCAGACACCTCCGCAGCCGGCGGCCTGTCTCCAGATGTGGCGGTGGCGGCAGTGAACTGCGTGGTAGCGGTTGACGGGGCTGGGGTCCCACCCCCTGGCCCACGGAAGGCGACGGCGAAAACGGCGAACGGGTCTGGCGGGCGGTCGGACGCCAGGCCTGCGGCCGCCAGGGATCCTTCCCCTGGTGAGTTGTCGGAAGTGTCGGATGAGCCTGCTACGCTCCGGTCCGAAGGGGAGCTTTCGGAGTCTGATGAGGAACCACCCCCCCGGCGGGGGGCAGCTGCGGTGGAGGTGATCGGGTCGGCTAGTGGTTCTAACCCTAGGCAGCCGGGTAAGTCAAATTCACCTTATTCTCCTGCTGTGCATTTGAATGTGGGGGGGCAGAGTGGCAGTGGGGGGTAGGGGTGCCCGGTGTGTTTCTGTCGGCGGGGGGCGGGTCCCCGCCCCTTGGCAATGTGTCAGGCGGGGGGGGGGGCGGCGGGTTTGGCGGGGGGATTTGCGGGTTTCTTGGCGTGCATGAAAGAACTGGTGGGCAGGTTTGAGAGCACGGGGGGGGGCGGCGCCAGGTCCGGCGGCGGCATGGGCGGCTTCCGCGGGGGGGGGGGCCGAGTGTGGTGGTGGCTCCGGCGGCGCCGGCGGCTCCGCTGGTGGTGGCAAGCTTGCCCCCACCGGTGGTAGCCCCCGCGGCCCCGGCCGCTACAGCAACCTCAACGGCTCCACAGGCTGGGGACTCGGTGACTCCCCCGGTGGTGCCGCCTGTGGTGGCTCAGGCCAGTGTGGTGGCTCCAACGACGGCAGGGGATGGAAAAGGGGCCGGGGACACTGCTGCCAGACAGGAAATTATCCGCTTGGCAGATGCGGCGAAATGTGAGATATATCTTTGCTATGAAGCATCTCTAGGGACTCATCTCAAGTCTGAAGTCAGGGAAAAGATCTGGAAGGGTGAGTATGTGGAGATTTTTTCTTTGCTCCCGTTAGAAAAATTTAATTTGGATAGGGGGAAACCGGACGAATCCAAGAAAGAGGAAGAGGAGAGGCGCAGGTACCGGCTGATCCCGCGTACGTTCGCCAATTGGTTACAGGCATTTAGCATACTGGCATGTGTAGTGGGGGAAAAGAAGCCGGAATGTTGTTTAGGTCTGTTTATTTACCAGAATGCCATTGGGGAGGCTCACAGGGTGTATGGGGGCTCGGCGTGGCTTAGGTACGACGAACAGTTTAGGCAGAGGATGGCGGTCCGGCCTGACCTGCGTTGGAATCAAAAAGACATGAACTTGTGGTTATGCTTGATGACAGCGGCCAGGGCTCCAGGGCAGTTATTTCCAGGGGGGGCCGGGGGTTCCAGTTCCCAGGGGCAACCGGCCGGCAGAGCAAAAGGGGTGTGTTGGCAATTTAATGCGGGCTCTCGCAAGTTCGGGGGTGCCTGTTGGTACAAACACGAGTGCTCGGGCTGCGGTGGCTCCCACCCGCAGTCCAAGTGTTTTAAGCAGATCAGGGGCCGTACCGGGGAGTTTGCTCACAAGAGGGACGACGCCGGTGAAGGTGGAAAAGATGCGGCCGTTTCTCGGCAGATATCCGGATAGAAGGGTGGTGGCTATGTTGGAGAGGGGTTTTTCAGTGGGGTTTTTGATTCCGTGTGAGCTGGGGGTTGTTCCCCCGGTGCCACGAAATTTACGGTCTGCGTTACTTCATCCGGACGTGGTTTCGGAGAAACTGAGAAAGGAGGTGGCTCTGGGGCGCATGGCAGGTCCTTTTGGGGTAGCACCTTTGGCGGACTTGGTGGTCTCTCTGCTGGGGGTGGTGCCCAAAAAAGAACCTAACAAGTTCAGGCTAATACACCATCTGTCGTTTCCGAAGGGTGGGTCGGTCAATGATGCCATTGATCCGGAGGCTTGTTCGGTCAGTTACACATCGTTTGATGCGGCGGTGCACTGGGTTAGGCGATATGGGCAAGGGGCGTTAATGGCAAAGACGGATGTGGAGGCGGCATTTCGGCTGCTGCCGGTTCACCCGGACAGCTTTAGGCTGTTGGGATGCCACTGGGAAGGACAGTTCTACGTTGACCGGTGCCTTCCCATGGGGTGTTCTATCTCCTGTGCGTTCTTTGAAACGTTTAGCTCTTTTTTGGAATGGGTGGTGCGGGACGTGTCGAGAGTGAATTCGGTTATCCATTATCTGGATGACTTTCTGTGCGTAGGGCCGGCTTCTTCCAGGGTGGCGTCAGTGCTCCTGGCCACCCTGGAACACGTGGCGGAGAGTTTTGGGGTTCCGCTGGCCCCTGAGAAGACAGAGGGGCCGCGCACGGTCATGACTTTTCTAGGGATCACTTTGGATTCCGAAGTCATGGAATGCAGGTTGCCAGAAGATAAGGTAGTGGCGCTTAAGGCTGAAATAAAGGGCATGGTAGGGGTGCGCAAAGTTCGACTTAAGGAGCTCCAGTCATTGCTGGGGAAGCTGAACTTTGCGTGCCGCATTTTGCCAATGGGGCGGGTTTTTTGTCGGCGGCTGTCGGCTAGCACAGCGGGGGTGGTGGCTCCTACACATTTTGTTAGCTTACAAAAAATACACAGAGAGGACCTACGGGTATGGCATTCATTTTTGGAGGAGTTTAACGGGAGGGCTTTATGGATGACGGGCCCTGTCAGCAATTTTGACTTGGAGTTATACACGGATGCTGCGGGGTCCACAGGCTTCGGAGCTTTTTTCCGGGGCAGGTGGAGCGCGGGCCCGTGGCCGGTCAGCTGGGTGGAAGCAGGGTTTACAAGGAACCTGGTCCTGCTGGAATTGTTTCCAGTGGTTCTGGCGGTGGAACTGTGGGGGGCAGAGTTTAGGGATAAAAAGGTGAGATTTCACTGTGACAACCTGGGAGTGGTGCAGGCGATTAACCGGGTGTCGGCATCCTCGCCACCGGTGGTGCGATTGCTGCAACACCTTGTGCTGAGATGTCTGCAAAGGAATGTATTTATTCATGCAGTTCATATACCGGGAGTGGAGAACGTCATTGCTGTCGCCTTATCTCGTTTTCAGTGGGACAGGTTCCGAGAGTTGGTGCCGGGATCGGAACAACACGGAGTGCCTTGTCCAGAGGAGCTGTGGCGGATTGCGTTGGAGTGATCTCTGGTTGGCTCAGAAAGTCAGTGAGTGAAGCCACATGGGTGGCGTACAGTAAGGTATGGCAAGAGTGGGAGTCTTTGGCTACCTGGGCGGCGATTGATCCTTGTGGGCCGGACGTGCGAGGTTTGTTATTTTATTGGGTGGCCAGATGCATGGAGGATGGGGTGTCAGTATCGGTACTAAATCAGAAGATGGCGGGTTTGGCGTTCCTGTTCAAGTTGCGGGGTTGCCAAGATTTCACCAAGGATTTTTGGGTTAGGCAGGCGCTCAAGGGGTATAGGAAAGCTCGTATGACCCGGGATGTTAGGCGCCCGGTTTCGTTCTCGGTGCTGCAAGGTTTGGTGGGGCAGTTGCCGGGTATTTGTTCCTCGGAGTACGAGTCAGCGTTCATGGTGGCGTTCATATTGGCGTTCTTTGGGGCCTTCAGGATAGGGGAGTTGGTGAGCCCATCGAAGAAGAGGCCAAGCGGCCTGAGTTATCAAGAGGTAAGTTGTGGGCGAGACAGGGTGTCGCTTTGGCTGCGCAAGTCAAAAACGGATCAGATGGGAAAGGGACGAGAGGTTCTACTATTTGCCCTGCCGGGGTCTACGCTGTGCCCGGTCGGGGCGGTTCGGGCGTTTCTTGACATGCGCCCGGGGGCAGAGGGTTCCTTTTTGATACATGGTGATGGGTCCCCCCTTTCCAGGTACCAATTTGTTACCATTTTTTTAAAAAGGGGCTCCGTGCGGGGGGAGTGGATGAGAAAAGTTTTTCTTCTCACTCCTTCCGCATTGGTGCGGCAACTGAAGCACATAGATGCGGTTTGGGAGTAGAGGTGGTGAAGCAAATCGGCAGGTGGGAATCTAGGAGATTTAGGAGCTACGTCCGCCCTCATCTGTTGGATAGTTAATCCCTGATAGGGAGGAGGGGGGGGGACAAGTGCATGGTGTGTATCATGTTTGAAATGTGGGAGTCAGTGTGTTGGTGTGCTGTGAGTTACCCGGTTCTTTCTTGTATATCTTTCTTTCAGATGGTACCCCGGCCTTGGTGTGGATCCTGGGCCACTCATATGTAGTATGGGGAGCAAGGCGGGCTGATGTTAGGCCGGATGGTTGGCAACTGGGCTTCCCAAGGGAGGAAGCCTGTGTGCGCTGGCTGGGGGTCCCGGGGATGCTTTGGGGCAGAATGGTTCCTGAAGTGCATCGTTTTGCACGGCTGGACCGGCCTCCCGATGTACTATTGTTACATGTCGGAGGTAACGACCTGGGGGGTCAGATCGATGCTCGATGTCACCAGGGATATTAAGTTTGATATCCTAAGGTTGAGGACGGAGTTTCCGGGTACGGTTATAGTTTGGTCTGACATTGTTGCTCGGACCGCCTGGAGGTTAGCAAGGTCAGTAAGCAGGATCAACCGGGCCCGAAGGAAGATCAACCGGGATGTGGGCAGGTTCATGGCTCGGAACGGGGGGCTGGTGGAGCGCCACATGGAGCTGGAGGAAGAAACATGGAGGTATTTACGAGGGGATGGGGTGCATCTCACGTCAGTTGGGATAGACATGTGGTTCTTGGGCTTGCAAGACGGGATTCAGAGGGCCATTAGGGTGTGGAGGGGCACCCAAGGATAAGGTTTTACCCTTGGGTGCTGTGGCGTGGTTTTGGTCTCTGCGGGTGAAGGAGGAGCCGGAAAATAAGGGAGTTAAGACCTGTCGGTGACAGGAAAAAGGATGGGTCCCAGATAACGGAGGTTACCTGGAGGGAACGGTATGGTGCACTGCGGTCGGGAGGGTCTCTGAGCACGCATCGGCTTGAGGCCTGACAGAAGGGCACGAGAGACCGCAGTGCAATTGAGGAGTTAATTGTATATATATGTTTATATATATACAGGGTTTGAGTTTGTGTATATATATGTTTATATATATTTATAGTGTTACAGTTACAGGCTTTCGCCTGCAGAGACCAACGTCAGTTAGTTATAGGACAGGTGTGTTGTTTATGTTAAAATTGTTAAATTATTATCTTTAATAAAAATAAGGCTGCTACGGCCTATTATTTTACCCAACAACTGGTGTGGTCTCCATTTAATGGGAAGAAGGTTGGTTTTGGGTAGTAGGGGTAATAATACGGTTTAATTGCACATCTGTTATACCATAGTCATGCATTTTAAATGCATTTTTTGCTGTGAAAATTACAATGGTCCCAAAAATGTGTCAAAATTGTCTGAAGTGTCCGCCATAATGTCGCAGTCATGAAAAAAATCGCTAATCGCCGCCATTAGTAGTAAAAAAAAAAAAATTATAAAAATGCAATAAAACAATCCCCTATTTTGTAAACGCTATAAATTTTGCGCAAACCAACCGATAAACACTTATTGCGATTTTTTTTACCAAAAATAGGTAGAAGAATACGTATCGGCCTAAACTGAGGAAAAAAAATGTTTTTTATATATTTTTGGGGGATATTTATTATAGCAAAAAGGAAAAAATATTGAATTTTTTTCAAAATTGTCGCTCTATTTTTGTTTATAGCACAAAAAATAAAAACCACAGAGGTGATCAAATACCACCAAAAGAAAGCTCTATTTGTGGGGAAAAAAGGACGCCAATTTTGTTTGGGAGCCACGTCGCACGACCGTGCAATTGTCAGTTAAAGCAACGCAGTGCCGAATCGCAAAAAGGGGCAAGGTCCTTTAGCTGCATTTTGGTCCGGGTCTTAAGTGGTTAAGCTAATTATAGCCTCAGACTGCATGTAGATAAGTGGCCTGGCGCATGGATTAGGGGACAGCGCCCCTAATGAAGCGGCCACCACTGGTCATATGACGTCCTGCACATCGTGTCACTCACGTGTGTCCCTGTGTTTGCCTTATTTCACTCTCTAGATGTAAAAAGCTGGTAGAGACATCCCCCAAAAGACTTGCAGCTGTAATTGCAGTGAAAGGTGGTTCTACTCAGGGGGGCGCTATACAAATGTACACCTCACTTTTCACATATTTATATGTAAAACATTTTGAAAACCATTTATCGTTTTCCTTCCACTTCACAATTATGTGCCACTTTGTGTTGGTCTATCACATGAAATCCCAATAAAATACATTTAAGATTTTAGTTGTAACGTGACAAAATGTAGAAAATGTCAAGGGGTGTGAATACTTTTTCAAGGCACTGTATAAGGTAGGCTACGTTTATATTTTTAAAGTGACATTTTATTATATATTTTTAAAGTTTTCCTTACTACCGTGTTTCCCCGAAAATAAGACCGGGTCTTATATTAATTCTGGCTACAAAAAACACACTAGGGCTTATTTTCAGGGGATGTCTTATTTGTTTATGGTATGTACAAAAAAGTTTCTCCCCCTGTCAGCTCTGGAGTCAGCATTGTGAAATTCTGTAATCCCAAAAATAAACCTTTGTTTAAAGACCTCATAAAATGATGTAATCCGTTCTGTAAAAAGATAATATCATGTGCAGTGTGTCTCCTTGTGTAACATTATTGTGGAAAATACCTTATTTACAGTGCCGCTTGCCACTCACGTGACCCGCTGGAGCTCTTCTTCCCTACTCCAAATACTGCAGAGGGAGGGGCCAAGAACCCCAATGACGTCAGCCCCACTCTGAGTACTGCAGTGGGTAGGGGCTTAATAAAGTTTTATTGAAAAAAAAAGAGCTGATATCAGCCGGGAGGAGAGGAGAAGAGCTCCGGCGGGTCACGTGAGCGCCCAGCAGTGCTGTAAATAAAGTATTTTCCACAATAAAGTTACAAAAGGGAGACACACTGCACATTATATAATTTTTTTACAGAACGGATTACATGTTTTTACAAGGACTTTAACTAGGGCTTATTTTTGGGGTAGGGCTTATATTGCAGCCATCCGAGAAACTCACGCTAGGTCTTATTTTCGGGGTAGGGCTTATTTTCGGAGAAACAGGGTATTTAGTTAGGCCCTGTTAGTAAAATGCTTAAACAAAAAAAAGGAGCTCTGAATCTTCACCTCTGAAAGGTTGCCCACCCCTACCCTAGTCCATAGTCCCTTCACCACAGCTCTTAGTCCATAGTTTCTAGTTAATAGTTCCTAGTCTATTGTCCATAGTTCTTAGTGCAAATGATGGGCCGAACGAACGGCGCATGCGCCGTCCCGTGGACGCATCCCAGTGCGCATGCTCAGAATCACGTCGGAAATACTCCCTAAGATACGTCGGATCACTGCCTACGATGTGAACGTAACCTACGCCCAGCCCTATTCACGTACTACTACGTAAACGACGTAAAAAACGACTGTTGTTCCCTGGTCCATACCTTAACATGACTTACACCTGCTTTTTGAGGCTTAACTTTACGCCGGACATAAGCCTTACATAAACCGCGTATATTATGCGCCGGGCGCAAGTACGTTCGTGAATCGGCGTATCTCACTCATTTGCATATTTGCAATGAGGTGGCCAGCGTAAATATGCGCCCAAGATACGCCGGCGTAGGAAAGTTACATCGGCCGGAGGAAGCCTATTTTCAGGCGTATCTAGTTCTACGGGCACGGCGCATAGATACGACGGCGCACATTTACACTTACGCGGTGTATCTGTAGATACGTCTGTGTAAGTGCTACGTGAATCCGGGCCATTGTATTTAATGGCGTATATTATACTCACCTTCACTTTAAAAGCGACGTTTCAGGGAACAAAATAATAATTTTAAATAAATAAGGGTCAATGCTCATCTGCAGCCTCACAAGTGTCCATCCACAGACCCACCATTGCCATGAATGCAGCACCTCCAATTGCCAGGAATGCAGCACCCACCATTGCCAGGAATGCAGCACCCACCATTACCAGGAATGCACTTACCATTGCCAGGAAAGCACTCACCATTGCACTCACGAGCGCCAAAGATGACCTACAGGAGAATCTCCTGTCTTTAAGAGAAAGTCCCGCCTCCTTTGATGGACAGAACAGTTGTCCAATGGCAGCGCCGGAGACGGGACTTCCTATTACAGAGGCCGCCCGTAAACAGGAAATTCTCCTGTGTGCACAGCGCTCGTCCCGCCTCCTCCTGAGGCAAATACATCTTTTGTGGCCCCAGCACTGGGAGATCGTCGGGGGCCACAAAAGATATATATGACTAAATAACCAGGCGTTCAAAACCGGAACACGGGCTGTGATACGGGCTGTGATTAGCCCGCGGGCCGGACTTTGGACATGCCTGCTCTAGTCTATATTCCATAATCCATTGTCCATAGTTCTTAGTCCCTAGTAGAGATGGCCTGCCGGTTCGCCCGTGGTCGTTTCGCGGCGAACTTTGCATGTTCGTGGTCCGACAAACCAGGAGACATCTGGTGATGTTCGCGGCGGTCCGCAATGTTACATGGGTAAGAACTTTGACCTATGACACATCCATCAGGTGGTGCAGGACAGCCAATTGAGACATTTCAGCACATGGACATACCCCCTACCTTATAAATAGACCTGATCTTACATTCTGCTTTTTGTCAGTGTAGGGAGAAGGTGCTGTTTGGAGCAGGGACAGGCTATATTCTATCAAATAGCTATCTAAAAGGTCCACAAAAGTAATTTTAAGGACTGGTATAGGTGTGCTACTTGCTGTGCAGTATATAGGTGTCTAATACATTCATATACTTTTTGTCAGTGTAGGGAGAGGTTGGCGTTTCCAGCAGGGACAGACTTTAGCGACACAAATCGATATCTTAGGCCCCGTACAGACGAGCAGACAAAAAAAAAGAAGGAATTTAAGGATTTGGAGGAAAAGAAGGTACATTTCTGAGATTTTTTTTTTTTTAGTTTAGTGTCATTGAACGCCATGAACATGATGTCCCAGACAAGTCCCAGGCAGCTGTAGCGGAGTGTGGCTGGTTATACAACCTTCTGTTGATGTCACAACAAAGTCCAAGGACATTCCCTGCTGAGGCACAGTGTAGTTATATTTGCTAAAGTGTCATTTGCTTTGATGTATGTAAGGAGAAAAGAAAAGCGCGTGCATAGCACTAGAATAATCCCCTTGGACTTTTTTTTTTTAACAGAAAATAGGTTTTATTGAGAATTATGAGAAATGACAATGACACAGACAGTCTATATATGCATAAGGTTACAGGAACAGAGACAATGAATCAGATTAAACTGATAATAAGTGTCCATGAGTGAGACGCAGCAGTAGACAGATTGAACATTGTGACAATGGCATCCATCATGCCACCCCAGGGTGGAGTGGGATGGGGGGGGGGGGTGTGGAAAGGTAGGGGGGGAGGAGCATGGTATGAGGTCAGCAAAATCAACAGCACAAAATTCGAAGCACAATGGTGTCATCTAGGACTTCACAACGAGCCCTAGGGCCTTGGGCCATTCGCATCGATACATTGTGACCAGACTTTATCACATTTTTTAGGACAGTTTTTGCTCTCATAGGTCAGCTTATACAGGTGTCCGTTTATGAAGCAGTGAAATCTATTCACTGCTTCTTTCTCCGGCATTCACGGTGAAGATTTTTCTCCTCTGTGTGCCTGTTTATGAAGCGGAGAAGATCGCTTCACCCTTGGAGGAGTGAAGTGATCTACCAACGCTTCAAACACTGGAGAACGGACCAGAAATTCACAGAAATACGGAGATGTCAGTTTATTGAGCAGTGATAAATTATCACCGCTCAGTTCACTGAAAGACGGCGTGGTTAATGTAATTAAAATAACGAGTCCCCCTGCGTAATATATATATGTATACACACACATTGTATATACATGTATATACACACACATTATATATATGTACATGTATACATTTTATATATATATATATGTATACACATAAAAATTACAGGGGGACATGGTTACAGTGTTGGGGGGTCTGAACGAGGTTGAAGGAAGACCTGTGTGAAGTTGGCACCCCATGTTTGTAAAATCTGAATAAAAATATACCATTCGTTTGTGCCGCGTTTGTGCTGGTTTGTGCCGCTAAAACGAGCGTTTGTGCAGGTTTGGTTTCTGAGATATTAAACATTCAATTTAATGCAAGCCCCGCCCACTTTGCACCCCATGTTGCTGAATTTAAAAAAAAACTGCGCCATTCGTTTGTGCCGCGTTTGTGCTGGTTTGTGCCGCAAAAAGAAACGTTTGTGCCGTTTTGGTTCCGGAGATATTGAGCGTTATATTTTCTGTAACCCCGCCCACTTTGCACCCCATGTTGCTGAATTTTAAAAAAAACGGCGCCATTCGTTTGTGCCGCGTTTGTGATGGTTTGTGCCGCAAAAAGAAACGTTTGTGTCGCTCAATATCTCCGTAACCAAAGCGGCACAAACGTTTCTTTTTGCGGCACAAACCAGCACAAACGCGGCACAAACGAATGGCGCAGTTTTTTTTTTAATTCAGCAACATGGGGTGCAAAGGGGGCGGGGTTACAGAAAATATAACGCTCAATATCTCCGGAACCAAAGCGGCACAAACGTTTCTTTTTGCGGCACAAACCAGCACAAACGCGGCACAAACGAATGGCGCCGTTTTTTTTAAAATTCAGCAACATGGGGTGCAAAGTGGGCGGGGCTTGCATTAAATTGGATGTTTAATATCTCAGAAACCAAACCGGCACAAATGCTCGTTTTAGCGGCACAAACCAGCACAAACGAATGGAATATTTTTATTCAGATTTTACAAACATGGGGTGCCAACTTCACACAGGTTTAGCCTAGGTTCACACTGCTGCGAATTCAAAATCGCGGTAAAATGCGCGATTTTACCGCGATTTCGCGGCCACGATTTCGGCCGCAATTTAATGTAAATCGCGGCCCGAAATCGCAAAAAGTAGTACAGGAACTACTTTTTGAAATCGCAGATGCGGCGTCGCACTGATTAGGACAGTGCCATTGCCGACAATTGCCGCGAATTTGAGATGCGATTTGACATGTCAAATCGCATCTCAAATCGTTCCAAATCGTACCCAGTGTGAACCAGGGCTGAAGGAAGTTAAAAATCTTCCTCCTTCCTCCTCAGAACCCCTGGGATTCCCTCTTCACTCCCCACTTCACCAGCTCTGAGATGGTGAATCAGGGAGTGTGAATTCTGACACAAATCACCAGTGAAGAGCTCAGATCACAGCTTCATAAACTGGCCATTACTGTGTCAGTCTATGAGACTTCACTGTGTGTAGAGATAATCTGCAGGAGAACAAGTTCAAACACTTCTCCCCCCGATTATCTATTTCATAAACTGTTTATGGGCTGTGATCAGTGGTGATCCTTGGGATCACCGCTCTTCACTGCTTCATAAACGGACAAAACAGTGGTAGAACACAATGTTAATTCCGTCGACTAAAATGACTAAAACATTTTAGTCAACTAAATGAAAACTATTTTAGTCGACTAAATTACGACTAAAACTAAAACAATTGAGATGACTAGAATACGACTAAAACTAAAATGGCATTTTAGTCAAGACTAAAATGGGAATAAAACTAAAATGCCATTTTATTTAAAAGTCTAATGCCGCGTACACACGATCGATTTTCGGCATGTAAAAAACAACGTTTTCAGCCTCTAGAAAAAAACGTTGTTTTTTCCAACTTCATCATTAAAACGACGTTGCCCACACACGATCGTGAAAAAAAAATGCTCTAGCAAAGCGTGGTGACGTACAACACGTACGACGGCACTATAAAGGGGAAGTTCCATTCGGATGGCACCACCCTTGGGGCTGCTTTTGCTGATTTTGTGTTAGTAAAAGTTTGGCGCGCTTTTCAGTCTGTTACAGCGTGATGAATGTGCTATCTCCATTACGAACGCTAGTTTTGCCAGAACGAGCGCTCCCGTCTCATAACTTGCTTCTGAGCATGCATGGTTTTTTCACGTCGTTAAAGTGCACACGCGACCATTTTTTACGACGTTAAAAACGACGTGAAAATTTAGAGCATGTTCTAAATTTTTAATGCCCATTTTTTACGTCGTGAAAAATGCTCTTGAGCCCACACACGGTCGTTTTTTATGACATTAAAAAAAAAATCATTTTTTACATCCCGAAAACAGTCGTGTGTACACGGCATAAGTTTACTGGCTGGCTCCGTGAGGCAACCATTGCCAGAAACTATTGGACGACCAGGAGGAAATTCCATGTTTTTATGTATCTTGGGCAGAGCATAAAGTGTAGGAAGTCTAGGGCCTTGTACACACGAGAGGATTTCCGCTGGAAACGGTCCGCCGGACCGTTTCCAGCGGATAAATCCTCTGGCGGATTTGGATCTGATGGCTGTACACACCATCAGATCGAAATCCCCGCAGAATACATCCGCGGTGACGTGGCCGCGCCGTCGCCACGACGATGACACAGCGACGTGCGCGACCCTGGAAGGTAAATACTTCCACGCATGCGTCGAATCATTACGACGCATGCGAGGGATGGGAGCGGACGGACTGATCCGGTGAGTCTGTACAGACTATTCGCAAACGACTTACGCAAGCGACGTAAATTTTTCAAATTTCGACGCGGGAACGACGGCCATACTTAACATAGGATACACCTCATATATCAGGGGTAACTATACGTCCAAAAAAGCCTTGCGGAAACGACGTAAAAAATGCGCCAGCCGGACGTACGTTCGTGGATCGCCGTATCTAGCTAATTTGCATACTCGACGTGGAAATCAACAGAAACGGCACCTAGCGGCCAGCGTAAATATGCAGTTAAGATACGACGGCGTAGGAGACTTACGCCGGCCGTATCTTAGCAACATTAAAGCGAATCTCAGTTTGAGAATACGCTTAAAGTTGCGACGGCGGGGATTCGGACTTACGACGGCGTATCTACTGATACGCCTGTCGTAAGTCTTCATGGATCTGGCCCAGTGTTGTTATGCTATATAAGGAAATGACTGAACCCTGAACCTTATGGCAGGGATTATAGTTATGAAAGCTGTAGTAAATCTATGTTTAAATATCTAGTAACAAATTCCTGTTTTCACCCGTTCTTTCGTCATATGCTGCAGCGCTGCTGGTCTCCTGCTGCCTCTTCACAGCCACTCCCTGTCTTCATGCACTCCAGTAAAGCCATCATTGCTTTTCCCAGCACTGGGTCATGCCTGTGTATTGTACATTAGAGTGGGTGCCTGTAGCCTCAGACAATGCAGGAGCACAATTGGGAAACAAGGACAGAGTGGTGTCACCCTAAAACAGGAAGTGCTTAATCTAGGATCTTCATGGCAGGATCACCTGCACATATTTTAATGAAAGCTGCAGATTAAAAATGATTGCCTTTTTATCAGTTGTTGCATCTCTGTGCTGCAGATCTCTTGCAACCACTTTGCAGCCACTTCCTTGCATGCCAGTGGCTGCCTAGTATATTTCCTAGGATGAGCCTCCTGATGCTAGTTTTGAGTGCTAATTTTAAAGGTTAATATGCAAGTTATTGACATAAAAAGTTTTTGGGGACCCTGGTCCTGCCCCAGGGGACATGTACCAATGCAAATAAAGTTTTAAAAAACGGCTGTTTTTTCGGGAGCAGTGAATTTAATAATGCTTAAAGTGAAACAATAAAAGTGAAATATTCCTTTAAATTTCGTGCCTGGTGGGGTGTGTATAGTATGCCTGTAAAGTATCGAATGTTTAGAAATGTCCCTGCACAAAATGTAAGTTCTAAAGGAAAAAAGTAATTTAAAACTACAATTCATGAATTGGCAATACAGATCAAAGTCATTGAAAAAAACAGCAACCAAAAAAAAAACGTGGGGTCCTTCAGGTCTGGTATTGATATTAAGGGGAACCCCGCGCCATTTTTTTAAAAAATGCTGTGGGGTTCCCCACAAAAATCCATACCAGACCTAAGGGTCTGGTATAGATTTTAAGGGGAACCCTGCACCAAAATGTAAAAAAAAAATGGCGTGGGGTCCCCCCCAAAAATCCATACCAGACAGCCACCGACTGTATCACTCGGCCCCGCCCAGGTCAAATCGCATGACATGTTGCAGCCTATTGCCGGCAATGACACTGTTCAAATCGGTGCGACACTGACTTTGCTGTGCCACACCGATTTGAAAAAGTAGTTCCTGCACCACTTTTGGCGTTTTCAGGTGCGACTTCAATAGACATCTGTGCATGAAGCTGCACAAATGTCTTCCAAGTCGCACCCAAAGTGGCACCGACATTTGAAATTGTCCGATTTTAGATGAAGTCGCACAATTTCAAAGCCGCAGTAAATGTGAATGAGGGCTTAATGAAATAGCTGATTATCTTTCCTAAAGAGTGAACTTTCCTGAGGGCAGTGTTGATTTTTTAATTACATTGCTGCAGTGCACTATTGTGAAACCTGATAGAAGGGAGGGAAAGAAACAGCATAGGATGGAGCGCAGCAAAACACTATCAATTATTGTGCTAATTTTTCTAAAGAGCCCTCACAGCAAGGAATGGAGGATCTGCCCTGTTCCAGGACTTGTACTTACACGTTGACATTCAGGTGGGACTGACCACCCCCTCCATTGGATCCTTTGTTTACTAATGTAAAGGAGGTTGGACACAAGGGGTGTGTAAACTGTCCAGGTCAACATAGACTCTGTACCGTGTGCATTGGAGAAGAAGGACCTGGCCAGCCATGAGCCCCACTCAGCTCATCGGGATCCTTTCCCTTCTGACCGTTGCGTCATCCTCTGTAAGTATTAGGGATCCATTGGAACTGGGGTTTGACGAATGTGGTTGAGGGTATGACTGTCCAAACGTCTTTATTGTACAATGTATATATGTCGGGGGGGGGGGGGGGGACCAGGTAAGAAAATGTATCTACACCAGGGTCTATCAAAGTCTCATCAGGGTCCATCAAATTTTCATCAGGGTCCACTACATTTTTACCATGGTCCATTTTTTGGTTCAATTCTACCATTTTTTTTAACTAAATTACCAGCACCACATTTCAATCCAGTTTATATAAAAAGTATGTCGGGAATTTGTACAAAATACAACCATCGGTGGGGAGAAAATTCTGAATCAATTTTTGTTATCTCACCAATTGTTTTGTTGCTAATATCAGAAGTGGTGGCAGTTTTGGCCTTCATGTATTGCTGCTATTTTCGATACATTTGGCGAATACAATTGGATAGTCTGGGCAGTTATTATTTAGCCAACCCTTCAGCCCCCACTCCCCCCCCCCCCGCCCCCCGGGTGTGAGTTTCAGCCTTAGGTGGGGTCCCACCCAAAATCCATACCAGACCCTTATCCGGGCATATACGGATGGTGTCCAATTGGCCTCTGTATGTATTTATATTGGTTTTAAAGCGGAGCTCCGCTGAAAAAAAAATATTAAAAGCCAGCAGCTACAAATACTGCAGCTGCTGACTTTTAGGCCCCATACACACGAGAGAATTTATCCGCGAATACAGTCCAGCGGACCGTTTCCGCAGATAAATCGTCACGAGGATTTCGGCGGATTTTCATGCGATGGAGTGTACACACCATCGCATTGAAATCCGCGCTGAAATCCTCTGGCGATGACGTGTCGCGCCGTCGCCGCGATTATGACGCGCGATGGGCGCGACGCTGTCATATAAGGAATTCCACGCATGCATCAAATCATTACGACGCGTGCGGGGAATCCCTTTGGACGGATGGATCCGGTGAGTCTGTACAGACGAGCGGATCCATCCGTGGGATCCGATTCCAGCGGATAGATATTCTGTGCATGTCGACAAATATTTATCTGCTGGAATTCGGAAATATCCGCGGATAAATATCCGCCGGAGTGTACACACCATAGAATCTATCCGCTGAAACCCATTCGATGGGATTTATCTGCGGATAGATTCTATGGTGTGTACGGGGCCTTAATATTAGGACACTTACCTGTCCTGGAGTCCAGCGCCGTCCGCAGCAGAGGACGAGCGATCGCTTGTCACTCTGCTGCCCCCTCCCACCGCCATCCTCGGTGAGGGAACCAGGAAGTGAAGCGCTCTGGCTTCTCTGCCTGGTTCTCTACGGTGCATTTTGCGCGAGTCGCGCTACGCCTGCCGATTGGCTCCTGCTGTGTACTGGGAGCCGAGTGTTCCCAGAACACAACGGGGGACGGGAGCTGACGTCATGCCAGCAGTCTGCCCGAGACTGTGTGGCCGGAAGTGGGTGCAAATACCTGTCTTTAGACAGGTATCTGCACCCCCCTCCCCCCTTAAAGGTGTCAAATGTGACACCGGAGGGGGGGAGGGTTCCGATCAGCGGCAGTTCCACTTTAGGGTGGAGCTCCGCTTTAAGTGAACTTTCACTCAAGCTCAGCTCTTTTAATCCCTCCAAGCCTCCCATCTTCCGCAATTGGAAACAACTTTTTTTTTAATTCACTTTTTTTATTACATTTTTTTTTTTGTAAGCATGCCCCCATTTTCACCATGGTGTCTCCTCCACTGACTGAATTTCAAACCATGTATGGGCAGGATGGTTGTACACAAGTTAATCAATCAATCCATCAACTTGTGTATATCCAGCCTGTCAGGGTTTTCCTGAACGATCAGTGCTGCTGATCATTGTATTCTGATGGTGGGGAAGTATCCCCACTGTCTGAATACATAGCTCCCAACTGTCCCTGATTTCGAGGGACTGTCCCTGATTTGGAAAAAATCAGGGACAGTCTGTCCCTCTTTCCTCCTCATTTGGGACACTCTGTCCCTCTTTCCTCCTCATTTGTGCCTCATTTTGGTCTGATCTATGAAATATTCCTTCTTCCTGATCCCAATTTGTGTCTATTGTTTGAAGGGTATATACAGGAGCCAGAATGTCATGTTGCATATCTTTGTTTTAAGTATTGCAACAATTTTTTCAGTTTTTATGCTGTACTAGTATGTTTTTAACTTGACAATAATACATATAGATGTTTTATATTTAAACAATGGGCCAGATCCACGAAGCAGTTACGCTGGCGTATCTATTGATACGCCGCGTAACTGCTAAGTTGCTCCGGCGTATCTTTGTTTTGTATCCACAAAACAAGATACGTCTGATGCAGGGCTAGATCCGACTGGTGTACGCCATCGGATCTAAGGTGCATATTTACGCTGGGCGCTAGGTGGCGCTTCCGTCGATTTCCGCGTTGAGTATGCAAATTAGCTAGATACGGCGATCCACGAACGTACGTCCGGCCGGCGCATTTTTTTACGTAGTTTCCGTAAGGCTTTTTTCGGCGTATAGTTACCCCTGCTATATGAGGCGCATCCTATGTTAAGTATGGACGTCGTTCCTGCGTCAAATTTAGAAATGTTTACGTCGTTTCTGTAAGTCGTTCGCGAATAGGGCTTTGCGTAGAATGACGTTCACGTCGAAAGCATTGGCTTGTTGCAGGTTCATTTGGAGCATGCGCACTGGGATACCCCCACGGACGGCGCATGCGCTGTTCAAAAAAAACTTAATTTACGTTGGGTCAAGTAAAATTAACATAAAACACGCCTACATCTTTAACATTTGAATTCCGCGCCCTTACGCTGTCAGATTTACGCTACCCTGCCGTAACTTTAGAGGCAAGTGCTTTGTGAATACAGCACTTGCCTCTCAAAGTTGCGGCGGCGTAGCGTTACGACAATACGCTACGCCGGAATAAAATTACGATCCGCTACGTGGATCTGGCCCTATGTCTTTTGGTCTCATGTTTACCATGTCACCATTGAATGGGAGATCCCTCATGTTTTTTTTTTTTTAGCAGCAAGGTATTGTATAAAACAAGTAACAAGTTGTTTATATAAAAAATATATTTTTTTTATTCCATGTATAAAAGTATTAAAAACAAAAGGGAATAGAGCATAATTACATGGGAGTCATAAAAGGCAATTACTGGTCATAACATCAAGAACATATCTCATAAATAAAGGAACATTTGACACATGGACTCAAAATTAGAACAATGAATTCATATGAAATTCCACATATATAAATCCCTACGCGTTTCAACCAAAAGTTTATGGTTAACGGTCTTCTTCAGGGAAATATGTTCTGTATGAGAAAAGAAAAAAATTATACTTACATTATAATTTACTGTCAGTATAATTTTTTTTCGTTTCCCATTTGTTACTACCAGTAATTGCCTTTTATGACTCACATATAATTATGCTCTATTCCCTTTCGTTTTTGATACTTTTTATACATGGAATAAAAATATATATATTTTTTTCATATAAACAACTTGTTACTTGTTTTATACAATACCTTGCTGCTAAAAAAAAACATGAGGGATCTCCAATTCAATTCTATTCAATCGGGGTGTGCAGCACCCAAAACTCTTTCAAATGTGTTACCTATTCTATAAAATCCACCATTGGCAAGATTTGGATCTTGCTAAAAACTTTTCTGTATAGACCCCAATTTGGCCCCTTCACTAGGATCTACATGCAGGGGTGTCGAATGCATGGATTTGAAAGGGGGGGGGGGGTTTGAAGCACGTAATTGGAGCCAGAGGCGTGGTTTAAAAATACTTTTGTTTTTTCTCTCCACAGCATCATCGTCAAACCCGTCATCATCATCGCCATCACGGTAAATAACCCTCTTGTATAACTCTATCCTCTAGCAGCATTTTATGGCGTATTCAGTATTGTGCCAGCATGGTGATTACATGACTTTGTTGCTAAACAAAGCCATGCCACTGACAGTTAGGCATGTGCATTTTGTTTCGTTCATTTGGATGCATACGAATTCCCGAATTTTAATATTAACGAATTTACCGAATCCGAACAAACGTTTTCAAATCGAAAACCCGCGGACGAAGTTCGAACGAACATCGAAAACAAATTCTATTCGAAAACAAATTCGAATGAAAATTGAAAGCAAGTTTGAATTAAAATCTAAAAAATATAAATCGATTTCTAAAAAAGAATACAATAAAATAGAATATAAAATAATAAAACAATAGAATGAAAATCAAAGAATAGTAAAGAACAGAATGGAATTTAATAGAATGTAATCAAATACAATAGAATATGACCTGGCTTCTTCTATCTATCTTCTATCTATCTTCCATTTTCTGAAATTCGAAATTCATATAGAATGAACTCAAATTCAAATAGAAACATATTAGAATAGAGCAGAAAAAAAAAATATATATATATATATATATATATATATATATATATATATATATATATATATATATATATATATATATATTTTTTATTATTCTACTCTTCTAATATTTTTCTATTCGAATTTGAGTTCATTCTATATGAATTTCGAATTTCAAAAAATGGAAGATAGATAGAAGATAGATAGAAGAAGCCAGGTCATATTCTATTGTATTTGATTACATTCTATTAAATTCCATTCTGTTCTTTACTATTCTTTGATTTTCATTCTATTGTTTTATTATTTTATATTCTATTTTATTGTATTCTTTTTTAGAAATCGATTTATATTTTTTAGATTTTGATTAAAATTTGCTTTCAATTTTCATTCGAATTTGTTTTCGAATAGAATTTGTTTTCGAATCCGATTGAAATATTATCGAATCCGGTCGAATCCGATTTTTCGAAAACGAACGAATTCCGAAAACGAATTTAACACATGTAACAAATCTAACTTAACGAAATTAATTAAATAACGAATTAAAACGAAACAAAACACATTTTTCCCTTTTGCACATGCCTACTGACAGTGAACTGTAGAGTTTAATGAGAGCATAAGATATAAGAGTCCAAAATCTTTAAACCTCTTACCAATAGCATATCACATATTTACAGCAGCAAAAGGGTGGACTTTAATGCACAGATGTGTCGCTGTGCGTCTGATGTCAGAGACAGCTCTTGGTCCCCACTAACGATCAGTAGAGGGTGGCTTCAGGCTCCCAAACATGTGACCATTGTGATGGCCAATCACAGTGCCCACCTGATTGCCAATCGTTCAGAACCTTTTAAAGGGACGCCAGGGCAGGCGGGAAGGGTTTATTATTAGAATTTGCATGTAACAAGACAGCACAACACATTTCCAATATCCAACACATTTCCGGGATTTAGACTCCCCTCCTTCATCAGGGCTTATAAATTCTATGACTGGACTCCATAGGGAGATTTAAGTATTTGTCTGCAGATAATAAAGCACAGTTTTGGCCAGAATTCATAGGTTGCATACCACAGTTTTGGTCCTGACATGTTGCTCTTTATCTTCTGCAGGTATTTTGAAAGAACTGGAGGAACGCATTGCAGAGAATTTGTACGCCCTGAGCCAGTATTACTATGATGGAATAGAGGGTACCAAACATTTCCCATAATATCAGACCGATGAATATTCTGTTTTATATAATGGCAAAAAATATATATTCAGTTTTTTTTTTTTTTCTCACAGAATAGGTGCAGGTAGTCCCCCTTGCAATTGACCCCTTGTGTCCGCCCCTCACCCACCTCTGAGCAGTGTCCCTTGGTTCCACCCTCTGCCCACCTCCTAGTATTGCCCCTTTTAGTATTTTGTGATGCTAAGTAATTTGTATGGAATTTGTCAATGATAACAAGAAAGGCAGTAAAATAGATTCCCTGCAGTCAGCAACAATAGCCCCACCATCAAAAGCAGATCCTCCCCAGCATCTCAAGACCCACTTAGCAACAGTGGGCCCGATTCAGATAGGAGATACGCCGTCGTATCTCCAAGGCCGGCCGGTCGTATCTATGCGACTGATTCATAGAATCAGTTACGCATAGATATCCCTAAGATCCGACAGGTGTAAGTGACTTACACCGTCGGATTTTAGGCTGCAATTCCAGGCTGGCCGTTAGGTGGCGCTTCCGTGTCTTTTACGCGTCGAATATGCAAATGAGCATTTTTGAGGTAAGTGCTTTCTGAATTAAGCACTCGCCTCAAAAACTTGCGGCGGCGGATCGTAAATCAGATAGGTTACGCGGATCTAAAGATCCGCTAACCTATCTGAATCCGGCCCAATAGATCCACCCCAGCAACAGACCCCCCCCCCCCCATAAACAATATATCCACAGCATCAACCATAGACCTCCCTCAAGCATCTCCAAGAAGCCAGCAGCAATTGATCCCTCCCCCAACAATAGATCCCTTCAAGCAACAATTGACCCCCCCCCCCCCCTCCATCAACATAAAGTCCCCCTACCCGGCAATAATAGACCCCCAGCAAAAAATGTTCCACAGTTTGTCATGTTACAACCTAAAACGTAAATGTATTTTATTGGGATTTTATGTAAAAGACCAAAACAAATATTGAAGTGGGAAGAAAATGATAAATGG
Organism: Rana temporaria; assembly: GCF_905171775.1. Taxonomy (NCBI): domain Eukaryota; kingdom Metazoa; phylum Chordata; class Amphibia; order Anura; family Ranidae; genus Rana; species Rana temporaria. The sequence goes on along the minus strand of NC_053496.1, from coordinate 36,322,544 downwards.
TTTTCAATTTTTTTTTACAAAAAAATATGTAAAAAGTCAATATTTTGTAGAACCTCCTTTCGCTGCAATTACAGCTGCAAGCCTTTTTGAGGGCGTCTCAACCAGCTTTACACATCTACAGAGAGACATTTTTGCCCATTCTTCTTTGCAAAATATCTCAAGCTCTCTCTGATTGGATGGAGAGCGTCTGTGAACAGCAATTTTCAAGTCTTGCCACAGATTCTCAATTGGATTTAGGTCTAGACTTTGATTGGGCCATTCTAACACATGAATATGCTTTGATCTAAACCATTCCATTGTAGCTCTGGCTGTATCTTTGGGGTCGTTGTCCTGTTGGAAGGTGAACCTTCGCCACAGTCTCAAGTCTTTTGCAGACTCTAACAGATTTTCTTCTAAGATCGCCCTGTATTTGGCTCCATACATCTTCCCATCAACCACAGCATGATGCTGCCACCACCATGTTTCACAGTGAGGATGGTGTGTTCAGGGTGATGTGCAGTGTTAGTTTTCTGCCACACATATCGTTTTGCTTTTAGGTCAAAAAGTAAAAATTTGGTCTTATCTGACCAGAGCACCTTCTTCCACATGTTTGCTGTGTCCCCCACATGGCTTCTCACAAACTGCAAACAGGACTTCTTATGGCTTTCTTTCAACAATGGCTTTCTTCTTGTCACTCTTCCATAAAGGTCAGATTTGTGGAGAGCACGACTAATAGTTGTGGACAGATTCTCCCACCTGAGCTGTAGATCTCTGCAGCTCCTCCAGAGTTAACATGGGCCATTTGATTGCATCTCTGATTTATTTATTTCAGGTACTTATATAGCGCCGTCAATTTACGCAGCGCTTTACATATACATTGTACATTCACATCAGTCCCTACCCTCAGGGAGCTTACAACCCAAGGTCCCTAACACACATCCATACATATACTAGGCCATTTTTTTAGATAGGATCTGATTAACCTACCAGCATGTCTTTGGAGTCTCTGATTAATGCTCTCTTTGCCCGGCCTGTCAGTTTAGGTGGACGGCCATGTCTTGGTAGGTTTGCAGTTATGCCATACTCTTTCCATTTTCGGATGATGGATTGAACAATGCTCAGTAAAATGTTCAAAGCTTTGGATATTTTTGTATAACCTAACCCTGCTTTAAACTTCCCCACATCTTTATCCCTGACCTGTCTGGTGTGTTCCTTGGCCTTCATGATGTTGTTTGTTCATGAAGGTTCTTTAAAAAAAAACCCTGAGGGCTTCACAGAACAGCTGTATTTATACTGAGATTCAATGCACACAGGTGGACTCTATTTACTAATTACGTGACTTCTGAAGGCAATTGCTTCCACTAGATTTTAGTTAGGGGTATCAGAGTAAAGGGGGCTGAATTTTCCTTCCACTTCACAATTATGTGCCACTTTGTGTTGGTCTATCACATAAAATCCCAATAAAATACATTTCCGTTTTTGGTTGTAACATGACAAAATGTGGAAAATGTTGTGGGGTATAAATACTTTTTCAAGGTACCGTATATTGCCAAAAGTATTGAGACGCCTGCCTTTACACACACATGAACTATAATGGCATCCCAGTCTTAGTCCATAGGGTTCAATATTGAGTTGGCCCCCCCTTTGTAGCTATAACAGCTTCATCTCTTCTGGGGAGGCTGTCCACAAGTTTTAGGAGTCAGACTGATAAATATTGTTGTGAAAGAAATTCAGTGTAGAAAATCTGTGTTTTGTGCCATTCGATTTTCCATAGATCCCTGCCTATCGCAGCCGTGCTTTAACCATGGGACATGTGTGGCTACCGAACGGGGATACATGTGCCGCTGCACCGAATTCTTTATCGGATTAAACTGTGAGAAAGGTGAGAGAAGAATAATCACAATTTTCAGTGACTACAAGTTTGCATGAATATGTTCCTTGTCAAAATATACAGTGGAACCTCGGATTGCGAGTAACGCGGTTAACGAGCATTTCACAATACGAGCACTGTGTTGTCTCGCAATACGAGCAGGATTTAGGCCAAAGCGGTGTGCAGTACCGCGTTTGGCCTGAGGTGGGGGGCGCCGGAGCCTAGCGAAGCCGAACGGTGCCAATCGTAGCCGATCGGCTCTGTTCGGAGCCGTTCAGAAATGCTCGGAAAGACTCAGAAATACTATGTTCCTGAGCCTTTCCGAGGTTTGCCGAGGTCAGCCGAGCTGTCCTCTGGCCTTTCTGTCTGTTTCTGAGGCTCTCCGCCCTCCCCCCTCTCCTCTGGCCGCATGCGGTATTGCATGCCATTTAAGTCAATGCAGAACTAATTATTTTCATTTCCATTGACTTCAATGGGGAAACTCGCTTTGATATGCGAGTACTTTGGATTACGAGCATTCTCCTTGAACGGATTATGCTCGTAATACAGTAATAGTATAATTTCTCAGAAATGCTCCAACTTTTATTGTTAAAAAAACACCCTTGAGCTCCATTCCAGTGACTTTGCCTAGGCTGAGATGACGAGCTTGTAGGCAGGTTCAATGCTTCCACGCATGCGTTGAATCACTTTGACGCATGCGGGGGATTTGGGTCCGATGGTTAGGTGTACTAACCATCGGACATGTCCGACGGACAGGTTTCCACCGGATAAGTTTCTTAGCATGCTAAGAAACTTTTGTCCGCTGGAAACCTGTCCGCTAGGCCGTACACACGGTGGGACATGTCCGCGGAAACTGGTCCGCGGACCAGTTTCAGCGGACATGTCCGGTCGTGTGTACGCAGCCTTACAGACAGCAAAAAAGATAATTGGTGTAATACTGCTGACACTGTCAAATGGTGTCGGCCCCAGGATTATGCAGGCACCATCATATGGGAGCCACTCAGCCACAGATCGTGGAACCCGTAGCAACCTCTGAAGGAATCCTAGGGTTCCATGGAACTTTTTTTTTTAGATATTGGACACCTTTTGTTTTGAAGCACCCCAAATTTCTATTACTATTTAAACTGAAAGGTCAGTTGGGATTTAATATAAATTAGTGGCTATCAAATAAACTTCTTTATATTTGTTCCTAAAAATTTGGTGTTGGAATCTTGATGTCCCACAGAAAATGTCTGCTCTTCATTGTGTTAAAAATGAAATCTCATTTATATTTGATTGTAGTCATTCGCCCGTGTAAAAATACCACATGCCCCAATGGAGAGTGTGTCCTAAAGAAACTGGCTCCTTACTACAAGTGTCGATGCCATTACCCACATCACGGACTGTCCTGCAACCTAGGTATGATTTGCTTATGACTTTTAAAATTGCACAAATTGTTAACTTCATGTAACATACAGTAGACAGTTCTGGGACAAGTTCCATTGGCACCCAAAGCAAAGATGTCAAAATACGACCTTCCCCTCCCAAACTGATATTGATGGAGCTTGAAAATGTTGCACAAAAAGTGTCTAAGCTTGGGAAGAGTAGAGAAATGACAGCTGCTTCCTACTCACCCTAGGCCTACCACCATTAAGACTAGACATGTGCGTTTTGCAGGGCCGATCCTAGGCAGGGTGCACGGGGTGCTCTGCACCCAGGCGCCACAGAGGTGGGGGCGCCGAAGCGCCAAAGTTGCTGCCAATCATCCTGTGCACTCCCAGAAATGCTTTTTCGAGTGCCACCCTCCAAGTAACCAAAGATGCCACGTATGCCCCGCCCCCTGTAATGTGCTTCTGCTCCCAGCGTGCCCGAGCTACAGGGATCTATTGGACAAGTACTGATCTATGGGGACACCTGATGTGGGGGGGCTCTGCTGGGGGGCTCTGATGGGGGACACCTGCTGGGGGGGACTCTGATGGGGGACACTAATGAAGACTTCTTATGGGAGCATCTCTGTGTTTGAGTCGTAGCCAAAGAAACATTTGTAAAGGGGAGGAGTTAGTAAGATGACCACGCCCATCTAGGGGGCGCCAGAAATATTTCTTCACCCAGGCGTCTGTGACCGTAGGATCGGCCCTGGAGTTTTGTTTCTTAAAGCGGAGTTCCACCCAAAAGTGGAACTTCCGCTCATTTGTCTCCCCCCCTCCGGTGCCACATTAGACACCTTTTGGGGGAGCGGATACCTGTCTGTGACAGGTACCCTTCCCCACTTCTGGGGCACATTACATCAGCAACTCGGCTCCCTCCTCCTTCGCCCGGCGCCGGGCCAGTAGGAGAGTGCAGCGGTGCTTTGTGCATGTGCTTCATTACTGGGTTCCCCTACCAGCAATCGCGGCGGCAGTACCCGACAGCTGATGGAAACATCGGCTTCCGAAAAAGAATCAGTTCAACATAACGAATATGACAAAACAAAATTCTTCAATGAATGATTGCATCCGAAACTAACCAAAAATTTCCAGCGTGCATATGTCTAATTAGCATACAGGATAGAGAAGGTGTTGTGATGTGGCTACCCAGTGGTTTAGCTCTTTTGTTTTTTATTTTAGTGTATGGCAGGGTTATGTTTCCCCTTACCACTAGTCCTGGAGACCACTAGAAAGATCCCAATGGGGACACTTGTTCCAGTGACAACTCTCTAATGCCGCGTACATACAATCAGATTTCCAGTTGGAAAAACCTTGGATGGTTTTTCAGACAGAATTCCGCTCATGCTTGGCTTGCATACACACGGTCACATAAAAGTTCTCTGAACTTTCGACCGTCAAGAACGCTGTGATGTACAACACTACGATGAGCCGAGAAAATTAAGTTCATTGGTTCCGAGTATGCGTCAAATTGTTTCCGAGTATGCGTGGGAATTTTGCACGTCGGAATTTCTACAGAAGATCGGAATTTCCGATTGGAATTTTTTGAGTGAGTGAGAAACTTATATAGCGCAAAAAATGCGAACTGAATCGCCTCTGGGCGCTTAGTATCCATTCCCTGAGTAAACGTTTTTTTTTTTTCGTCCTAAGAAAAGATGGGTTATGATTTTTCTTCTGAAGGCCAAGTAGTTCACCTCCAGTCGGATGATGGTTGGTAGAGCGTTCCATAGTCTAGGTCCTTGGACTGCAAATCTTCGTTCTCCTTTGCACTTGTATCTGGAGTAGATTTTGGTTGGTGGATCGCAGAACGCGATTGGGGTAGTGAGCTTTTAGTTTTTCGCATAGATATTGGGGGGCATTTCCTTGAACACGCTTGCGTTAGACAGAGTGCCTTGAAGGTGATTCAGTCTTTTACAGGCAACCAATGACGGAATTTTTTCCGTCTGAAAATTTGAGAACCTGCTCTCAAATTTATTTGGGGCGGAAATTCCAACAGGAAAAGTCAGATGAAGCCTACACACGGTCGGAATTTCCGACCAAAAGCTCACATCGGACTTTTCTTGTCGGAAATTCCGACCGTGTGTACGGGGCATTAGAGGAAATTTCCCTTCACCTTGGCAAAATTTCTTCTCAACTATTGTGGAAATTCAACACATTGAAGTTATTCCTTGGATTTGTAGAGTCTACCTTTTGTATGATAATGCTCCTCTTTTTTGTGTCAGTGGAAGAAGTCTGCAAGCAGAACCCGTGTAAGAACGGAGGAACCTGTGTGGCGAAGGGGCTCAACAAGTTTGCCTGTGTCTGTACGAAGAGTCACAAAGGGAAGTTTTGTGAAATAGGTGTGTATGTACTAATTATTATTATAATACAAATGGTTCTTTATTTTCAACATAATTGTATTTCTCTAATGGGTATAAAAAGGAAATGAGTGTCTGGAGATTCCATGATTAAGGTGGCCATAACATATCATACTCTTTTTTATTAGAAAAAAGAATAATCAGAGTACAAATTACAGCCAGGGTACCTTAGTACCACACAATAGTACATAGTCAAAACATGTCAAATACATACTCTGAAAGTAAGCAACCTTTATATCTTATAACAAAGAAAAGTAAAAGGAAACATCACTATCTAGGATATTACCCGCTACTAGCTAATGCTAAGAAAAAAGGAAAGAAAGAAAGAGAGAGAGAGAGAGAAGAGAGAAAAAAAAAGAAGAAAAAAGGGGGGGGGGGGCAAAGACAACGTAGTGAACGGACCATCTAACGTCTTCTACCTACCAAGAAGAGTGAAAAGGAAATGATCAAAGCCAAGACACCAATCTCATCCCGAATCGAGTTGTGAATATTGATCAGAATTCTTGAACGTCACCCAGGGTAACCATGTCTGATTGAATTTTTCCGACGATTCCCTGGCAATTGCTACAGTTTCCTCCATTTGGTGAATATTCCGGGATGGAAGGAATATCCTTCGATTTCCAGTGTCTGGGAATCAAGACTTTTGCTGGAGGTGGCCATAACATGAAATGTTCATCACCTAATCTCCATTGGTTTTCAATTCATTATCTGTGCTGGCAGCAGACATCCCTTAACTGAATGATCTTAGTAGGGAAGAAAAGCAATGAAACCGGTTAGAAAACCGTATGCAACCACCCACTACTGTTTTCTCCATGATAGTATGATGATGATGTGCCTCATCCCCCATTCTGTAGCATCTACCTGCTGTTATGGTGACCATAGTAAGGTTTGTGCAAATGTCGGGCAAAAAAATAGCTTATGTCAAATTAATTGTATCTTTGTATGCAACCATGAACGAAAACAATCCATTCATGATTCTTTTTCCGTTCAGCCAAGAGACTATTGCTTGAGTTTTGCTTAAATGGTCAAGATTTTTATGCTATTTTGGACCGGGTTATACATGGCCAGGGGGTATTCATTTAGAGATGTATTTTACTCCTTTTATGTTTAACACAACATATCAAAATGTTCTCCAGAGTCACATGACTGCTTCCGAAACAACGGATTTCGATACCGTGGTCATGTCAGTCGCACAGAGACTGGACACAACTGCCTGCCCTGGGATTCTTACCATTTGAGTAGAGAGAATATCAACGCCTTCATTCCAGACATCTGGCAGCACGGGATTGGGGAGCACAACTTTTGCCGGTAGGTTTACTTATCAATGGCTGACTGCTAACACTACTTCTTCTAACACTCTAGAAATGAAAGCATCTGTCCTCCTAAAACTAATGCTTCACTTTTTAGTAGATGACAGAGAGAAAAGCCACCTCATGTTTTTTCAGGAACTCCAGTGGTGACTTCTTTGTCCTTAGATTCTGGCTCTTCACACCTGTTGTGGCCATTATGAGAAGTTCCCTCCATCCCTGCTGGATTCACTTTATAATACAGAGAATGCAGTAATCGGAATGGCATCACACCATGGTGGGTGAAAACACCTTTAAACGCCAAGATGCCTAGGAAATAAGTCAAGAACTATGGTGGTGATAACTTTCTAGCTGAGGTCCCGAAATGGAGAGTGCAGGGGTACCGTAACCCAGGGGTCGACAATATCCGAGCGCCAGGTCGCAATTGCGACAAGAAATTTTGACCTGGCGCCTGCGCCCGCCAGTAATTGAGGCCGCGGCTTTGCGGCCTATAAGGCCTATAAGGCCTCAATTACCGGCTGCCGCGGAGGCACAGGATCCTGTGTCTCCGTGCACCCCCACCTCCCCCGCCACACGATCGCGGCGGGCCCGCGACGGCCGGTAATTGAGGCAGCGGCTTTGCGGCCTTGTGAAGTCCCAAGCTCTTCCTTCTGTGTGCTGGTGCCATCTGGTGGTGGCCGTTGGCATTACAAGTTAAACAGCAATTCTAATGTAATTTTTCACTATTTTCACTGCCATCTCCTTTCCTCTAATTAGAACCCCCAAACATTATATAAATTTTTTATTCTAACACCCTGGAGAATAAAATGGCGATCGTTGCAATACTTTCTGTCACGCCGTATTTGGGCAGCGGTCTTACAAGCGCACTTTTTTGGGAAAAAAATACACTTTTTTAAATGAAAAAATAAGACAACAGTAAAGTTATCCCAATTTTTTTTAAATTGTGAAAGATAATGTTACGCCGAGTAAATTCATACCCAACATGTCACGCTTCAAAATTGCGTCCGCTCGTGGAATGCCGACAAACATTTACCCTTTAAAATCTCCATAGGCGACGTTTAAAAAATTCTACAGGTTGCATGTTTTGCGTTTCAGAGGAGGTTTAGAGCTAGAATTATTGCTCTCGCTCTAACGATCGCGGCGATACCTCACATGTGTGGTTTGAATACCGTTTACATATGCGGGCGCTACTCACGTATGTGTTCCTTAGAACTTGATGATCACATTAGATTTTGTGGTATGTTGTATACATCATGGCACTGTTGGCCCAGGTCTTTCCCTGTTCAGTGGCCATTTTGAAACACATACAGAATTACATATTTGTGTCATAAATCTGTTTTTGAAAAGAAATATGCTTCCTTGTGAAATGTATGAAGTTTACCCTTTTTTATTGTTTTTTTGGGTTAGGGTTTGTATGATTATTTTAATTTGATCAATTGTTTATAATTGTTTAAATCTGACCTCCAGCCTTCCCTTTAGTCTTGCACATTACATAGGCTCCTCTCCAGTACTGAAATAGTTTACTCTGATTTTACTGCATAAAGTGCATTATAAGCTGCAGCAAGTCAGATACAGCCTGCCACATTTCCTGGCTGGAGGGTGTGCAGGATCATCTAGCCCTTTCCTTGCCAGCCTGGCTGTCCCTCGTCCACCCCTTTTGTTTACTGGATTTCAGTTCTAATCACAGAGGCTCAAAATCACATGTGGGTATTACTTAAAGGGGAGTTCCACCCACAACTTCACTTTTTAAATATAAATACCCCTGTAATACACAAGCTTAATGTATTCTAGTAAAGTTAGTCTGTAAACTAAGGTCCGTTTTGTTAGGTTGTTACAGCATTTAGATAGTTTATAATCTAGAAATAGACAGTGCCCATCTTAAGTGTGGGCATCATGAAGCCAGACTGTATGACTTCCTGGATTTCAGCTTTGCATATCTCGCACATGCTCAGTGCACAAGCAATGTAATAGGTTTCAGTCAGGTTTGCAAGGACTACTGGGAAACATGATGCCTATCCCAGAAACCCTTGCAAATAGCCTAGGCAAATAAGGAGGAGGAAGTAATGAAGGACTACAAAATAAAGGTATTTACAAGCAACAAATTAAATAAAAATTGTCCATTCTGAACACTATGAGATTAGAGCATGCAGCACAGACAAACATAAAAAAATGGGTGGAACTCCACTTTAAGGTTAGGTAGCCTGCATACAAATACAGCCTGCCTATGAACACATTCCAGACTGACATCCACCCATCAAGGTATCATAACTTCTCCCAAGAGTCTGCCTACTGATTGCACCAGAACTGAGGGCTCCTCAGAGGAGTACAGTTGTATACAGTAATTATGTGTGGGGTTTTTTTTTGGAAGTGTGGTTCCAGCCCGGAATTTTCAGGCTGTGGTGGTGCTACCCTTTGTAGCTAGCTTGTATTTATTGGGTCATGCCTAGCTGGTTGATGTACTGTATGTACCTCCAAGTCTTACTTCTGTCACATCCACACAGGAATCCTGATGCAGCGGAAAAACCATGGTGCTATTACCTGAATGAGAAGAAGAAATTGAAATGGGACGCATGCGAAGTTCACACCTGTCCCATTGGTATGTATTTATGTTATAGCTTGCTCCCTGATTGGCTGCTTGGTTTAGGAAAACCCATTCCCTTCAAGAATATATCTAATGCCAAATTTTTGGTTGGATAGAGATGGCAATGGTTAGTACTTGTGAAGACTACACTCTCAGCTTTACCCTGCACAGAGATTTTTCAGCTCAATTAACAGCAATCTAAGCACCAGCACACACAGAAGCTTTCACCGCACATTAAGTTAAAAAAACGCATCGTTCACAGCACCTGGTGTTGTAATTCTGACCTTTAAAAAAAATGTCTGTATTACTCACTGCCACATCCAGACAGGAATGTAACAGAAATTCAGCTTAACAATTTTGAAAAGAAGATTGCAGTTTTCTTCCCTGACATCACTGCAACTGTGAAGCCGCCTTAATCCGCGACCATCCCCAGCACATCAGCCTCACCCTATGAAGAGATTTTTCGTCTTGTAAAAAAACAATCTATGGCAGCTTTCACACGGGCGTTACGTTTGTCCATTTTTCTTCTGTCTGTTAATGAATGAAAAACAGACACCCATGTATTCCTATTGGCAAGCGGATGTTAAAGGATGATCATCTGTTGACATCCGCTGATATCTGCCTTCGTTAAGACCCGTTTTTTTGTAACAAAAGAAATCCCTATTTTTCTTCAGTTTCAAAAATGGAAGCGGACCTAAATGGATGGCAACAGACAAACGGTCCTTTTGTTCCAAGAACCGATGACTCCGCAGCTGTCAGTGGGGTTCCCTGCTGACAGCTGAAAGTAAAAACAATTGTCAGCAATCATTTTTTTTTAAAAACAGCAGTGGGGTCCTTTTATAATCCATACTAGACTATTATTCAAGCATGCAGCCTGGCAGGTCAGGAAGGGGGGGGGGCACCATCCCCTTCTGAACCACACCAGGCCACATGCCTATAACCCTGGCTGGTGGTTGTGGGGGTCTGTGGGCAGGGGGCTTATCAGAACCTGGAAGCCTCCTTTAACAACGGGGCTCCCAGATCCCCTCCCATGTGAAGGCGTATGGGGTACATATTAACACTCATTCACCAAAAAAAGTGTCAAAATAAATAAAAACACAGACAGTTTTTGACACTTGCTTTTATAAAAAAATAAATGTCCCCGGCGTATATCCATCGTCAATCACGATGCCCACCACTGACCTGAAAAAAAGGGGAAAAAATGCTTTGCTCACGATGAAGGCTACCAACGTCTGCCTGCTCCACCGTCTGAGAGTTTGAAGCAAGGGACGGGGCCACCCGATGATGCCCCTGGATGACATCATCGACCAGGTGCATTCTGGGTCAATGACGTCACAAGGGAGCAAAAAAACCTGATAGAACGGAAGAATGAAAAAGAAATACCCATGTGATAGGGGCCTAACCACCAGCACACACAGTAGCCTCCACCACACGTTTATGCTCCGTTCACACTGAGGTGTTTTTCAGGAGCTAAAGGGCTAAAAATAGCAAAAATAGCACCTGAAAAACGCCTCCCCTGCAACTCCAGTGTGAGAGCCTCGAGTGCTTCCACACTGGATTGGTGCGCTTGTAGGATTGGAAAAAAAGTCCTGCAAGCAGCATCTTTAAGGTATTGCGGGAATGGTGAATACACCACTCCTAAAATGCCCCTGCTATTGAAATCAATGGCCAGTGCTGCCGAAGTGCCTGCAAAGCGTTTTAACAGCGGCGCTTTGTGGGTGCTTTTTACCCTTTCTCGGCCACTAGCGGGGGTTAAAAGCACCCCGCACAGCGGTCGAAAAGCTAAAATGACAGTTAAGTGCCGCTAAAACTATCAGCGATTTACTGCTGACACCCCGCCGCCCCAGTGTGAAAGTGCCTTTAATGTAAATATAAATTGTTTAACGCACTTGTTGCAATTCTGACCTATAAAAAATGTCTGTATTATTCAATGCCACATCCGAAGAGGAATGTAACAGATAATGTCTTCACAGATTTAAAAGTTCTTTCATTTCTATTTAGAGCATTCAGAAATTCAGTTTAATGATTTTCAAATCTTGTTTTAATGAAAAGAAAAGAAGATTCCAGGTTTGAGCCCTAACATCACTGTGATCTTGAAGCCACCCAAAACCACGACCATCCCCAGCACAACAGTCAAAGTGAATTCTTCGTTCTCCACATGTGGAATGAGAGAGATGCCTTTACTCAGCCGTGGCAGGATCATCGGGGGGAAGAGGACACAACCAGGAAACCACCCTTGGTTGGCTTCGCTGCAGCTGAAGGAGTCTTACGGCGAGTATCCCCCGGGCCATTTGTGTGGTGGCACTCTGATAGCCGAGTGCTGGATTCTGACGGCTGCCCACTGTGTGAAACCATTGTGAGTACCAGCAACCACATTGTTCTCCCGCTCTCTAGGTCCTATCCGGTTGAGTGTCAAAGCCTAAAGCTAGGTATACACTGGTAGAATTTTATTTAAAATTAAAATTTGCAGTACATTTGAATGTAATTTTAAAGTAGTTTGACTGCTTTTAACATAACATTTTGGAATACATGGACCAAAACAATAACCACATACACGGTTAGAAATTTGCACGTTTAAGAAAATTTCCAACCTGCTCCTTCGAATCCTTTGGTCACTGTGGTCAAAAATGACTGTCAGTGTGACACCGCTTAGAACAGTGGTGGTCAACTTTCTTGATATGGGGGCCTCAAGCATGGCCCTCCATATCAACAAAAGGCTGCACATAAATCTAAGTGAATAATAAGTCTCAGAGACAGCAGACACAAAACAGGATCTAGTCAAAGACTATATAAGAGATGGTCAGAAACTGTGGGATTATTACAGGAAGACTGCAAGCATGAGGCAAGAGATGGTCAGGGACTGCAGGCATCATACAAGAGATGGATAGAGACCATAGGTGTGCGCAGCCTAATGCTTTAGGGTGTGCACCCTTAAGCTCAAACACACATGCATGTGTATGTATCTACATATACATGCCCCTGGCACATTGATCTCCCTGCTGGCACAGTGAAAGAGAAGAGCATAAACACTTCTCTTATGGCAAAACCGGTAAGAAGGAGATCTTTCCCATTTTCCTGTTGCTACACAGAGCGATAACACTAATGCACATGGGGTGATTAGGGTGTGCCTGGGCACACCAGGCACACCCTGTGCGCACGCCTATGACAGAGACTATGGACATTATACAAGAGTGGTCAGAAACTGCAGCCAATATATGATGTACAAGAGATGGTCAAAGACTGCTGACATGCTGCAGGAAACTGCAGAGACTAGAAACATGATATAGGAGACCTGGATCATGCTTCAAGAAAATCATTGACTGGGAACAAATTACACAAGACTGGTAGAGATCACTGATATAACAAGGCAATAGGGAAACACAGATTAGTGTCTATAAGAGTTCTGAGGGGCCCCCTAGCAGCACAGAATTAGAAAAATGAATGAATGTTCTTACAACAAAAAATGTTGACCTAAATTCTTGTAAGGCCCCTTTCACACTACCGCGACTTCAAAGTTGTGCAATTTTGTGGCCGTGATTTTGACATGATTTCAGGGAGACTTGAGTTCTATGAACCTGAACTCGCATCAAAGTTGAACCAAAGTAGTGCAGGGACTACTTTGAAGTCAACACGACTTGAAGTTGTACTAATATGAATGGTTGTCATTGAAAATCATGGGGAACGACTTTTCATGCGACTTTGCAGTCCCAAGTCATAGGACAAGTTGTACAAGTGTGAAAGGGGCCTAAGGTATACCCAGCTTAACTATAGCCAAGCCTTTTTATTTGTTTTTGGGTAGAATGGGGAAAGCCATAGAGCTTCTATTGCCATCTCTGACCCCGTTTGGGAGATTTCCCATTAGCCCCTGTGAGAACAGGAAATCATGGGAAATCTTGCCAAAAGGGACACAGACAAAAAAAAACGAATTTCCTTGCACCAGCATGGCATAGTACTTCCGCTCACATGGATTGGTGCCAGGAAAGGAAAATTATTATACGTATTTGATTCAATTTTCATTTTCTTGGCGCCAACATGGCAACATACATATGGATGGAAATAGGCAATTATGCTGCCATAGATTGGTACCAGCAAAGTAAAATGAAGGTAAATAATTGTTACCATTTTCCATTTATTAGTAGTATGGGGAAGCATCGATACAAAATGTTTTATTGTGACAATTGTTAAATATAAGTACTGCTCCTTGTGCTGATTTTTTTTAACCCCTTCCTGCCCCCACACCAGCATCCCTTTAACTGGGCTATAACCCGATGGCTGTCACAGTGGTCTCATGGTCGGGCATTGCCTCCTGATCATTACTAAAGACCGGGTGCTGTCTATGACAGCTCAGTCAATGTGTTGGAAGCACACTCTCAGTACAGAAACATCGGCAACCCAACAAATATGTGCATTGTACAAGTGTTAAAGGGCACCTTCCTTGCATCACACTAAACTTAGGCTTTAACGTTTTAGGGCTAGTTCACACTAGCGGCTGATTTGCAATACTGCGGCTGGTATTCAGTGCCGTTTCCTTTTTTTTTTACGTACATTTTATTGAGAAATTTCATAAAGTTCAAGTGCTGGCTGCCTGGTGCAAGGCAGTGGATTGCCTTCCACTGCACTGTGCTAAAAAAAAATGCTTCATACAGTACTTTTCTTTTAGTGTGCCATGCCTGCACACCATCACAATGCAGTGGTGTTGACTGGGCAAATTGTAGACAAGGAATTTTGCCTTGCCAATGCAATAGGACTGTGCTGGAGTAGTCAGCCAATGCAGTACCACCACATGTGGTGTGACCATACCCTTAAATTGATACCAAAATCAGTTAAAAATAATAAACATGTTATATTTACCTACTCTGTGTAATGGTTTTGCACACAGCAGCCCAGATCCTCCTCTTCTCGGGGGCCCACGCTGCTACTCCTGGACCCTCACTCCTGTTGAATGCCCCCACAGCAAGCAGCTTGCTATGGGGGCACCCAAGCCAAGTCACAGCTCTGTGTGTCCATTCAGGCATGGAGCTGTGCCCTGGCCCCTCCTCCTGTCTCTCCTTATTGGCTGACAGACTTCGATTGACAGCAGTGGGAGCCAATGGTACTGCGCTGTTGTGTCAGACAATGTGGAGTGGAGTCCCAGGCAGCCGAGACACTCCTGCAACATCGCTGGATTTGCATGGAGCTCAGGTAAGTATTAGGGGGGTGCTGCATTAAGATACAAAAAAAAACACTGGGGTAGATTCACGTAGCTGCGCTTTAAGTTACGGCGGCGCAGCGTATTGTATTTACGCTACGCCGACGCAACTTACAGGAGCAAGTGCAGTATTCACAAAGCACTTGCTCCGTAAGTTGCGGCGGCGTAGCGTAAATGGGGCCGGAATTCAAATGTGGAAGGGGGGGGGGCGTGTTTTATGTAAATCGATGATGACCTGACGTGATTGACGTTTTGTACGAACGGCGCATGCGCCGTCCATGTACATATCCCAGTGTGCAATGCTCCCGAGTACGTATTGGTTTCGACGTGAACGTAAATTACGTCCAGCCCTATTCGCGAACGACTTACGCAAACGACGTTAAAAATTCAAATTTCGAAGCAGGAACGACGTCCATACTTAACATTGGCTGCGCCACCTAATAGCAAGAGCAATGTTACGACGAAAACGACTTACGCAAACTACGTAAAAAACTACCGCCGGGCGCACGTACGTTTGTGAATCGGCGTAACTAGGTAATTTGCATACTCTACGCTGAAAACTACGGGAGCGCCACCTAGCGGCCAGCGTGAGAATGCACCCTAAGATACGACGGCGTAAGAGACTTATGCCAGTCGTATCTTAGGCTAATATCGGCGTATCTTGCTTTCTGAATACAGAAAGAAGATACGGCAGCGCAGATTTGAATTTACGCGGCGTATCTATGGATACGCCGGCGTGAATTCTCTCTGAATCCGGGCCACTGCCTTTACAATCACTTTGAGACGGCCATAGACTGCTGAACCAGCCGAGATTAGAACCATGTATGAGCAGGCTGATTGCACCTGTGTTGATCCATCGATTGACTTGGGTACAACCAGCATGTTGGGTTTTTCATGTGATTATTGGCAGTGGCTATAGTCGCTAGCAATAACCACTGTGTTCTCCCGGCGGGGACGACTCTCTGGGGCCTCCCTGCCAAAAGAACACAATAGCTCCGCGGAAGGGATTCTCCCATTAGCTGTGTTTATGGGGAAATTGTGGTTGCAGGAAAGAAAATCCCACCATCTGCAGCCAGATTTAGGCTTTCCTGGGATAGAGGAATATCACACAGTCACTTAGAAGGAAGCATTGCCTGCATATGTAATGAACCAATAAAGCTGCCCCCACGTCTACATATAGAATTATTTCTCTTTCACGCAGACCACTGCCGAGTCTCTGGAAAGTGTTCCTGGGAAAATCTGATTTAAATAAGAATGAGAGTACGGAGCAGGCGCTGGAGGTGGAGAAGATCATCATACACGACAACTTTTTAGAGGGATCCTACAGCCTGCACTACGATTTCGGTGGGTGACCCTTCTGGAGGTGTAATAGAGCTGTGCTTAGTTTAAGCTCTAGAATTTGTGTCTGTTTTGAAATTAAATGTAAAAATTGTGTGAGCCTAGGTTCACACTGCTGCGAATTCAAAATTGCGGTAAAATGCGCGATTTTACCGCGATTTCGCGGCTGCGATTTTGCCGCGATTTCGGCCGCAATTTAATGTAAATCGCGGCCCGAAATCGCAAAAAGTAGTACAGGAACTACTTTTTGAAATCGCAGATGCGGCGTCGCACTGATTAGGACAGTGCCATTGCCGACAATTGCCGCCGATTTGAGATGCGATTTGACATGTCAAATCGCATCTCAAATCGTTCCAAATCGTACCCAGTGTGAACCAGGGCTTAGGAAGATCTTTCTGACTGACTCCTTCATGCCTTGTGAAATGTATGGAGATTACCTTTTTTAATTGTTTTTGGGGTTAAGGTTTGTGTGATTGTTTTAATTTGATAAATTGTTTACAATTATTCAAATCTGACCTCCAGCCTTCTCTTCAGTCAATCACAGTTGTACAAGTTCCTCTCCTGTACTGAAATTAATTACTCTGATTTCACTGCACACTGTAAGCTTCTCACAATGTGCATTAGAAAGCTGCAGCACGTCAGATAGAGCCTGTCCTTTTTACTGGATGGAGGACATCCAACATTATCTAGCTTTTTCCTCTCCAGGCCTTGTACACACGACCGGATCTATCCGCTGGGATTTATCCGCAGATCAGTTCCAGCGGATAGATCCGGTCGTGTGTACGGCCTAGCGGACATTTATCGGCGGATAAAAATCCAGCCGACGGATTTCAAGCGGATAAAAATTTCTTAGCATGCTAAGAAATCTATCCGCTTGAATCCTGTCCAGCGGATTGATCCGGTGGTCTGTACAGACTCACCGGATCGATCCGTCCGCTCCCCTCCCTCGCATGCGTCGTAATGATTCGACGCATGTGTGGAAGTCTTTACCCTTCAGCGTCGCGCACGTCACCGCGGATGGATTCCGCGCGGATTTCGATCTGATGGTGAGTACAGCCATCCAGTCTTAACTGTCCCTGGCCCGCTGCTTTCATTGGCTTTCAGTTCTTTCATAGAGGCTCAGCATCAGATGTGGGCCTTACCTAGGGTTGCCACCTTTTCTTCAAGTCAAACCCGAGCACTTTAGCAGCACACAGTAATTTTTTTTTATAGTAAAAACTATACATATATTTTGCTATTAAATAACATTTCTAATCTTATGATGTTAATAAAAAAAAGTCCCCTTTACATCAGAGTCCACAGAGTTCTCCTTTTACATCTGAATTTGCAGAGTTCCCTTTCACTTTCACTGTAAGGGGAGAACTCTGGGGACTTCAACATAAGGGATGCTCTGGGAACCCTGATTTAAGGGGGAACACTGAGAACTCTGATGTAAGAGGGAAAACTGTGGCCTATGGTGTAAAGGATAACTCTGATGTAAGGGGTGCTCTGAGAACCTGATTTACCTTATGCCCCGTACACACGATCAGGCGTTTGCCTGGCCAACGTACATCGGAATTCCGACGGAATTCCATTGGAATAAAAGAGAACATGTTCTCTATCTAAACTCTGATGGAATTCCTTGGAAAAAAGTCCGAAGGGGCATACACACGGTCGGAATTTCCGATGGAAAACGTCCGTCTGACTTTTTCCGTTGGAAATTCCGATTGTGTATACAGGGCTTTTGTGTACTCACTCAGAGGCAGGAGAGAGAAGGGGGAACCTTCAGTCACAGAAAGGGATGGATGGTGAGCTCACTCACCCCTAGGCAGTCAGCACCTCTCATCCAGATGCATCTGGGAGCCATAGTCCGGTCTGAATAATGTGTCTGGGTTTCAGGCAGTCTGAAACCTGGATGCATGATTCCAAACCCAGAACTGTCTGGGTGAATCCCGGACAGGTGGCAACCCTAGCCTTACTTATGGTGGTCTGCATGCTAACAAAGCCTGCGTAGGAATGGCAACTCCTTCAGACTGACATCCACCCATAGAAGCATTTTAAGGCCGAGTACTCACGGCAGGACATGTCCGATGAAAACGGTCTGCAGACCGTTTCCATCGGACATGTCTGGCCGGGGACTGCCCGGGGACTTCTGTTCGATGGCTATACACACCATCGAACAGAAGCCCGCGCGTAAACATTACGCGGGGCGTGTCCGCGGTGTCGCCGCGTCGATGACGCGGTGTCGCCGCAACAATGACGCGGCGACGTGGGCGGGCCGCCTTAAAAATTCTTCCACGCATGCGTCGAAGTCATTCGACGCATGCGAGGGATGCGGGCGGCAGGACATGTACGGTAGGTCTGTACAGACGACCGTACATGTCCGGGCGGACAGGTTTCCAGCGGACTGTTTTAAAACAAGTCCGGGAAACAGTTGTCCGCTGGAAACCTGTCCGATCCGTCCCAAAATGGTCCGCTCGGGCCAACACACGGCCAAACATGTCTGCTGAAACTGGTCTGCGGACCAGTTTCAGCAGACATGTTTGGTCGTGAGTACGGGGCCTTATATTTGTAATACTCCTCCACTGCTTGCATCAAGGCTGAGGGCTCTTGAGAGGAGTACAGAGACAGGGTTATTGTATCACGGTCATGTGATAGTTTAAGTTTTTGGGGTTGTATGAGTTATGTGTAAAGAGAGAGATCACACAAATATATATACAGTGATATAAAAAGTCAGGTTTCTGTGATGTAAAAAAATAAGACAAAGATAAATAATTTGAACTTTTTCCACCTTTAATGTGACCTATAAACTGTACAACTCAGTTGAAAAACAAACTGAAATCTTTTGGGGGGGAGTAAAACTAAAAAACTAAAATAATGTGGTTGTATAAGAGTGCACACCCTCTTATAACTGCGGATGTAGTCGTGTTCCGAACTAAGCAATCACATTCAATCTCATGTCTCAATCTCATGGTAAATAGGCGTCAGTGCACACTTGCCATCATTTAAAGTGCCTCTGATTAACCCCAGATAAAGTTTAGCTGTTCTAGTAGGTCTTTCCCGACATTTTCTTAGTCACAGTCAGGAGAAGGGTACAAAAGAATTTCCAAGGCATTAGATATACCATGGAACACCGTTAAGACAGTCATCATCATCAAGTTATTATCAAGTGAAGAAAATATGGCACAACAGTGACATTACCAAGAACTGTACGTCCCTCCAAAATTAATGAAAAGATGAGAAGAAAACTGGTCAGGGAGGCTGCCAAGAGGCCTACAGCAACATTAAAGGAGCTGCAGGAATATCTGGCAAGTACTGGCTGTGTGGTACATGTGACAACAATCTCCTGTATTCTTCATATGTCTGGGCTATGGGGTAGAATGGCAAGATGGAAGCCTTTTCTTATGAAGAAAAACATCCATGCCCCGCTAAATTTTGCAAAAACACATCTGAAGTCTCCTAAAACCATGTGGGAAAATGTGTTATGGTCTGATGAAACCAAGGTTGGACTTTTTGGCCATAATTCCAAAAGATATGTTTGGTGCAAAAACAATACTGCACATCACCAAAAGCACACCATACCCACTGTGAAGCATGGTGGTGGCAGCATCATGCTCTGGAGCTGTTTTTCTTCAGCTGGAACAAAGACCAGTCAATATTGGCACAAAACCTTTCTGATAGAAAGAGGAACTTCCTCTTTCAGCATGACAACAACCCAAAGCAGTGCCAGCCCAAGACATTGTGCTGCCTGGTACCAAGAATGAAATGCTGCCCCCCCCCCAAAAAAAATTGCGCCCACTAAAATGCCCCCACATCCATTATTTTATATCATGATAACTAAAGTGGATCTATCATGGCTCTATACATGTATATAGGAGTATAAAGAGGACCTGTTATGGTTGTTTACATGTATAGGAATATAATAAGGACCTGTTATGGCTCTATTCATGCAATTAACCCCACAGTGGAGTGGAGAGCGGAACGGGAGGAGCAGTCAGGCGGCAATTAGCCCCACAGTGGAGTGGAGAGCGGAGCTGGCGGAATGGGATGGCGTGCGGGCAGGAATTTGCTGCCCCCCTGAAAGTGCTGCCTGGTACAATGGTACCATCGGGTCCTATGGTAGGGCCGGCCCTGACCCAAAGCATACATCCAAATCAACAAAGGAATGGCTTCACCAGAAGAAGATTAATATTTTGGAATGGCCCAGCCAGAGCCCAGACCTGAATCTGTTTGAAAATCTGTGGGGTGATCTGAACAGGGCTGTGCACAGGAGATGCCCTCACAATCTGACAGATTTGGAGTGTTTTTGCAAAGAAGAGTGGGCAAATATTGGCAAGTCAAGATGTGCCATGCCGATAGACTCATACCCAAAAAGACTGAGTGCTGTAATAAAATCAAAAGATGCTTCAACAATGTATTAGTTTAAGGGACTCCCCCCCCCCCCGGTACATGCGGCGGTCGGTAACCCGCGTGGAGCGATCCGGGACGTTTATAGCCGCCCCCTCGCGATAGCTCCCCGGAGCTGAAGAACGGGGAGAGCCGTATGTGATCAAATACCACCAAAAGAAAGCTCTATTTGTGGGGAAAAAAGGACGGCAATTTTGTTTGGGAGCCACGTCGCACGACCGCGCATTTGCCAGTAATGCGACGCAGTGCCGAATCGCAAAATCTGGCCTGGGCATTTAGCTGCCTAAAGGTCCGGGGCTTAAGTGGTTAAAGGTGGAAAAAGTTCTGAAATGATTTATTAATGTCAGATTTTTTTACATCAGAGAAACCTGACATTTTAACAGGGGCGTGTAGGCTCTTTATATCCAATATATATATATATAAATGTAGTGACAGATGTATAAGACAGATAAAGAAAATATGACAAGAACATAAGAAACATAAGAATACTCAACTAAAGATGCTGTTTCGCCACGGAGTCCCCCATAAAGGCGTGGCCAGTAATCTGATCAGACGCATGCATGTTACATGATGCAGCTCTGGATATGAGACTAAATGTTCCAAGTGGTAACTGTAGAATTTAGACTTGTGTATAAGGAATAGGCAACTCCCTTTGCAATTTGACCCTTCAAGGACTTGGTCAGTTTACAGTCACACATGAGTAAGCAGACTTTGTCCTTTTATGGCCCCTAACCAAGATTTGAAGGCTCAGAATTCATTAGTGAGCCACAGTATGAGCCAACAAAAACAAGGAAATATAAAATATACCATTTCCCCATCAAAGGTGCTGTGATGTTTTCAGGAGGCTATGTACAGCACCCTGTCGGCCCCTCCCACCAGATATGATTACAATTTCCCCATTCCCATTTGGGATTAATATGATTAATGATTCAGTTTTGTTTTTTTTCTACATACAGCTCTTATGAAACTGAAGAAGGTGAAGGGGAAATGCGCCAGGGAGACGCGTTTTGTGAAGACGGCATGTTTACCAGACTTGGAATTTCCCCCTGGAAAGATGTGCGCCATCTCTGGGTGGGGAAGAACAGAGAGAGGTGAGTTAACATCTCGAGTAACCAGAACAGAAAAAAAAAGGTCGCAATATTACACTCTGAAAGTTTGGCTGCATTTTTGTTTTTACATTTTAAATTTGTCTTTGTTGTTTTTCTTAAAGTGGACCTGTCAGTAACTTCACCAGTCTGCAGGGATAAATTCCTGCCATGTTACAATATACAGCAAAGGTATCATTTCTCCGATACAATATCATTAAAAAGCCATTCTTGAACTACAATTTAGTGATATTGCCTAGGCAGAGATGATGCCATCAGTCTACTGCAGGCATGAGGGAGCATTTCCTCAGTCTCCTCTCCCCCGGTGATCAGACTCATACTTGCCAACTGTCCCGTTTTTAAAGGGACAGTCCCGTTATTTGGGACCTAGTCCCAGCTAATTTAGCCTGCCGGGACTTGTCCCGGCTATTGGGGAAGGCAGGTGCGGCTTCTGGGTCTCAGCAGGGACCTGAGCCTGCGGTGTGTGTTTGGGATGCAAAGCTCCTCTCTGTCCCCTCCCCTCCTTCCAGTCTCGTACTGTGCGGGGTCCTTGTTATCTCTGACTCAGCCTCCCCCTCCAATCAGCAGCGCGGTTTGCTGTGAGACCTTGGGGGCGGAGCTCACTGTAGCTCCTGTCGGCTGGCCAGAGGAAGGGAGGAGGTGAGTGAGCTGAACTTTTCTGGGAGAAGTTTCCTAGGGTGGATAGTAGTACACACTTTCAAGGAGATTTTTTCTTAGGAGAAGAATCGGGGGAGATAGTGAGTTTGAGTGTGGGGGAGGGGAGGGGGCAGGGTGAGGTCTGCAGCCCAAACACATTTTGACAGATCACTTCTAAGCATGAACACTCTGTGCAAACATCATCCAATCCAATTGCTCAGACTAGATAATGTGGGGTCATTTATAGCCATTCATGTAACCTGTGTGTGTATGTGGTGAGTTCACACCTCTGATTGTACATGTATACAGGTTCTGGGTCTGTGCAATCAGAGGTGTGAACTCACACAGGTTACATGAATGGCTATAAATGACTCCACATTATCTAGTCTGAGCAATTGGATTGGATACAGAGTGCTATAAACTGGATTACATAGATCTGTACTTACATCTAGTACTGTTGTATGATTCATTGTTTTTAGTGGATGAGTTTTTTTTTTTATTATATCTGACCATTATCGCTATCTGACCACTTCTCAGTCCCCCTCTCCTGTACATACTGCCCCCAGGTTGCATCACCCCCAGATCACATCATACAGACATCACTCCAAGCTGCTTCCTACCCCCCCCCCCCCCCCCCCGCTGAGGGACATCATTCCATGGTCACTTTCCTTCCCTTATCTTCCCAACATCACTTCCTGATTACCCCATAGACACCACAAGAAATCCCTCCCCATTATGCCACCGCCATACCCTCCAAACTCCTCTCCTGTACTAACTGTGCCCATCATACCCTCTGCACTCCTCCTCTCCTGTACATACTGCCCCAGCATACCCTCTGCACTCCTCCTCTCCTGTACATACTGCCCCAGCATACCCTCTGCACTCCTCCTCTCCTGTACATACTGCCCCAGCATACCCTCTGCACTCCTCCTCTCCTGTACATACTGCCCCAGCATACCCTCTGCACTCCTCCTCCTCTTCTGTACATACTGCCCCCATCATACCCTCTGCACTCCTCCTCTCCTGTACACACTGCCCCATCATACCCTCTGCACTCCTCCTCTGCTGTACACACTGCCCCATCATACCCTCTGCACTCCTCCTCTGCTGTACACACTGCCCCCATCATACCCTCTGCACTCCTCCTGCTCTCGTGTACATAGTGCCCCCAGCATACCCTCTGCACCCCTCCTCCTCTCCTGTACATACTGCCCCAGCATACCCTCTGCACCCCTCCTCCTCTCCTGTACACACTGCCCCCATCATACCCTCTGCACTCCTCCTCCTCTCCTGTACATAGTGCCCCCAGCATACCCTCTGCACCCCTCCTCCTCTCCTGTACATACTGCCCCAGCATACCCTCTGCACCCCTCCTCCTCTCCTGTACACACTGCCCCCATCATACCCTCTGCACTCCTCCTCTCCTGTACATACTGCCCCATCATACCCTCTGCACCCCTCCTCCTCTCCTGTACATACTGCCCCAGCATACCCTCTGCACTCCTCCTCCTCTCCTGTACATACTGCCCCAGCATACCCTCTGCACCCCTCCTCCTCTCCTGTACACACTGCCCCCATCATACCCTCTGCACTCCTCCTCTCCTGTACACACTGCCCCCATCATACCCTCTGCACTCCTCCTCTCCTGTACACACTGCCCCATCATACCCTCTGCACTCCTCCTCTCCTGTACACACTGCCCCAGCATACCCTCTGCACTCCTCCTCTCCTGTACACACTGCCCCATCATACCCTCTGCACTCCTCCTCTCCTGTACATACTGCCCCCATCATACCCTCTGCACTCCCCCTCTCCTGTACATACTGCGGAGTGGGTGGAGCTTCGGGGAAGTGAGTGTGGTAATTAATTAATAGCTGTGCTGCAAAGTGTCCCTGGAATTTTTTTTCAAATGTTGGCAACTATGCAGACTGCAACATTGTAATTTAGTAGCAAGTCACAAGGTGAGAGTCAGCAGCAGGGGCTGGCCTGAATCAGACATTTGTGAACACAGCCAAGAACTGCATAGGTACCATGATTTACATGTCTGGGCAGTCTCAGTCCAGGCAATAGATGGTGACCCTGGATGATTGTTGAACAACGATGGTGCTATCTAAGCACATGACTGTACCTAAAGTGGTTGTAAAGCTCAGATATGAAATATGAACAAAGCATATCCTCTATAGTGTGGACTTGTCTCAATCCAGAGCACTGAGTGTCATTTCTGTCTGCTGCTTCATTCCTCCACTATCAGCTAGGGATGAGCCCGATGTTCGAGTTGAACATAAGTTTGACTCAAACATCGGGTGTTCGCCTGTTCGCCGAATAGCGAACAATTTGGGGTGTTCGCAGCAAATTCGACAACCGGGGCCTATTTTGGCACTTCTCTCCTTCATGCAAATTTTTTGCTAGAAAATTAACTACTTACCCCCCGGACCATATTGCTGGTCAAAGACCAGAGCACTTTTTGCGATTCGGGACTGCGACGCTTTAACTGACAATTGCGCGGTCGTGCGACGTGGCTCCCAAACAAAATTGGCGTCCTTTTTTTCCCACAAATATAGCTTTCTTTTGGTGGTATTTGATCACCTCTGCGGTTTTTATTTTTTGCGCCATAAACAAAAATAGAGCGACAATTTTGAAAAAAAATAATATTTTTTACATTTTGCTGTAATAAATATCCCCCAAAAATATATAAAAACATTTTTTTTTCCTTAGTTTAGGCCGATACGTATTCGTCTACATATTTTTCGTAAAAAAAATCGCAATAAGCGTTTATTGATTGGTTTGCGCAAAAGTTATAGCGTTTACAAAATAGGGGGTATTTTTATGGCATTTTTATTAATATATTTTTTTTACTAGTAATGGCGGCGATCAGCGATTTTTTTTCATTACTGCGACATTATGGCGGACACTTCGGACACTTTTGACAAATTTTTGGGACCATTGGCATTTTTATAGCGATCAGTGCTATAAAAATGCATTAGATTACTATAAAAATGCCACTGGCAGTGAAGGGGTTAACACTAGGGGGCGGGGAAGGGGTTAAGTATGTCCCTTGTGTGTTCTTACTGTGGGGGGGGGGGTGGCCTCACTAGGGGAAACACTGATCTTCTGTTCATACATTGTATGAACAGAAGATCAGCGTTTCCCCCGCTGACAGGACCGGGAGCTGTGTGTTTACACACACAGCTCCCGGTCCCCGCTCTGTAACGAGCGATCGCGTGTGCCCGGCGGGGAATGTGACCGCCGGGCACACGCACGGGAGTCGGGGGCGAGCGGGGGGCGTGCGCACGCGCCCCCTAGTGGCGGCTATACGATAGGACGTATAGCTACGGGCTCTCGCCCAGGAGAGCCGACCTGCCGCCGTATAATGACGGTGGCTGGTCGGCTAGTGGTTAATCAGAACCCCCAAACATTATATATTTTTTTTTTAGCAGACACACTAGGGAATAAAATGTCGGTCATTGCAACTTTTTTTTCTCGCACGGAATCATTTTTCAAACTCCTTTTTTTTGGGGGAAAAAAAACGGTTTCATGAATTAAAAAATAACAAAACAGTAAAGTTAGCCCAATTTTTTTGTATAATGTGAAATATGATGTTACGCCGAGTAAATAGATACCTAATATGTCACGCTTTAAAATTGCGCACACTCATGGAATGGCGTCAAACTTCGGTTCTTAAAAATCTCCATAGGCGACGCTTTAATTTTTTTTGCAGGTTACCTGACACCAAGAGAAAAAAGGTGTCAGGGGAGGGAGTGACAGCCTCAGCTCTGTTCCTCCTGTGCTGTGTGAAAATGGGTGTGTCCTTCCCTCCAATCAGCTCTCAGAGCTCTACCCACTGATGTAACTTCAGCTCTCCGCCCCCTGCTTTTCAGAGCTATGAGGTCCTGTGTAAATTCTGCACTTTGAATAAAAGTAGGGGAAAGATGGCTGTAGATAAACAAGCACAACATATGCAGGAGGATTTGTTTTATCCCCATGTATCACTTGAGGCCAGTCACTTCACTAGGTTTACAACTACTTTAAGACAGTATTTCCCACAGATATTTGCTCGTTCTCCTCATAATAGGATCTGCCAATTAGGTTGGTGGACACAAATCCATGGAGGCCAATACAATGGCTCCTGTGTACAAACCCAATTCCAGGATTAATATTATCTAACTGTGTTCTGATGCAGGTTTCATCAACCACTTGCTGGAAGCCACGGTCCAAGTCATCTCTGAAGCCAACTGCACCAACCCCGCAATGTACGGGAAATTTATCGACCAGAGTATGCTGTGTGCCGGAGTACCTGAAGGGGGAGTTGACGCTTGTCAGGTAAGTCTCACTATTACATTGTCTCAAGTACCTTCAGACCCCTTCACTGCAGAGGAGCATGATATACATATGAATGCTGCCGGTCATAGCTATTTACATATGAATCCCGCCACTATTTACATATGAATGAGGGTTATTTACATGTAAACACCTGGGGCTAGATTCAGGTAGGGGCGTGCATAGTTACGGCGGCGCAGCGTATCGTATTTACGCTACACTGCCGTAAGTTAGAGAGGCAAGTGCTGTATTCACAAAGCACTTGCCTTCTAAGTTACGGCGGCGTATCGTAAATGGGGCCGGCGTAAGCGCGCGTAATTCAAATGTGGATGAGGGGGCGTGTTTTATGTTAATTCTTGGTGACCCGACGTGATTGACGTTTTTCCCGAACGGCGCATGCGCCGTCCGTGGAATTTCCCAGTGTGCATTGCTCCAAAGTACGCCGCAAGGACGTCATTGGTTTCGACGTGAACGTAAATTTCGTCCAGCCCTATTCGCGAACGACTTACGCAAACGATGTAAAAAATTAAAATTTCGACACAGGAACGTTGGCCATACTTAACATTGCGTGCGCCTCCTAATAGCAGGAGTAACCTTACGCCGAAAAAGCCTAACGTAAACGGCGTAAAAAAATAGCGCCGGGCGTACGTAAATTTGTGAATCGGCGTATCTAGGTCATTTGCATATTCTACGCCGAAAATGGCGGAAGCGCCACCTAGCAGCCAGCGTAAATATGCACCCTAAGATACGACGGTGTAAGAGACTTACGCCAGTCGCATCTTAGGCTAATGTCGGCGTATCTTGCTTTCTGAATACAGAAAGAAGATACGCCGGCGCAGATTTGAATTTACACGGCGTATCTATAGATACGCCGGCGTAAATTCTCTCTGAATCTAGCCCAGGGTCTGCAGGTGAGCCATCTGTACACAATAATAGGGCAGAGCTGGGCAACATTAGTAGCAGCACTTTACACTGAGATATCAGGACACAGCACAGGACTAAAACTTCAAGGGACAAGGGCATTTAAAATGGGATAGATGGCAAGTATGAGGCAGCTGATACGGGCCCCACAACAATGACATGGCCCTGCCTTAAAGACGACCCTGCTCTTACTGTCCGTGTAACCTGTTTGCTGGCAATGGACAACAATTGTGCCTTTCTTCCCAATCCCTCTTGAATATACCATTAACATCGATACACACAACCCTCTAATTCCCTCTTGTGTACCCTCCAGGGTGACTCCGGTGGACCCCTTGCCTGTGAACAGAACGGAGTGGTTCAAGTCGCCGGCGTGGTTAGCTGGGGAGAAAAGTGCGGCGAGAAAGACAAGCCAGGGGTCTATTCCCATGTCTACAGATTCATTCCTTGGATCAAAGAGAACATCAAAGCAAATCCATAGAACTGTAATTATGAGTATAATACAACTTATACTATAGCGCCACCCTTGTGGGCACACTGGGACTTTACCTGGAAGATTTATAGGCATCAGTGAACACAGGAAATAACAAAGTACTGGACAATGTCAGTTTTAGGCCCGTGAAGGGCCACACTTGTTATGTAATTTTATGTATATTGGGAAGCACCATAGAAGGTATTGTATTGTTTTCATTGTAATTGAAACACAATAAAAAAAAAAACCGGAAAGACAACAATATTCTGCAATCAGCATGCAATAGCCAATCCTAAAGATACATACAAACATTATTTGTCACTTGCTACACACAACACAAATGTTTTTTTAGGACATAAAATAGCTAAAACGTAAATGTAAATATGGGGCCAGATTCTTCTTTAGATCCGCTAGATCTACGTGTTTTACGATCCGCCGGTGCAATTTAGCGAGGCTAGTGCAGTATTCATCAAGCACTTACCTCGCAAATTGCACCGTTGGATCGTAACTCCCCCCGGCGGAATGCAAATTCCGCGGCTAGGGGGAGTGTACAATTCAAATCAGGCGCCGATTTAACTGCGCATGCGCCGCCGGCAAAATATCCCAGGGCGCATGCTCCAAATGACGTCGCTAGGACGTCATTGTTAGCGGCGGGTACGTCAATTGCGGCCATCGGTATTCCCGATCGACTTACGCAAATGACGTAAAAATTTGAATCTCGGCGCGGGAACGACGGCCATACTTAACATTAGCTACCCCTCATATAGCAGGGGTAGCTATCCGCCGGAAAAAGCCGAACGCAAACGACGTTAAAAAAAAGCGACGGGCGGGCGTACGGACTTAAATCGGCGGTTCTCCTCATTTGCATATCCGACGCGTAAAAAAAAGCGACGACACCTAGCGGCCGGCGGGAGATTGCAGCCTAAGATTCGACTGGTGTAAGTCACTTACACCAGTCGGATGTAAGGGAGATCTATGCGGAACTGATTCTTATGAATCAGTCGCATAGATCCGACCGTGGGATCTCACAGATACGACCGTCGGCTCTCACAGATACGACGGCGGATCAGGAGCAAGGCAGTGGGCGTGTTGTATTATAATGAAGCGTGACGGGAGCTGTGGTGGCTCAACGCGATTGGCACTGCGCTGACAAGCCATTCACCTCTGCAGCTAGAGGTTCGGATCCCGGTCTCACTACATGTGAATTGAGTTTGGTGGTCTCAGCCCGGCTCCCGGTGGGTGTGCTATGCGAGGTAAGCTTGCGCTTAGTACGCCCATCCCCCTCCCGCAAAAACCACCACACTTACACGCACTCGAAATTGGGTTAACATGCACGCACTTTGACCACGCGGTCTCTAAAAAGAGAGGCGAAGGACTAACGGGGCTGGTTGAGCGGGCTAGATCCTCTCACTCCCTTATAGAGAGTCCCTCTGCCCCGTTGGGCTTCAAAGCGGAGCAGGTAGGGCGGGCTGTGTGGGAGGACCCCCTCACACACCCGCCATTGCCACCCAGGGCAGGTGGCAGATTGCCTCTGGGGGAGGCCTGCCTACTCCCAAATCCTGCAGTCCGGCTCCTCTCTCGAGTACACGCACAAAATACACTTTAAAAAAATAAAATAATGAAGCGTGACCCCATGTAAATGCATGGCCAAACGAACGGCGCATGCGCGCGCATGCTCAGAGTCCCGTCGAATTTACTCCCTAAGATACGCCAGGTCCATTCATGCGACGTGAACGTAACCTACGCCCAGCCCCATTCACGTACGACTTACATAAACAACGTAAAATACGACAGCTGTTCCGACGTTTCCGACGTCCATACCTTAACATGATTTACCCCTGCTTTATGAGGGGTAAAACTACGCCGGACGTACGCCTTACGTAAACGGCGTAGCTTACTGCGACGGGCGCAAGTACGTTCGTGAATCGGCGTATCTAGCTCATTTACATATTCGACGCGTATATCAACGGAAGCGCCCCTAGCGGCCGGCGTAAATATGCACCCAAGATACGACGGCGTAGGAGACTTACGTCGGTCGTATCTTGCCAAAATTCAGGCGTATCTGCTTTCCTGAAAAAGCGTATAGATACGACGGCGCACATTTGGACTTACGACGGCGTATCTGGAGATACGTCGTCGTAAGTCCTTTCTGAATCCCGGCCACTGTTTTTGGCGTTTAATGATTGCAATCTCTGAAATCTGTTAACCAAGCGCACGCCTCTTCATATCAACAGTCATACAGGACAGACACCGTCTGTATTGATCAAATTTATTCAGTACAAACAAATCAAAATTCTACAAATGACTTTTATCAGTTCCATTGCTTCTAGTTCACAACTGATCCCGCCAGTCCTATGATAATGAAAAGCCAAACGGTCCTAATCCTGGAACTTGTTGTTGGAGGTCTGGAGGAGGGATGATAAGGCACTTAAGGCCTCCATAGCAGAAGTTGGTAGCTGGCGCATTGTGTGCTTGATGTGGGTCAATGAAGAAAGTGTTGCCTTCCACCCAATAAAACAACGTTTTACACTTAATACAGATTGTACCAGTACATTCCAACTACAGACATATTACGATCTGATTGTACAATCTCTTTTAGGTTGACCACCTATGAGGTACAAGGGCTGCCTTAATAATTCCATTCCATTTTTTTCCAGTTGGGGACGCCCTGGTGGTAAGTGTGAAGGAGACTGTAGGATCAGATTGTAACATCTGGGGCCAGTTCAATATAACAACCAATTCCATAGTGCAGAGAAGAGCAAGCAGGGCCACGGGATCTACATCCCAACTGTGATATGTCCGAGACGGAATCCACTTATTTCCTTATTGGTACAGCCTTCCGCCGCTTCACGTGTAGGATTTCTGATGCGTCAGGGTTTACACCAGCCTGCTGGGGAGACTGCAAATCCCGTTCATCCTGAAGACAATGAGGGAAATGGAAAATGAGATGCGCTGATAAATGCGTTTCTGAATTATTATTTTTCTTTAACATAGCGAAGATGAATTCTGTAGAGTAATACAGAGTACAAAAGCCATCAATCTTTACCCTGCCTGGACCTCCTTGGAGACCTCAATGGCATTGACTTCTTATAGCGGCACAAGGTCAGCCATAGACATGAATGAGCTGCTTGGCCATCAAATTCAACTGAGAAGTTTGATCGGCCCACTGATCTCTATGGCTGACTCTCAAGTTGTAGTAAGCCACTGGCCCCACGGAGCCTTTGAAGGTTGTGCGGTAGTGGTTATACAGTATATACAGAGAGTTCTGGGGTGCTCTTGGAGTCAAGGCCAAGGGGTGAATAGGGTGCACTGGAATCACTAGATAATACAGGATGCTCAGGGTTATATTTGTAGTCACTGGGCCCACTGGATTCACTAGATGACAAACAATGTTTTAGGGCAGGGGTCTCAAAGTACCGGCCCGCGGGTCATTTGCGGCCCGCGGACCGGTTCTAAATGGCCCGCAGGCAGGGCGGGGGGTGCCGCCGAAGTGGGGGGAGTAGATTTTCTTCACATGCAGAGTAGTGCAGGAAGCGTCTGTAATAAGTTCACTTGTTTGTCATGTCACGCTGCGGCTGCTCCCCGCCCCCGGCGGCCCCCCCTCTCTTCTAGTCCATCCCTATTTGCTTGTGATATCACCTGGGATGGACGAGAAGAGAGTGGGGGGCCGCCGGGGGGTGGGGAACAGCCGCAGCGTGACATGAGAGAGAAGTGAACTTATGACAGACGCTTCCTGCTTTACTCTGCATGTGAAGAAAACCACAAGTAAACGCTGACCTGTGCCCCATGTACTCTGGGTCCTCATGTACCCCTCATGTGCCCTGATTGTGCCCTCATGCGCCCCATGTACCCTCATGTACCCTAAGTGTGCCCTCATGTGCCCCATGTACAATGAGTGTGCCCTCATGTTCCCCAGGTACCCTGAGTGTGCCCTCATGTTCCCCATGTACTGAGTGTGCCCTCATGTTCCCCATGTACCCTGATGTGCCCCATGTACCCTGATGTGCCCCATGTACTCCGATTGTGCCCTCATGTGCCCTATGTACCCTGATGTGCCCTGATTGTGCTCCATGTGCCCTGATGTGCCCCATGTACCCTGATGTGGCCTATGTGCCCCATGTGCTCTGATGTGCCCCATGTACCCTGATTGTGCCGTCATGTGCCCCATGTACCCTGATTGTGACGTCATGTTCCCCATGTACCCTGATGTGCCCCATGCACCCTGAGTGTGCCCTCATGTTCCCCATGTACCCTGATTGTGCCCCATGTGCCCTGATTGTGCCCCATGTGCCCTGATTGTGCCCCATGTGCCCTGATTGTGCTCCATGTGCCCTGATGTGCCCCATGTGCTCTGATGTGCCCTGATGTGCCCCATGTGCCCTGATGTGCCCAATGTACCCTGATGTGCCCAATGTACCCTGATTGTGCCCTCATGTGCCCCATGTACCCTGATGTGCCCTGATTGTTTCCCCAATGTACCCTGATGTGGCCCATGTGCCCCATGTACCCTGATGTGCCCCATGTACCCTGATGTGCTGGGCTCTGTACCCTGATGTGCTGGGCTATGTACCCTGATGTGCCATGTGCCCTGTCCTGATGTGTTGTGCCCTGATGTGCCATGTGCCTTGTCCTGATGTGCCTTGCCATGCCCCGTACCCTGATGTGGCCTGTTGTGCTGTGCTCTGATATGCTGGGCTCTGTACCCTGATGTGCTGTGCCCTGTACCCTGATGTGCTGGGCTCTGTACCCTGATGTGCTGGGCTCTGTACCCTGAAGTGCGCTGTGCCCTGATGTGCGCTGTGCCCTGTACCCTGATGTGCGCTGTGCCCTGTGACCTGATGTGCTGGGCTCTGTGACCTGATGTGCTGGGCCCTGATGGTGAGCGGTCAGTGTGTAGTGTAGTGGTCAGTGGGGTGTGTAGTGGTCAGTGTGCAGTGTAGTGGTCATTGTGTAGTGTAGTGGTCAGTGTGTAGTGTTCAGTGGTCAGTGCGTAGTGTGCAGTGTAGTGGTCAGTGTAGTGTGCAGTGTAGTGGTCAGTGTGCAGTGTAGTGGTCAGTGTGCAGTGTAGTGGTCGGTGTGCAGTGGTCGGTGTGCAGTGGTCAGTGTGTAGTGGTCAGTGTGTAGTGGTTAGTGTGTAGTGGTCAGTGTGCAGTGTAGTGGTCAGGGTTAATAATGCATCCACTGACACCAGTGCTGGGGGGTTAATAATGCGTTCACTGACACCAGTACTGTTGTTTTTGAAGTTTGAAAGTTTGCATGCGGCCCCCCATGGCATATGAAAACTCGTCTTGTGGCCCTCAGGTAATTTGAGTTTGAGACCCTTGTCTAGGGTGCACTGGAGTCACAGGATCACTAGTTAACACGGAATACTCTGGGTTGCACTGGAGACACAGCGGTCATAAGATGACACATAATATGGGTTCATAGAAGTACACTGGGGTCACTAGATGACTGGATACTCTGGGCTGGACTGGAGTCACAGAAGTAAGTAAATGGCACAGGATGCTCTGGAGAGCACTAGAGTCACGGTTGCACAGGGGCCAACTGGGGTCACTAGATGACACTGGGTACTCTGGGCTGCACTGCAGCCACACGGTCTACGCAGGAGTCACTGGATTACTGAATACTCGGGGCTGCACTGGAGTCATAGGAGTCATTAAGTGGCACAGGATGCTCTGGAGTGCACTGGAGTCGCAAGTGGACGGGGGCACATTGGAGTCACTAGATGGCACAGGATACTCTGGGTTGTACTGGAGTCACAGGGCCCTGGCCCACAAAGGTCATTAGATTACACAGATTGCTGTGCGGTGTCCCAGAGTGGGAGCACACTGGGTTTAATAGGTGACACTGGATACTCTGGGCTCCATTGGGGGTCACAGGAGCCACTAAATTACACTGGATGCTCAGGATTTCATCAGATACACAGGTTACGCTTGACACTCTGGGCTGCACTGGAGTCACAGGGCCCACAGGGGTCACTAAATTACACTGAATGCCCTGGGGTGCACTTAATTTGGAGGGTTCAGTAGATGGCACTGGATACTCCTGGGCTGCATTGGAGTCACAGAGGCCACTAGGTGGCATAGAAAGCTCTGGGGTACACTTAGGGTTATGGAAGTGTACAGGGGAGAGGGGGGCACAGAGACACCAGATGACACTGGAGGCTCAAGAGTTAGTGGGAGCCACAACACAGGTAACACAACACTAGAAGACACAGGGTACCCAGAGGCTGGAACAGAGGAGCAAAGACTTGAGGCTGAAGCCTGGGGCTCATCTAACGTGTGGTGATGCATTGCCTGATCACTAAGACATGCTTTGCATTTCGGTACCAATCAGAAGATCTGTCTCTTGACTGATTGCTGCGCCGGCACTTCAGTTAAAACCCAGAAATGTTGACAACCGTGTGTCAGAGAGGAGACCCAGTGTTGGATCTCCAAAGTGGTAGGCGTGACAGATATACTGTAAAGCATGGAAAACCAATTTACCAGAACTTTTTATATTTGGTTCCTCTTCGCAAAGACTAACTCCATCATGGTGGCATAGGAAAGGTACGTATACTAACATTTTAGGAACAACCCTTCTCCACAGGTCATGACAAGTTTAAAATACATTTAGCCAAATTATCTAAAAATGTATTTTGGGTTCATTACCTCTGAAGCTAATTGTGCCTCCACGTCCTGAGCATTTGCTAATTCTGCTGCCCGACGGGCAAGTTCCACCTTGTAATACCCGGGAGGGGTCCAGCCCACACCCTTCATCCAGTTGAGGTCGGCCTTGTATTTTACCTGCAAAAAAAGCAGAAAATATATAATTAAGGAATAAACAACGTCCCTCCTGCACACACAATAGGCTCAATTCACAAAGTTCACACGCCAGTATAAGGAC
This sequence comes from Rana temporaria, assembly GCF_905171775.1. Lineage (NCBI taxonomy): Eukaryota > Metazoa > Chordata > Amphibia > Anura > Ranidae > Rana > Rana temporaria. The sequence continues at coordinate 36,287,801 of NC_053496.1, read as the reverse complement.
ACTTATTTTGATCCTTTAAATTGTGACAGTTATTTTTAGCTGAAGCCAATGAGATTTCAAAATGACAGTCACGTGGCTGAAAATAAAAATCCTTACCCTGTGTTAAAGTGAACTGAACCTAATATAATCTGTCACTAAAGTCTACAGGTCTGAGGTGTCCCCAATGTCCTAATTTAGGGTCATTTTGCACCTCAAGAAGTTATTGATAAGTCGTCTACATCCATATTTCCCAACACACTCTTGGCTACAGTTCCTTGCGCCCTTGTGAGGATATTGAAGAAACGTGAACTGTCTGTGAGGACTGAAGACAGATTTGAGATCTGCTTAAAGCGGAGGTCCTCCCGATTATTATTTTTTTTAAAAGCCAGCAGCTACAAATACTGCAGCTGTTGACTTTAAAAAAAATGGACACTTACCTGTCCAGGGCGCCTGCGATGTCGGCAGCTGAGGATGAGCAATCGCTCATCTCTCGGCTGCCCCCGCCGCCATCCTCGGTGAGGGAATCAGGAAGTGAAGTGTTGCGGATTCACTGCCCGGTTCCCTACTGCGCATGCCCGAGTAGCGCGGAGCGCCCTCACTAGTCCCCGCTCTCTTCTGGGACATGTGTGTTTCCCAGGAGACAGCGGGGGGGGGGGGGGTGGAGTCTGTGCCCAGAAGTGGGTGCAAATACCTGGAGGGTTCCAAAAAGAGGAAGTTCCATTTTTGTCTGGAACTCCGCTTTAAGCTTAATCTACTTATATTGTACCGTCTTCGGTTCCTCCTTTCACCCCTCATCGACATGTTAATGACATTTTGTAAATAAAACTTTTCTGTTTTCATTATATACTTCACTTTATATCCGGTACAGGATATCATTTTGACATCAAACTTCGATTTAGTTTTAGCTATAGTCTTTTGACTATAATGCCATTTTAGTTTTATTCATAGTTTAGTGGCTCCTCTTCTTTTTTATACTCAGTTGTGACATGACGCTACTCTTATATCAAGACATCGCTTGTATATCAAGGCAAAATTTATTAAAACATTTTGCTTGTCTTGCAAAACGCTCTCAAACCAAGTTACTCTCAAACCAAGGTTTTACTGTATTCAATTAAGTTTTAGTCAAAGGACTATGACTAAAACGAAACTGAATACATATATGCATATATATGTTGGAGGGCTTTGGTGAGATATCAGGGGTCTTAACAGACCCCTGACATCTCCCCTTTGAGACTAAGGGACTAAGGACACAGATTTCCCAGTCCCTTTCTCTGCAGTCTCAGCTAAAATGAATGGAGAGAAGCTCCTCTCCATTCATAAACTGAAGCATAGTAAACACAGATTACAATGCTCAGTTATGTGAATGACAGAGTCAGTGATCACTGACTCTGTTTATTCTGAAAAGGTAGGAGCCGGATTTAGCGGGAGCCTGATCACAGAGGGGGAGAGCTACATGGAGGGGGGAGAGCTACACAGATCACGGAGTGGGAGAGCTACACGGAGGGGGGAGAGCTGCACGGATCACGGAGAGGGAGAGCTGCACGGATCACGGAGGGGGAGAGCCGCACGGATCACGGAGGGGAAGAGCTACACGGATCATGGAGGGTGAGAGCTACACGGATCATGGAGGGGGAGAGCTGCATGGATCACGGAGTGGGAGAGCTACACGGATCACGGAGGGGGTAGCTGCCACAGAGGGTGGAGAGCTGCACGGAGGGGGAGAGCTACACGGAGGGGGGAGAGCTGCACGGATCATGGAGGGGGGAAGCTGCACGGATCACGGAGGGGGGGGGGGGAGCTGCCACAGAGGGTGGAGAAGAATTTGCAGATAAAAAAGATCAGTGGTAAGAAAAGATGAAAATTGGCCTTAGATAAGGTCATGGAAGGAAAGGGGTTACTATAGGCCACACTATAATGATCCTGGTCCTAATAATGATAAACTCAAGATATGGTATCAAAAGGTTTATTCTAGTGATTTAAATAATCAAATAGGATCAAATTCAAATATCACGACACAGTTTAAAAGAACATGGTATTAATTACCTAATATCTGACCATGAACACATGGTCAGATATTAGGTAATTAATACCATGTTCTTTTAAACTGTGTCATGATATTTGAATTTGATCCTATTTGATTATTTAAATCACTAGAATAAACCTTTTGACCTTATCTAAGGCCAATTTTCATCTTTTCTTACCACTGATCTTTTTTATCTGCTAATTCTTCAACATATGCTAATGGTTACGGCCCCACTCCCATCATTGATGAGCGATCCCACATATATTCATTGTTCACTGGATCAGACTTGCGCATACCCCCATCCCCTCTTCCCCCCAAATGTTTACACAGAGGGTGGAGAGCTACACGGAGGGGGTAGAGCTACACGGAGGGGGTAGAGCTACACGGATCACGGAGGGGGAGAGCTACATGGAGGGGGAGAGCTGCACGGAGCACAAAGGGGGAGAGCTACACAGAGGGTGGAGAGCTGCACGGAGGGGGAGAGCTACACGGAGGGGGGAGAGCACGGATCATGGAGGGGGGAAGCTGCACGGATCACGGAGGGGGGGGAGCTGCCACAGAGGGTGGAGAGCTGCACGGAGGGGGGAGAGCTACACGGAGGGGGTAGAGCTACACGGAGGGGGGAGAGCTACACGGATCACGGAGGGGGAGAGCTACATGGAGGGGGAGAGCTGCACGGAGCACAAAGGGGGAGAGCTACACAGAGGGGGGAGAGCTGCACAGAGCGGGACAGCACGGGGACAGTCAGCAGTGATCGGTGCGGCTTTGGGGGAAGTTACAAGCACCGATCACCGCTCTATAACTTTCACTAAAACAGCTGAAAAGGGGGCAGATCAGTGCTTGTAACTCCCCTGCCGCTCCGATCGCCCCTGACTGCCCAAGTATCGGGTGAAGCATCAGAGCATTTCCCCCGAGTACAAGTACTTGGGTAAATGCTCGGTATCGGTACCAATACCGGTACTAGTATCGGTATCGGGACATCCCTAATATATATATACTGTATATATCACAAGGGCTAAATCTGTGTCTGTAATGCATGTTCAAACCTTAATACTATAAATAATAACATGTTATTAGATTTTTCCATTTTAGTTTTAGTCGTATTTTGTCATCTGAATTGTTTTAGTTTTAGTTATATTTTAGTAGACTAAAATAGTATTAATTTAGTAAATGAAAATATATTAGTCTACGAAATTAACATTAGTACAGGCTCCTCTCCTGTACTGAAACTGGCCTGTGTGCTTCTCTATGCAAAGGGTGATCATGGCTGGGTGGAAGGGGCCAGTAGGGTGTTGTACATAGCTTCCAGAAAACATCACAGCCCCCTACCCTCAGTCCTGAAGCAGTGGGATGGCTCTTGGGCGGAGTTATGCAAATATGAAAATGCCTTCACCCCTCCTTATGCCCACGCCTTCCTTTGTGCAGCCCCTCCCTCTGAGCTCACCCCTCTCTATGCCCACCGTTCCTCTGTGCAGCCCCTCCCTCTGTGTTCACCCCTCCCTATGCCTACGCCTTCCTCTGTGCAGCCCCTCCCTCTGTGCTCACCCCTCCCTATGCCCACACCTTCCTCTGTGCAGCCCCTCCCTCTTTGTTTACCCCTCCCTATGCCCACACCTTCCTCTGTGCAGCCCCTTCCTCTGTGCTCACACCTTCCTCTGTGCAGCCCCTCCCTCTGTGCTCACCCCTCCCTATGCCTACGCCTTCCTCTGTGCAGCCCCTCCCTCTGTGCTCACCCCTCCCTATGTCCACGCCTTCCTCTGTGCAGCCCCTCCCTCTGTGCTCACCCCTCCCTATGCCCACACCTTCCTCTGTGCAGCCCCTTACAGGGGCGGACTGACAACTCATGGGGCCCCCGGGCTTACAGATGGCCACCATGCCAGGAGGCAGTGCAGAGTCGGGGCAGCTAAAATCTCAAAAACACAGATTTTTACATACTGTCCCTGGTTTTATTGAGCCTGGCAACCCTGATGGGGCCCCCTAGTGGCACGGGGCCCTCGGGTAGTGCCCGAGTGACTCAATGGTCAGTCTGCCCCTGAACATTTAGCAACATATTGCTGCACTTAGAGGCGCCCTTTTTCTCTTTTATACTCTGTAGCTCCTGCTGGATTTTGCTTCCAATCCCCTTACGGAGGCTTCCATTTGTGGACATTTTATGGTTACACAACCTGGTCACATTGCTATAATCTTTTTATATGGACTATAAACTGAAGGACTTGTGAGTAAATGGTTGAGGAACGAATCATCTGAGTTTCCATTATTTCTTATTGGGAAATTAGCTTTGATATACAAGTGCTTTGGATTACAAGCATGTTTCCGGAACAAATTATGTTCGCAATCCAAGGTTTTACTGTAATTATACTTGGTTCTATGTGCATTTAAGTGGGCTCGCCATGCCATTACCTTGAGGGATTTGCATTTGGGAGTTTAAAACAGGCAGTGAGGAAATGTGATATCACCTCCTAACTGCCAGTCAAAAAAGACACAAAGAACAATTATGAAATTAAATAGACCCCTCATAATAAATGGCTGTTGATGGTACGTACGTCGCTCTGCAGACTGTGCGCTTGCTTGGCGTGTTTTAGCGTGAGCTGCTGCGGGTCACACGTGTACTGGTGGAAGTGCTGGCGGTAGTTGACGTTGCTGGCTTGCTCCTGGCTCCTTTTGGCCTGGATAAATCCTGGTTGGTTCAGGTGCGTGTGGACCTGCGACCTGGTTTCCTCTGAGTGCCTCTTGTACTCGCGGTCGCTCTGAAGTTTGCCGACCTTCATCACGTGCTGCGTCTTGGGGTCGTCAATAATGCTGCGGAAACCGATTTGATGTCCCCTCTCCTTGACGAAGGCTTCTTTGTAACGAAACTGCAGAGAACACAACGATTTCAAGTCAGACATGAAATAGGAACAAAGCATATCTTTCTACAGTGCCTTGCAAAAGTATTCACCCCCTTGGCATTTTTCGTGCTTTGTTGCCTCACAACCTGGAATTAACGTGGATTGTTTGAGGATTTGCATCATTAAATTTACAGAACATGCCCACAACTTTGAAGATTTTTTTATTTTATTTTTATTGTGAAGCAAACAACAAATAGGACAAAATAACATAAAAAAAGTCAATGTGCATAACTATTCACCCCCCTAAAGTCAATACTTTGTAGAGCCACCTTGTGTGGCTATCACAGCTCCAAGTCGCTTTGGATAAGTCTCTATGAGCTTGTCACATCTTACCACTGGGATTTTTGCCCATTCCTCCTTGCAAAACTGCTCCAGCTCCTTCAAGTTGGATGGTTTGCGCTTGTGAACAGCAATCTTTAAGTCTATTGGATTAAGGTCTGGGCTTTGACTAGGCCATTCCAACACATTTACATGTTTCCCCTTAAACCACTCAAGTGTTGCTTTAGCAGTGTGTTTGGGGTTATTGTCCTGCTGGAAGGTGAACCTCCATCCTAGCATCAAATCACACACAGAGTGGTACAGGTTTTGCTCAAGAATATCCCTGTATTTAGCACCATCCATCTTTCCCTCAACTCTGACCAGTTTCCCAGTCCCGACTGCTGAAAAACGTCCCCACAGCATGATGCTGCCACCACCATGTTTCACGGTGGGGATGGTGTTCTTTGGGTGATGTGATGTGTTGGGTTTGCGTCAGACAGAGTTTTCTTTGATGGCCAAAAAGTTTAATTTTTTTGTCTCATCAGACCAGAGCACCTTCCTCCATACATTTTGAGAGTCTCCCAAATTCCTTTTCCCAAACTCAAAACGTGCCATTTTGTTTTTTTTGCTGAAAGTAATGGCTTTATTCTGGCCACTCTGCCATAAAGCCCAACTCGATGGAGCGTACGGCTTATTGTCATCCTATGTACAGATACTCCAGTCTCTGCTGTGGAACTCTGCAGCTCCTCCAGTGTTACCGTAGGTCTCTGTGCTGAATCTCTGATTAATGCCCTCCTTGCCCGACCCGTGAGTTTTGGTGTGCGGCTGTCTCTTGGCAGGTTTGCTGTTGTGCCATGTTCTTTCCATTTGGTTATGATAGAAGTTGATGGTGCTCCTAGGGATCATCAAAGATTTGGATGTTTTTTTATAACCGAACCCTGACTTGTACTTCTCAACAACATTTTCCATTACTTGTTTGGGGAGTTTCTTGGTCTTCATGGCAGTGTTTGGTTAGTGGTGCCTCTTGCTTAGGTGTTGCAGCCTCTGGGGCCTTTCAGAAAGGTGTGTATATGTAATGACAGATCAAGTGACGCTGAGATTGCACACAGGTGGACATCATTTCACTAATTATGTGACTTCTGAAGGTAATTGGTTGCACCGGAGCTTTTTATGGGCTTGATAACAAATGCACATTTTATGTATATATTTTTCAAATTTTACTTCACCAACTTAGACTATTGTGTTCTGATCCATCACATATCATTCAGATTAAAAAACATTGAACTAAAGGCTGTAATGTAACAAAATAGGTAAAAAGCCAAGGGGGTGAATACTTCTGCAAGGCACTGTATAGTGTGTGCTTGTATCAATCCAGAGCACTGAGTGTCAATTCTGTATGCCAACTCCTTCCTCTCTCCCCACCCCCTGCTTTCTGAAAGCTCAGAAATGCTGTGTAAATTCTGGACTTTGAACTGATGTAGAGGAGAGAAGACTGCAGATAAACAGGTACAACGTATGTAGGGTGATTTGTTTCATTCCTGTGTATGATCTCAGGCCAGTCGCTTCACCACTTGAGTATATGTAAGGGTTTACAACTTCTTTAGCATGTGTACCTATTTGGGGTTTTCACTATAAAGGCTTCCTCTTATTTCTTATCTTGGTGACACCAAAGGCATGACATTAGGGGAAAGCACACTAGCATCAATAAAAACATAACACATGGTTCTAACCTTTCTCCATTTCATCCAAAACTAGAAAAAAAGGACGCAGTTGGGCTTTAGATCTACCATCTCTTCAGTAAGAACTCCCACTAACTAATCTCATCCATTGGAATCAAACCTAGTTTCATCCGGAATTGTTCACTTACATCACTGGCGATCTCTCGGGAGGCTTTGGCGGTTTGGAAGGGAATGGCGTCCAGTCTCAGGTCATAACCGGCTGCCCTGGACTGCTCCCACAGCGTCTTGTAGGCTTTCTAATGATTTGCAGGAAAAAATCAAACCGTTAAATTATACTGAAGAATTAAAACTGAAAAACACAAAAAGTTATATATATATTAGTATATATATCCCTCACTAGCCATAAAGGATATAAATCCCCTTTCTGTGTAACAAATGCCTTCCCATTGACTGTAGCAGTGACATCATCACTGTGCTGTTCATAGCCTGTGCATGGCTGTGGGAGGGGCCCAGCAGGCTCCACCCACTAGAGGCTGCCTGAAGACAACTACAGGAGGGGGTGAAGACAAGACCAGTCACTCTGCACAAGGAGAGAGAACAGCAGTGAGCGGTCTTTATTACAGGAAAAGTCTCACACTGGATTACTGCACAGATCTGGAGGAAATACACAAATCACACAGAGATTCCAGGAAGAATACACATGATTAATGGATTTAGACAATTTTGATCTGTGACTCTTTTCAAGAGTTTTTCATCACTTTCTGACCCTGTGACATCTCAGTAGAAATAACAGAGGGGGTTGTCACTGGCACAGGAAGGCATGGACAGCATGGGTGGTGAAGGGTTGGAATTTCCTGCAATGTTTTTGTTTTTCAATGGGTCTTACAGGGATAGGATATCAGGCAAAATCTTCTCAATGGAGTCACAGACAGAAAAAAAAAACCCTAATGAAAATAAAATGTTTCGGTTATAAACATACACTATATTTTCAAAAGTATTGGGACACCTTCCTTTACACGCACATGAACTTTAATGGCATCCCAAATAAAATTATGTGAAAAAATTATTTTCTATCTTTTTTGTATTAATGAGTTGATTTTTTTCATTAATTAAAAAGTATGTGACTCATATTTTTATCTATTTTTTATTAAAGTCTATGTGTGTTGAATTTATATGTACTTATTAATTAAATGTACAGTATGGGCTAGATTCAGAGACAGTTACGCCGGCGTATCAGTAGATACGCCGTCGTAACTCTGAATCTGCGCCGTCGTAAATTTAAGCGTATTCTGGAAACCAGATACGCCTAAATTAGGCTAAGATACGAGTGGCGTAAGTCTCTTGCGCCGTCGTATCTTAGTTGCATATTTACGCTGGCCGCTAGGTGACGCTTCCGTCGATTTCAGCGTAGAATATGCAAATGAGCTGGATACGCCGATTCAGAAACGTACGTGCGCCCGGCGGATTTTTTTACGTTGTTTGCGTAAGGCTTTTTCCGGCGTAACGTTACTCCTGCTATATGAGGCATAGCCAATGTTAAGTATGGACGTCGTTCCCGCGTCGAATTTTGTAAATTTTACGTCGTTTGCGTAAGTCGTTCGCGAATAGGGCTTTGTGTAAATTACGTTCACGTCGAAAGCATTGACTATTTGCGACATGATTAGGAGCATGCGCACTGGGATACGTTCACGGTCGGCGCATGCGCCGTTCGTGAGAAACGTCATTTACGTGGTGTCATGTTTTATTTGCATAAAACACGCCCACCTCTTAACAATTTGAATTCGGCACGCTTACGCCGGCAGATTTACACTACGCCGCCGCAACTTACGGAGCAAGTGCTTTGTGAATACTGCACTTGCCTCTCTAAATTGCGGCGGCGTAGCGTAAATAACATACGCTACGCCCACACAAATTTACGTCCCCCTACCCGAATCTAGCACTAAGTGTGTTGAATTTCTAATTAGTGTGTGTGTGTGTGACTTGAATATTATATACTTTTATTAATTGTTTGTGAGTTGATTTTTTTTGAATTGATTAAAAAAAACATATGCCACTTACATTTTTATATTTTTTTAATCATAAAATTGTACGGGACTTGAACTTTCATACATTTTTATTAATTAGTGTGTATGTGACTTGAATTTGAATAATGTTTTTATTGATTAAACTGTATGTAAAGATAAAAAAATAAAATGTTCTGGCTTTGGATAGAGTAGGGACGAATTAGAACCCTTGCTGAGATTTTATTGCATAGCATGGGATCTTGGTCCCAATGGTACTTACGTCACTTATTTGCGAAGCGTTGATTCGCGCCCGTATGAAGTCAGGGTGATCTGGAGGTAGAGTGTACTGGTGCCGAGATTCCTGATCTCCAGATTTATACAATCTCTGGAAAACACAAACAGAAATCTCATGAAAATAAACATGGAAAGGCAATATCATCTGGTGCTACGAAATGAAATCATTCAACATTTTTACTGTACAATGCACAAGCAGAGGTCAGAAAAACTGAAATTCTGCAGGACAAAAATAAGGTTTGGAAACTCAGAAATACTCCGTTCTCTGGTGTTTCCAAGCTGAGTTATCCTTGGGCCTTTCCAAGTGTTTCCATGGCTCTCCGGCCCCCCCCCCCCCCAACCTCTGGCCACATGCGGTATTGTATGCCATTGAAGTCAATGCAGAACAAATTATTTTCATTTCCATTGACTTCTATGGGGAAAAATCGCTTTGATATGCGAGTGCTTTGGATTACAAGAATTCTCCTGGAACGGATTATGCTCATAATCCAAGGTTTCACTGTATCCCTTATTAACACATGTAATCTCTTTCAACAGTAGCAGGAAGAGGGTCTTACATCGCTGCATTGGAGGTAGCTGTTCTTTGCATGAAGCAATCCAGGAGAGTCGGTGACTGCGGTAAACCCTATCGATCCCGGGCTCTGACGGTATTTGGTCTGTAAAACATAAATCAAGTTGTCAGCATCATAACCAAAGATTTACAACCCAACCACAGCAAAAAAAATCTGTTTAGGAAATAATGGGAAATCTCTTGGCAAATCTGCTGCAGAATCAAGTTTTCAGAAGTTAGATGCTCATTTCTAGATACAACAGTTGGGTAGACACCTGATCTGTGTCCTGTCAGAGACAAATGTTTTGCTCTTGATTTAGCTAGACTTGTACTTTTCCATTGCAGTTTTCTTCCCTTGTGATATTATGCATTGCAGTTGTAGCACCCTCTTTCTTTCAGCATGGGCACTACGCTAAAGTTAGTGGGGAATGGGAGAGTTATGTTGCTCCCATTTGTGATTTGTTCAAATTCTGGGACCTCTGTCATCCCAGAAATGTCCACTGAGTGAGTCTGTGGTCCAGGGGTGTAACACCACCCCTGGCCAGCAATTGGCGCCAGAGGGGTTCTGGCAGAGCGGGTTTTCCCCAGCAGCCGATTGGAGGAGTTTTTCCTTTGCGGGGCATGCTGGGGGAGAGTATATCTGTGACAGGGGTCATGTGTTAAACTTTTTGCAGGGTCCCGTTCCAGGTGCGGTACCCACCTTCAGGGTACGCGCATCCATGGACCCCGCCAGCGCGGCCCGCCTGGCCAAAGCTCAAGACTGCATTGACCCTCATCCGGAGGAGAAAGGGCACTCCAGTGTTTCGCTGGGTTCCAGAATCCATTGAGAGAATCCCAGTCTGGGATCGGGTGTCCGGACCTCTGACAGGTATGATTGCTGTCATCCGGGGGCCTGTTTAGGAAAAAGTCTGCTGGGAGGAGATGCTCTCTATTCACCTAAGTCCTTTATTGAAATTGGCCTGTAGCAGAGGGCCTAGAGCCGGGTCTGTGAGACAGACCTGTTCCTCCCAGACAGTTCAGAGTGATGCTTCGGCTGCCAGGCCTATCATAGGGGTCTGTCCGGGGGCACTTTGTCCACTCCAAGCAGAGTGGCGACGTGTAGCAAAGTTGGTTCTATACAGAGCAGTGTTGATTGCTCCATTCTATATCCAGGCCTGATACTGCATGGTTCTTTTTCTTCCTTCATTAACCTTGACCTTCCCAATGTGTGTTGATGTTGGCTGTGTTTGGCCTGGACAATAAAGCATTGAAAACTCTTTATTGGATGTCTGGACCTTCACTCACTGCTGCTATTCTCACAGTTACACTGCCAGGGTAATTTGGTAGGCCGGTCCCAAATCAACCAGCGGCTCCTTCGGGGGTAGCGCTACACTATCTTACTGTTATGGTACACTCAGGATCCCAGGCAGGTCCTTCAGAACTCTTAGAAACCCTACCAGGACTTCCAATTATATTCGAACTCGAAGCTCATCCCTAGTTTCCACCCAGAGACTGATCACATTAATCACCCTACAGGTAGACAGACAGACAAGGAGAGTGCCATAGCAAAAACCCTGGATGCTGGAATGAGGAAAAGGAGCACACGTGATCCTGACACCTGAGAACTAAAGAGCTTTAATAACTTCCCGCCAGTTGTCTGTTTGTTGCCATGCATGGTTGACCTGACTACTCTCTTGCTGATCGCCTGCCCAGACCTCTGCTCAGACTCTACTCTCTTGCCTAGCCTGCCTAAACCTGACTACTGTCATATACCATAGCCTCTCTGTTCCAACCACCCTCTGGTAGGGCAATCCTGAGGGCCATAACCTTGTGTCAGTGTGCAGTAAAGTAAACCAGGAGTAACCATCAGGAGCTCTGGTATAAACAAACTGATGCCTAGATTTCATGCCATGGATAAGCTTATGTCACCTGCCAGGGGGCGCTATAACATATACAAGCTACCCAACAGAAATTGTAATCAGTCACCAATCTGAATTTTAAAAAAAAGATACAGGCAAAGTCAATGTCTAATAATGTGGAATGTTCCATATCAGGAAGTGGACAATAGACTTTATAAATATGGATGCTGTTGCGCTCTCTTTTCACAGTTAATACAGACCTCACTGATGAGCTCTCCGGCCTTCTTGGCGCCCTCGATCTGTGGAGACCCCGATGCCTCCCAGCCGACTCCCCTCATAAAGTTTAAGTCCGATTTGTAGCGAGCCTGCAGAAGAAGAAGAATGGGATAATTAGGTTTAATAGAATTTCCCCAAAGGAACAGACATCAAACATCATTCCTTCTTTGTAAACCAGAGCCATTGAATAATAGAGAGAACAGGGCCCACTGCGCCAAGTGTGGCACGGGGGGAATAAATATTTATTGTATAATCATTACAGCTGGCTTTCACTCACATATTTATTTAACACTGGTAATGTGCGCAGAAAATAAATGAGATACTGATTTATTATTCATGTCAAAAGCCATAAGATCCCCTTTATCCAGGCAAAGTAGACATTTAAAGGGATATTCCATGTGACAGGTGGTCTCTCACTTAGCCTGTACATTTATTGATTAAACCCAACTATTCTGCACCGTTTCATATCACGGGTCTGAACATAGGGCCAGATTCACGTAGAATTGCGGCCGTGTAACGTAACCTGTTTACGTTACACCGCCGCAAGTTTTCAGTGTAAGTGCCCGATCCACAAAGCACTTACCTGTAAACTTGCGGTGTATCGTAAACACGTCCGGCGCAAGCCCGCCCAATTCAAATGGGGCGGGTACCATTTAAATTAGGCGCGCTCCCGCACCGGACGTACTGCGCATGCTCCGTTCGCAATTTTCCCGACGTGCTTTGCGCGAACTTACGGCGGCCCAACGTGTTTGTGAATTGCGACACGCGTAACGTACTTACGTCGGAAAAAAAAAAAAATTCAAAAGCGACGTGGGAACGACGGGCATACTTTAACATGGTGGAGTAACACCATGTTAATAGCACCCCTAACTTTGCGGCGGGAAACTAAGACTTGCGCCGATGTAACAACGGGAAAAACCTTCGTGGATCGCCGTAACTGCTAATTTGTATACCAAACGCTGGAATACGACGCAAACTCCACCCAGTGGCGGCCGAGGTACTGCATCCTAAGATCCGACGGTGTAAGACAATTACACCTGTCGGATCTAAGGGCTATCTATGCGTAACTGATTCTATGAATCAGTCGCATAGATACTCTGATAGATACGACAGCGTTTCAGAGAAACGCCGTCGTATCTCTTCTGTGAATCTGGCCCATAATGTGTAGGCTGCAGTGGTGGTTGGTGCTCAATTTTTTTTTTGGGGGGGGGGGGGGGGCGCAAACAAACTGAAAAAAAAACTCATCAATTGCAGCCACTGTGCCCATCAAACGCAGCTACTATGCCCATCAATTGCCACCACTGTGCCATCAAATGCAGCCACTGTCCTCATCATTTGTCACCACTGTGCCATCAAACACAGCCACTGTGCCATCAAACACAGCCAAAGCCATTAATTGCCGCCAGTTTGCCCCATCAAATGCCGCCAGTTTGCCCCATCAAATGCCGCCAGTTTGCCCCATCAAATGCCGCCAGTTGATGCCAGTTTTCCCCATCAAATGCAGCCAATTTTCCCCGCCCGGTGCATTGCCACGAAATTAGATTTGCCATGGAATGAGATGGTCCGCCTCCATCACATCCTATTGGCTCACTCCTGTCACGTGACATATTTAAACGTCAAGTATCGACGCAAACATCAGTCTCAGCTAGGCTATCATAGGGAGAGGATCTTCTCTCCCTATGATAGCTGAAGCTGCACGGAGCTCTCATTTTGTGGCAATGCACCGGGCTGTGCTCATGAGTGAAGGAGAGCGGACACACTGCTCTGTACACTCCGCTCTCTATGCTGCTGTTATTGTCCCAGCTCCCTCCCCTCAGCAGCCTCACAGCTGAGCTCCACACACCGGCCCCTGACCTCCGCACAGCCAATCACAGGCAGAAGCTGCCTGGTAACTAGTGTACAGTGTCCCCGGGCTCTGCCTGTCACTGAATACCAACACACACCAGCTCCGTGCAGCTTCAGCGATCACAGGGAGAGGAGATCCTCTCCCTATGATAGCCTAGCTGAGACTGATGTTTGCGTCAATACTTGACGTTTAAATATGTCACGTGACAGGAGTGAGCCAATAGGATGTGATGGAGGCGGACCATCTCATTCCATGGCAAATCTCATTTCGTGGCAATGCACCGGCACTTACCCAACACAGCACTGTTTAAACAGGGAAGTCTATTAGAGCCAGCAGGCTCTAATCAGGAAGTCTGTTGGCTCTAATAGGCACTTCCAAAACACCCCTACTGGTCACTAGTCAATGGCTAGGCTGCATTCTCATGAATATTAAGAGTCTTGGTGATGCCACCGGTCACCAGTGAATGGATACTATAGACTGTTTTTATGAATCTGAAGCATTGGTGAAGTCACTGGTCTCCAGTCATTAGTCAATAATAATAATAATAATAATGTGATCTCATCAATATGAAGAGTGAGGTCTACAGTGAATGGATAGGCTAAGTTTTCATGATCATAAAGCATCTTGGTGATGTCATTGTTCTCTAGTCAATGGATAGGATGCATTCTCATAAGCACATAGAGTCTCTGTGATGTTTTCAGTGAATGGATAGGTTCCTTCTCATGAATATAAAGCATTTCAAAGAGGCTACTGGTCTCTAGCCAATGGATAGGCTTCACTCTTAACGTTGAAGTCTCTTGGTGATGTCACTGGTCTCTAGGAATGGTTTGGCTGCGTTTTCATGAATTTAAAGCATCTTGGTGATGTCACTGATCTTTAGTGAGCAGATAGGCTGTGTTCTTATGAATATGAATAGGTAGATTCACACACATTGGCCTAAATTTAGGGCGGCCTAGCCTAGCCTTTTTAGGCTACACCGCCGTAAATTAGTTAGGCTAGTAGTGATTCACAATCTACTTACCTGCTAATCTACAGCGGTGTAGCCTAAAACGAGCGGGCGTAAGGGCGCCTAATTCAAATGACTTGGAGGGAGGCGTGTTGTATGGAAATGAGGCTTGACCTCACGTTTTTTTACGTTTTTTGACACTGCACATGCGCCGGGCGACTACATTTCCCAGTGCGCATTGCGGCTAAGTAGGCCGTATGGGCCTATTGATTTAGACGCGGACGTAAACGACGTAACTCCCGATTCGCGGACGACTTACGCAAACGACGTAAAAAATTCGAACCTCGCGGCGGGAACGGCGGCCATACTTTAACATTGTTATTCCACCTCATAGGTGGAATAACTTTAGGCCGCCTAAGGCCTTACGGAAACTACGTTAATCGACTGCGGCGGGCTCGCGTTCGTTCGGGAATCGTCGTAAAAGCTAATTTACATAATCTACGCCGGCCGCAATGGAAGCGCCACCTAGCGGTCAGCCAAAACATTGCAATCTAATATAGGACGGCGCAAGCCGTCCTATCTTAGATATGTTTAAGTGTATCTCTGTTAGAGAATACACTTAAACAAATGCCGGCGTAGATTCAGAGTTAGGTCGGCTTATCTACTGATAAGCCGGCCTAACTCTTTGTGAATCTACCTAGAAGTGTCTCAGCGATGTCAATGGTCTCTAGTTAAAGGGTAGGTTGTGTTCCCAGTGATGTCACCAGTCTCTAGCCAATGGATAGGCGGCATTCTCATGAATATGAAAAGTTGTAGTTATTTTAGTGGTCTCTGAGGAATGGGCAGTTTGCATTCTCATGAATATGATGCGTCTCATTGATGTCACCCGTCTCTAGTAAACAGGTGCTCCTCAAATACCTTCTCCAAAGGTGTGAAAGCCATTGAGGAGAAATCTTGTGGTAAGTTGCCATTTCCAGCTAGATTGGAAGTGTGTGATATCCATTTTCCAGCACGATATACTTTCAATCCAAGATGATTAGAGGTATAAAGAGTGTCTTTGATCTGTATTAATAATTTAATTGGATCTTATTCATTTTCCATGCACATCAAACCTCAGAGAGTGAAGCTGTTTGCATTTGTTCACACGACACTTCGGTAAATAATAAATCATGTCTGATATGAGAGAGAGACCTCAAGTGAATTAAGCGAGCTTGTTTCTCCCCATCAAGAATTCCTTGTGTTGTATTATTTTCACAGAGCTTAATTAATAATGGGGACGCTAATCACTTCACTCCTGCGCTATGTAAAGTGTCATCTCGCTGCAATTACAGGACCTTATTCCTGCTAATAAACTCAATGCCGACAATCGCACAGTAACAGTATTCAGCGGGGCGAACTTTTAGCTGTCACGCTTTGTCTGTTTCAGGGCGTAACGTGCTGAAATAGTTAGTGAACAAGTCATTAAAGTGGAGTAAAAAGTAAAAGTGTCCCACTTTCCCAAGTATTGCGAAACAAAGTTCTGACAAAGTCCTTTAAGTTCAACCTGTTCTAAGAAACTCACATTCTGATATTGAAGAGCGAACTCAATTAGGTAGTACTGTGAATGCGAAGTTTGTAATGGGATTGGTGCAGTTGTTTCAAGAAAAAAAAAAAAGAGGCCCAGATTCTTATAGCCGCGCCTAACTTTGTGCGAGCGTATCGTATCTGATTTACGTTACGCCTCGGCAACTTAGACGGCCAAGTACAGTGGGCCAGATTCACATATACTTGCGGCCGCGTAACGTATCGTCTATACGTTACACCGCCGCAAGTTTTCAGCACAAGTGCCTGATTCACCAAGCACTTGCGTGTAAACTTACGGCGGTGTAACGTAAAGGCATCCGGCACAAGCCCGCCCAATTCAAATGGGGCGTGTACCATTTAAATTAGGCGCGCTCCCGCACCGGACGTACTGCGCATGCTCCGTTTGGAAATTACCACCGTGCTTTGCGCAAAGTGACATCATTTTTTTGAACGGCGACATGCGTAACGTACTTTCGTATTCCCGGACGTCTTACGCAAAAAAAAAAAAAAAAAAAATTCGAAATTCGACCCGGGAACGACGGCCATACTTTAACATGGCTCATCTAAAGTTAAGCAATGTTAAAGCAGGCTTAACTTTGCGACAGGAAAAAATTACTAGCGACGACGTAACGAACGCGAAAACCGTTGTGGATCGCCGTAAAACCTAATTTGCATACCCGACACGGGAAAACGACGCAAACTCCACCCAGTGGCGGCCGAAGTACTGCATCCTAAGATCCGACGGTGTAAGTCAATTACACCTGTCGGATCTTAGGGCTATCTATGCGTAACTGATTCTATGAATCAGTCGCATAGATACTCCCAGAGATACAACGGCGTATCAGGAGATACGCCGTCGTATCTGTTCCGTGAATCTGGCCCAGTATTCTCAAAGCACTTGCTCCGTAAGTTGCGGCGTCGTAGCGTAAATCGGCCGGCGTAAGCCCGCATAATTCAAATGTGGGACAGGGGGGCGTGTTTTATGTTAATTTTCTGTGGCCCGACGTGATTGTCGTTTTTCACGAACGCCGCATGCGCCGTCCGTGGAAATCTCCTAATACGCCGCAAGGACGTATTGGTTTTGACGTGGGGGTAAATTACGTCCAGCCCCATTCACGGACTAGTTACGCAAACAACGCAAAATTTTCATATTTCTTCGCGGGAACGACAGCCATACTTAACATTGGTACGCCGCACTTACGCCACCATATAGCAGGGGTAACTATACGCCGGGAAAAGCCTAACATAAACGGCGTAAATGTACTGCGTCAGCCGGGCGTACATTCGTGAATTTGCGTATCTTGCTGATTTACATATTTCGATGCGTAAATCAGCATACACGCCCCTAGCGGTCAGCGTGAAAATACAGTTACGATCCGATGGCGTAAGAGACTTACGCCTGTTGGATCTAAGGGAAATCTATGCGTAACTGATTCTAAGATTCTAAGATACGACGGCGCGACTCAGAGATACGACGGCGTATCTGGAGATACGCCGTCATATCTCTTTTGAGAATCTGGCCCAGAGTTTGTAAGTAATACTTATTATTAATTTTTCAAACACCTAACAGTCTCTTCTATCTTCCAGAGACTCCATGTGCTGAGTACCTGGGTCTGCACACCTGTTGGTCCATTATGAGGGGTCATATTATTGTCCATTATAAGGGCTCGCCCTTCCTACACTGAGTTCCTGGGTCTGCACGCTTTATCTCCCTATTATGAAGGGTTACCACTTTCCCTGTGCTAAACTCCTGGTTTGCACACCTTCTGTGCCTATTATGAGGGGCTCCCACCATCCCTGCACTGGGTTTCTTGGTCTGAACACTTGCTGTAGCCATTATGAGAGGTGCCCACCATCCTTGTGTTGAGTTCCTAGGTCTGAACACCTTGGCCCGGATTCATAGACATCGGCGCATATTTATGCCGCCGTAGCGTATCTCTTTTACGCTACGCCGGCGCAGCGCACAGAGACAAGCACTGGATTCACAAAGCACTTGCTCCCACTCGCTGTTAAAGATACGCTGGATTTCCTCGGCGTAAGCCGGTGTAGGTGGAAGTGGGCGTGAGCCATGCTAATGAGGCGTGACCCCATGCAAATGATGGGCCAAGCGCCACTTACTTAAAATGAACGGCGCATGCGCCGTCCTGTGGCCGCATCCCAGTGCGCATGCTCAGAATCACGTCGAGACAACTGCCTAAGATATGTCGAATCACTGTCTTCGACATGAACGTAACCTACGTCTAGTCATACTCACGTACAACGTAAACGACAAAAGATACGACGGCTTGTGTTCCCTGGTCCATACCTTTGCATGAGTTGCGCCTCCTATATGGGGAATAACTTTACGCCGGACGAACGACTTACGCAAACCGCGTATATGATGCGCCGGGCGCAACTACGCTTGTGAATTGGCGTATCTCCCTCATTTGCATATGTGCACAGAAAATCTATGGGAGAGGCAAATGCGCCCACGATACGACGGCGTAGGCAAGTTACGTCGGTCGTAGGAAGCCTATTTTTAGGCGTATCTCAGATTGTGGGCACGGTGCACAGATACGACGGCGCATAGTTACACTTACGCGGCGTATCTTGAGATACGTCGGCGTAAGTGCTTTGTGAATCCGGGCCCTTCTGTTCCCATTCTGTGATATTCCAAACTTTGCCGTATCAAGTTCCCAGGTCCACACACCTGATATGCTCATTACAAGGGTCCTTAATATCCCTGCACATAGTTCCTGGCTTTGCACACCTGTTGTGGCCATTATTAGTGTTTCTCACTATATATGCATTGAGTTCCTACAGTATGTCTGAACACCTGCTGTGCCCATTACTAGGAGCCCCAACCAGGGATGGACTGGCCATTGGGACTACAGGGAGTTTCCCGGTGGGCCGATGGCTCAGTGGGCCGGCTTCAGTGACAGCGGACCGCCACCCCCCTCCGCTCCCCTGTCTCTCCCTTCCCGCAGCGCTCACCTGGGGGGAACAGAGAAGCAGGGGGAGGACCAGAGGAGCAGGGGGGACGACAGAGGAGCATGGGGGAGGGGACAGACAGCTGACTCAACAGCTACGTATGGCCTGGGAGTTTCTCACTTCTGCCTAATCTTGTCCCATAAGGGGGGGCACCGAACTGATTCTTTGCCCCGGGTGAAATAATGTCTAGCTTCCCCACTGGTACTGCCTATAAGAGTACCAGTACCAGCTGGTCTACGCTAATAAAGTAGAATGGCTAGTGGCTAGTGAAGGGGGAGAGGGGGCTTGGGTGGCCGGGGGTGAAGTGGGCCAGTCTGGATGAAGTCCAGGGCCAAATTTTTGTCCCAGTCCAGCCCTGGCCCCAACTATCCCTGCATTTTGCAGAATCTGCATACCTGCAAGTACTCATACCTCCCAGCATGAAGACCTCATTACTCAACTCTTTAACCACTTGGGATCCGCCTGCCGTCAATTGACGGCTACAGTGCGGATCCCAATTTCCAAACCGCCGTCAATTGACGGCCGCCCCTTAGGGCGGTCCCCGCGCGCGCTCCAGAGCGCGCTGCGGGGAAAATCTGTGTTGGCCGTGTCCCTCGGACACAGCCAATTACAGATCGCCGCGAACGGCCAATCAGAGTGGCCGTTCGCGAGGCGATCTGTGCGGCCAATGAGAGAGGATCTCATATGTAAACATATGAGATCATCTCTCATTGCCGTTTTACACAGAGACAGCGGTGCTGTCTCTGGAGAGGAGACGGATCTGTGTCCCTTGTACGTAGGGACACAGATCGGTCACCCCCCCAGTCACCCCCCCTCCACCTACAGTTAGAACACTAAGCAGGGATACATTTAACCCCTTCCTCACCCCCTAGTGTTAACCCCTTCAATGCCAGTCACATTTATACTGTAATTAGTGCATATTTATAGCACTGATCGCAGTATAAATGTGAATGGCGCCAAAAATGTGTCCGATGTGTCCGCCATAACGTCGCAGTCCATTAAAAATCGCAGATCGCCGCCATTTCTAGTAAAAAAAATAATTAAAAAAAAATAATTCTGTCCCCTATTTTGTAAGCGCTATAACTTTTGCGCAAACCAGTCGCTTATTGCGATTTTTTTTTTTTTTTTTACCAAAAATATGTAGAAGAATACGTATCGGCCTAAACTGAGAAAAAAAAATGTTATTTTTTTTTTAAATTGGGATATTTATTATAGCAAGAAGTAAAAAATATTGTATTTTTTTCAAAATTGTCTCACTTTTTTGTTTATAGCGCAAAAAATAAAAACCGCACAGGCGATCAAATACCACCAAAAGAAAGCTCTACTTGTGGGGAAAAAAGGACGTCAATTTTGTTTGGGAGCCACGTCGCACGACCGCGCAATTGTTAGTTAAAGCGATGCAGTGCCGAAAGCTGAAATTTCACCTGGGCAGGAGGGGGGTATATGTGCCCAGTAAGCAAGTGGTTAAAGGTACTTGTGACTACACTCCTATATTCAGAGGACACATTCCAATAGGAGGCTGCTACTGCAGTATCCAGGGCCATCAATCGAGGTATAAAGCATCCATTGTAACAGGGAACCTGCTACTGTTGAATCACTGGCCCCAAATAGTCTCTCTTTTAAAGAAAACATTTGTAACTGGGGGGTTTCTACTGAAGGATCTAGGGTCCCCATTGACTTGTATATTTTCAAAAGACTGCTACTAAAGTTAAAGCCACCAGTCATTTTAGTTGCTGATGTAATCAGGCCCATAATAGTTTGCGTATCTGTATAAATCAACAGTTCCTGCTGGGTTGAGTGCTACACTTCCATTTTATAAACCAGTGATCTGTGTAGTGTGTACCTCACTCTGCAGTTGGTGAGCCCTCTTGGCCCACTGGAGCTTCATGTCCTCTGGTTCTGATGTGTAATGATGGAGTAGCACCTTGTAGTCCTGGTCACTGGCCAGCGCCTGGGCTCTCTTTGCATGGACCAGGTCCAGCATGTCGGAGGAGAGGTGGTACTGCGAGCGGAGGTGCTGGGAATCCAGTTTGTACTGGCGCTCGCTTTGCAACTTGGCAACACGAAGGCAATGCAGCATCTTGGGGTCATCCAGAATGCTCCGAGAGCCTATAAGCTTTCCTTTCTCCGAGATGTATTCATGTTTGTATGTGCACTGTGGAGGAAGATCACACTAATTAATATTACACTCACCCCACCAGAGTATCTTTATATGGAGTTCTAGAAAGGGGGGCATCAATAAAATTCATTCATTTCTTTGAATTTTTTGTTGGTGTTCATTAATAGATTTTTACAAAAGGAAGATAGAATTCAATTAATGTAAATATTATTAGGGGATGATATATGTATATGCTCACTACACAGACTGCTTCCTGCTTAGTGTCCCTACACAATGACTGTGCTTTACTGCTTCTCTTAACCTCCCTGGCGGTATGATTATTTCAGAAAAAAGGTGCTGAAAGGGGTACCATTATTTGCAAGGAAATTTGGCGTTTTATACTGTAGGCCTGTAATTCTTAGGAATAACTCATTTAAATCTGACCAAACAAGAGTCTAGTAGGCATCCCGGGTATGAATTTTTTTTAAAAGCAAAATTATAAATTATAATATAATAAATAATTATAAATAATTATAACAAATAATAATATATTTATAATAAAAATTATTCAATAATGGAATCAACTCAAAATCACTGAAATTTGCTCAGTTGCAGAATTGTCGCTGTCATTACTTTTATTTTTTTATGACGAATTTCCCCACAAATCGCTATCGCACAATTCTGCAAGTGATTATAATTTATTATCGCTGTTTTCTAGCTGCTCTAAAACCATTTTTGACATAAAGGGACACTTTTGGTTGCTATGGACAATCTACAGTTTTCAGGCAGAAAGAAAATGTTTTATTCTATAAAAGTACATGTAGGGCACTGGGCAGACCACTGGGGACAAGGGGGGTGTGTATTTTTTTACATACAGTACTGTAATCTATAAGATTACAGTATACTGTATGTAATGTGTTTGTTTACTTTTTTTAATTTGGCGCCGTTCTCCGCTCCCGTGCGTCGTAACGTTGCAGGGAACAGAGATCGGCGGCACAGTAGGACACTGTGTGAATCAAGCGAGGTCCCGTGATAACTCCTGGCAGACCTCCGCAATGTCTCCTGGGAACAGTGACAAAAGCTCCCAGGAGACATTGCGGCATCGAGGAAGTGACGGAATACCCGCACACTACCCCGATAAATCCATATACAGGAAGCAGCCAGTAACATTAAGGATTACTAAGGTTTGCCTGCCCCTGACAGTGACTCGAGCTAGGCATCGCCGCTTAGTGAAGGATTGGCTCAGCTGCTCTCAGCTGCTCTAGTCCTGCAAAGGGAACTGGGTTCCTGCTGTGAAAAAAGTGCAGGAACTTCGTTCCTGCAGGACTTGAGCCCTGATTATGGCTTACAGCTCATGAAAACCCCAAATCCACAATCTCAGAAAATTGGAATATTGTGAAAAGGTGCAATATTCTAGGCAATATTCTGGGCTAAAAAAAAACACACCTGGCCGGGTGCTCAGTGGTCCAAAGTCCTCTTTTCTGATGAGAGCAAATTTTGCATCTCATTTGGAAACCAAGGACCCGGAGTATGGAGGAAGAATGGAGAGGCACACACTGCAAGATGCTTGAAGTCCAGTGTGAAGTTTCCACAGTCAGTGATGATTTGGGGAGCCGTGTCATCGGCTGGTGTTGGTCCACTGTGCTTCATTAAGTTCAGGGTCACCGCAGCCGTCTACCAGGAGATTTTGGAGCACTTCATGCTTCCTTCCGCGAGACGAGCTCTATGGGGATGCTGACTTCATTTTCCAGCAGGACTTGGCACCTGCCTACGCTGCCAAAAGCACCAAAACCTGGTTCATTGACCGTGGAATTACTGTGCTTGATTGGTCAGCAAACTCGCCTGACCTGAACCCCATAGAGAATCTATGGGGCATTGCCAAGAGAAAGATGAGAGACATGAGACCGAACAATGCAGAAGAGCTGAAGGCCGCTATTAAAGCATCCTGGTCTTCCATAAGACCTCAGCAGTGCCACAGACGGATAGATTCCATGCCACGCCACATTGAGGCAATAATTGCTGCAAAAGGGGCCCAAACCAAGTACTGAGTACATATGCATGCTTCTACTTTTCAGAGGTCCGATATTATTCTATGTACAATCCTTGTTTTATTGATTGCATGTAATATTCAAATTTTCTGAGATTGTTGATTTGGGGTTTTCATGAGCTGTAAGCCATAATCATCACAACTATAACAAATCACGGCTTGAACTATCTTGCTTTGCATGTAATGAGTCTACCTCATATATTAGTTTCACCTTTTAAGTTGCATTTGTGAAATAAATGAACTTTTGCTCGATATTCAAATTTTTCGGGTTTCACCTGTACATATGACCACTAAATAGAAAACTTACAAACCAGTATTCATAACACAATGATGAAAACATGGAGCAGCTAGAGGGTGACAAGAAGAAGCCAGGTCAAGATGTTTCCAGCTAAAATGTTACAATTGTAGACATGTACTAAACACATGCTAGATTTTTCCGTATTTTTCACCATGTTGTACTCACATCACTAGCGATTTTACCCGAGGACTTGGCAGTTTGGAACTGGAGTGCATCCATGGTCAGCTTGTGGCCCTGAGCCCTCGCATTGAGCCAGGATTCTCGATATTTTATCTGTCAATACAGTATGTGAGTCATAATCAGATACAGCAATACAGTCATACAGTAAACACAACTCAGCAAGAATCTGGGTTTCCCTATCTATGTATTGATGTGTAACCAATGTAGATCAGAAGTCCCAATCCCTACCTATTGCCAGCCAAATTAGGTCTCTTTGGGCATGGGATGCAAAAAAGCAGATCACCCAGTGCTCATAGACCACCTAGCACTCTGCCCCCACTGCTGTCACCTACCAAGGAAATCAATGCAAGTCAAACAAGAGCCTAAGCCCAAACATTGCATGCAACAAAGAAGGCAATTAGTGGGGTCCAATCTATCCGACAAGTACCCCATTTTGAAGTCTATGAAGACTTATATGACAGGACATACAAGACACTGGGAGAAACATTCATGTGTAATAGAGGAAACACGTATTCAAAACATCTGGCCAATTGAATACCTTGTATTTGCTGGAGAGAAGTGAAGAGGTGGCATATAAACAACTGGAGAACCAGAAGTGGTTTCCCATCATTCTGTGCTGTGTTCCCAGGTAGCACACCAGCTGCACCCATTATGGGAGTTTCCACCATCTCTATGCCGAGTTCCCAGGTCTGCAAACCTGCTGTGCCTATTATTCCTCTATCCCTGCACTGAATTCCTAGATCTCCACACCTGCTGTGCCCATTACAAGGGGTTCTCGTCATCCCTGTGTTGAATTCCTGTATCCGTACATCTGCTGAGCCCACTGTGAGGGGTTCCACATCCTTGCGTTGGGTTTGTGAGTCTGTACCCCTGCTGTGCCCATTATGAGGAGCTCCCACTTTCTCCGTGATGAGTTCTCAACATCCCTGCTGGATTATTTAATAATTTCATATTATGGGAGAATGTAACAGGAGGATCTAGGACACTCAAAGAAATACCTCATGGGGGGTGTAGGATACACAAAGCTGGGCAGAGACACCAAAAATTCCCAGGTGGACAGGAGCAAATCTCATTCCAATATAGAAGCATCCAAGACACATAAGAAGCCAGGGGCTGAGTCAGTCCACCAATTTCAACTTGTAACTAAATATAATTTTTAGAGGGAATGACCCTTTATATCTGAATGCTCTCAATGGATGTACAGTGGAACCTCGGATTATGAGCATAATCCGTTCCAGGAGAATGCTCGTAATCCAAAGTACTTGCATATCAAAGCGAGTTTCCCCACTGAAGTCAATGGAAACTAAAATATTTTTTTTCCCGCATTGACTTCAATAACATGCAATACCACAGGCGACCAAAGGTGGGGACGCCGGAGAGCCTCAGAAACGGCCAGAAAGGTCCGAGAACACCTCTGCAAACCTCGGAAAGACTCAGTTCCCGAGGTTTGCCAAGGTCAGCCGTGCTGTCCTCGGGTATCTCCGAACGGTGCCGATCAGCTGTGATAGGCGCCGTTTGGCTCCGCTCGGCTCCGGTGCCCCCCCACCTCAGGCCAAACGCGGTACTGCACACCGCTTTGGCCTGACTCCTGCTCGTTTTGCGAGACAACACTCATAAACCGAGTTGACATTTTTTAAAATACAGTGCTCGTATTGTGAAATGCTCGTTAACCGCGTTACTTGCAATCCGAGGTTCCACTGTATTATGAACTGTTATTATGCAAAAAATTCTGAGGTCGGCTCACTCACATCGCTGAGATTGGCAGCATTGAGTTTGGCACGGATGTGCTCCGGTAATTCCAAAATGGTGGTGTAATGATGAAGAATGTCTTCGCCGGCTGCTTTATAGAGTCGCTGGAAAGGAAATCACATTGTTAGTAAATAATGTAATCTCTTACATGTAATATAATAGGATTGGGTTCCCCTTTCCCCCCTCATCAATGCACAAATAACCAAAAAATAAAAATAAATCCATTTTGTTTTCAGACCCATTTTAGACCTATTGATATATAGCCCGATTCAGGTAGACGTGCCTAACTTTAGGCAGGCGTAGCGTATCTCATATACGCTACGCCGCCGTAAGTTAGAGAGGCAAGTGCAGTATTCACAAACAACTTGCGTCCTAAGTTACGGCGGCGTAGTGTAAATGTGCCGGCGTAAGCGCGCCTAATTCAAATGTGGAAGAGGTGGGCGTGTTTTATGTAAATTAAGCATGACGTGAACGTAAATTACGGCCAGCTCCATTCACGGACGACTTAAGCAAACAACGTAAAATTTGAAAAATTCGACGCAGTTCCGACGTCTATACTTAACATTGGCTGTGCCATCTTTTTGGTGGTTTATCTTTACGCCTGAAAACGCCTTACATAAACGGCGTATCTTTGCTGCGACAGGCAATCGTACGTTCGTGAATAGGCGTATCGCGCTGATTTACATTTCTAGGCGTAAATCAGCGTACACGCCCCTAGCGGCCAGTGTAAATAGACAGCTAAGATACGACAGCGTAGAAAGACTCTTAGCAACATAATCGTATCTTAGCAACATTTAAGCGTATCCCAATTTGAGAATACACTTAAATATATCTCTACCTGAATCTGGCTAATAGTCACTAAGTCACTGTGCAGGCAGATCATGGCGGCTGTGAGGGGTTGGCAAGGTGTTGTATATATCAGGTAAAGGGCCCCCTCTGGTTTGTTGTGCTATTTCTAGGTTGACACCATAGTTTTGGCCATACTTTGGGAAGAGTCAGGGAAAATAAAGAGGGATCTACAGTAGCTACGTTTTGGAGGTTGAGAGAAGTTAGAGAATTTGGTGGAGTGAAGTGAAGATGTTAGCTTGCCCTAGTGGGGGCTGCTTTGAAAACATGTAAAGGCCTACTGGGCAGTTTTCTCCTTTGGGACCATTTTCCAGAGTGGCTGAGCCAGGAGAGCTGGAAGCCTTATGCCGCGTACACACGATCAGTCCATCCGACGAGAACGGTCCGAAGGACCGTTTTCATCGGTTAACCGATGAAGCTGACTGATGGTCTGATGTGCCTACACACCATCAGTTTAAAAAACGATCATGTCAGAACGTGGACACGTAAACCACGTACGACGGCACTATAAAGGGGAAGTTCAAATCCAATGGCGCCACCCTTGGGGCTGCTTTAGCTGATTTTGTATTAGTAAAAGACGATTCGTGCTTTTCTGTCTGTTACAGCGTGATGAATGTGCTATTTCCAAAACGAACGCTAGTTTTACAAGAACGAGTGCTCTCGTCCCCTCATTTAGTCTGAGCATGCATGGATTTTGAACCGATGGTAGCGCGTACTAACGACCAGTTTTGACCTATCGGTTAGGCGTCCATCGGTTCAATTTTAAAGCAAGTACTCTTTTTTTGGACCGAAGGACAACTGACCGATGGGGCCCACACACGGTCGATTTGGACCGATGAAACTGAACTTCAGTCCGTTTTCATCGGTTTTGTCCCATCGTGTGTACAAGGCCTTAGCGGAACGGGACTTGGTTCCAGTCAAGATAATGGTGGTCTAGTTTGAGGACTGAAGGCCATGGAGTATGAACATGGAGTGGTGGTGACATTTAGGTATTGAACCCTCCATCACCTAAAATGTGCAGTAGGCCATGTGGCAGGAACTGGCTTAACAACCAACCCAAATGTAAATTGGGATGCCATTCAAAATGACTGGCACCCGAACACAGTGCAATTATCTGGGTGTAACAGGAGTGACTTTTGGGCACAGATTGAGCCAGGAAATAAAGAGACATATAATGGAATATCGTGAACGGATTTAACCCCTGTCCCATTTGGGGTTCCGTTACACTGGGCATTATAGAGCATGTGGTAAAATATACATCTTATCCAGCGTTATCGCAATACAAAATGTGCATCTGGCCATGCAACCTGACACAGAAGAATACTGTTTTGAAATATGCAATATACAGTATTACTAATTTTTGAAAACTAATATTAATAAAAATGTGCTCAGAGGCCGAATGATTGGTGGGAATCCGGTGGTACCTCTTACCTCATTGGTTATCTTGTTGCTGAACTTGGCATGCAGAAGGTCCACAGAGTCGGTGATTGTCGTGTATTTCAGCTGGCAGGGCTGTTGTCGGTATTTGGTCTGCAGTCCGAAAGATAAGAATTGGAGAGTGAAGCCTTCAGATATTAAAGCTGAAGTTTAATCAGTTTATAGTTTGACTTCCCTGGCTCGCCCCTCCTTCCTCATCAACACGCTAATGACATTTTTAAATAAAACTTTTAGATTTTCACTACATACTTTAAGCTAGATCCAGGGATGTAGGTAACTTGTTTTTATTTTATTTTTTGCTGTGTGTTTTTGCACGATTTTTTCTGCTATCCTGATACACAACAGGATTTGAAGATTTCCTCTTATGCCTCGTACACACGATCGGAATTTCCGATGGAAATAGTCCGACTGACTTTTTCCATTGGAAATTCCGACCGTGTGTATGTAATTCCATCGGAGTTTACATTGAGAACATGTTCTCTTTTCCTCCGATGGAATTCCGTCAGAATTCCGATGTGAATTTGGTCGGACAAAGGTCTGATCGTGTGTACGGGGCATTAGACAGTTGTCAGTGAAACAGTTCCGCTCTCAAACCTGTACAACCTCTATGGACCAGAGCGATTTTTATATTTTTGTTATGGGCCTTTTTGTCTGCAATACATTTTACATTATTTAAGATACGTTACCGTATATATATATATTTTTTAGGACAAAAAAAGGCTTTCTCTTGGCTATACTGTCTTCTAAAACATACACACTTTTTCTACTTTGGTCGGTGTCAGTTAAAAAAAAAAAAATTTTGCTATTGTAGATTACAAATATACATTTTACTCTATAGTTTGTCCTGTTTAAAATTTATGTAAAATTGTTATTTTGAGATGAAGCATTGCAAAGTAATTTACAAATTAAATAAAAAAAAAATTTCTTTAACCTTTTCAAATTTAATGACCATAAAAATAAAAATGCAAAAAAAAAGTAGAATATTTAAAGTTAGGGGGAAAAAAAGATAAAAAATCAGCATGAAAATAATAGTTAAGGGGAGGAAGGAAAGTAAGGCCCCGTACACACGACCAAACATGTATGCTGAAACTGGTCCGCGGGCCAGTTTCAGCATACATGTTCGGTCGTGTGTAGGCGCGAGCGGGCCGAATTCCAGCAAACATTTGCCCGCCAGGCCTTTTCCCAGCGGGCAAATATTCCTGGACGTGTTTTAAAACCGTCCGCTGGAATCCTGCCCGCTCGGACATGTACGTTCGTCAGTACAGACCTACCGTACATGTCCGAGCGCCCGCCGTCCCTCGCATGCGTCGAATGACTTCGACGCATGCGTGGAAGCCGCGTCATCGTCGCGGCGACGACGCGGACACGCCCCGCGTATTGTTTACGCGCGGACTTCTGTACGATGGTTAGTACAACCATCGTACAGAAGCCCTCTGGCAGGCATGTACGGTGAAAACGGTCCGACGGACCGGTTTTATCGTACATGTTTGCTCGTGTGTACCGGGCCTAAGAGTTAATAAGGTGTTAAAAAGGAAGATGTTTTAAGTATTTTTTTTTTTTTACTTGTTAGGTTACTTTTGCCCAGGGGTCTCAAACTGGCGGCCCTCCAGCTGTTGCAAAACTACAATTCCCATCATGCCTCTGCCTTGCGTGAACCAGGGCTTAACTGTCATCATATGCAGATTACAGCCTATCACTTTCATATGCAGATGAATGCAACAGATAGATAAAAAGATATCATCGTTACTTTGCATCTCTTTATCTCTGCCTAAACATTGTTTATAAACACTGTATCAGAAAGTCATTTATTTTTACAACTGCTGTATTTACACAGCAATTCTCAGCTGTCATTTTGACAGCTGGGTAGAGCAGCAGCATGGTGGAAGGACAGGGCATACTATAAATGCCCTTTGTACATTGTTGAAGTTTTTATGGACACGCAAACCCAGTGTCTAAAATTTTGGATGTTCTATTACTTTTTCATGACAGGGGTTCTGAGCCTTCACCACATCATAAAAAGTACCAAAAAAAGTTCACGCTTTAGATATAATCACAAGTAAAATCATTACCTCGCTGATCAGGCCAGATGCCCTCTTCTTTTCCTCAATGTCCATAGATCCTGGGATGATGCAGCCCACGCCTCTCATAAAATTCAGGTCAGACCTGTAACGGTTCTGCCAACCAGATGGAAAAATAAAATGTTACATTGTATGGTTAAAAAAGAACTTGCATTTGGAGCATTAAAAGAGAAGTATGGGTTCGGGTTTTTTTCCATATTCATACTTACCTAGGTGGATGCAGAATCAGTTTGATGCTGCATCTGTCCCTCTGCGCCTCTGCACTGAGAACCGAGCGATCGAACATCGCCGATCACTCGGTTCTAACAGCTCCCCGAGCAGAGAGCTGGTGACTGTCAATCAGCAGTTCTCCGCTCTGCACCCTTCTTGCTCACTGGAGTGCTGAGCTGTGGATGTGGTGGCCGGTTCAGGCTCTCAGTGATGACCTGAGCGGGGTGTCAGTCCAGGCACCTGGCGGCTCCTGACTTCCATTGTCGTGATGACGCGAAGCCTGGACTGACATTGGTGACGTCAGCAGAGAGTAGACTACAGCCTGTTCTCTGCGGTTGTTTGCGCCCCCCAAAAATTCTGAGCACCAGCCGCCACTGACCCTAACCCTTGTTTATAAACAAAGTCAAGTGACCCCTATAACAGCATGTTCTCGAAAATCACATTAGTTTGTTTACAGGGCCTCACAGGCAGGAGTGCTTCATGCTCTGAGGCCTCGTACACACAACCGTTTTCCTCGACAAAATCCATCAAGAAAAAAGCTGGCAGAGCTTTTTTGCCAAGGAAAACGGTCGTGTGTATGTTTTTCGTCGAGAAAACTGTTGTGGATCTCGACGAGAAAAAAAGAGAACATGTTCTCTTTTTTCTCGTCGGGAGTCTCAATTTCCTCGTCGTGTTTCTCGTCGGGCTGGTTTACGACGAGAAACACGTTCGTGTGTATGCTTAGAAACCTGCGCATGCTCAGAATAAAGTTTGAGACAGGTGGGCACCTTCGGTAAAAGTAGCGTTCGTAATGGAGATACATTAGTCACTCTGTAACAGACTGAAAAGTGCCTGGGCATGTGGAGGTGGAGTGTGATGACATTGCACAGTATTGCTGGGCATGTGGAGGTGGAGTGTGATGATATTGTACAGTATTGCTGGGCATGTGGAGGTGGAGTGTGATGATATTGTACAGTATTGCTGGGCATGTGGAGGTGGAGTGTGATGACATTGCACAGTATTGCTGGGCATGTGGAGGTGGAGTGTGATGATATTGTACAGTATTGCTGGGCATGTGGAGGTGGAGTGTGATGATATTGTACAGTATTGCTGCCGGGCATGTGGAGGTGGAGTGTGATGATATTGTACAGTATTGCTGGGCATGTGGAGGTGGAGTGTGATGATATTGTACAGTATTGCTGGGCTATTCTACAATGCAATTACGTTCTATAACTTATAGAACGTAATTGCATTGTAGACTATAAAAAAAAAGTCACAGTTACTTTGCTGAGTAACTAATTACTTTTTCAATGTAGTAACTGAGGGCCAGATTCACAAATGAGATACGACGGCGTTTCTCCTGATACGCCGTCGTATCTCTGTTTATATCTATGCGACTGATTCATACGCATAGATATCCCTAAGATCCGACAGGTGTAATTGTTTTACACTGTTGGATCTTAGGATGCAGTACCGCGGCCGCCGCTGGGGGGAGTTTGCGTCGTAAACCAGCGTCGGGTATGCAAATTAGGAGTTACGGCGGATCCACAACGGTTTTTCGCGTTCGCTACGTCGCCGCTAGTCTAGTTTCCCGTCGCAAAGTTAGTTAGTTTTTTTTGGTGCCCTAACTTTAGTCAGCAAGTGTATTGCTGTCTAAAGTATGGCCGTCGTTCCCGCGTCGAAATTCAAAATTTAACGTTGTTTGCGCAAGCCGTCCGGGTATACAAAAGTACGCTACGTGCGTCACCGTTCAAAAACATGACGTCACGGCGCGCAAAGCACGGCGGGAGTTAAGAAACGGAGCATGCGCACGCGTGAGCTCGCCTAATTTAAATGGCACACGCCCATTTGAATTGGCCCGCCTTGCGCCGGAGGCCGCCTGCGTAGTTTTCATCACAAGTGCTTGGTGAATCAGGCACTTGCGATGAAAAATTGCGGCGGTGTAACGTATCTAGGATACGTTACGCCGCCGCGATTCTACGTGAATCTGGCCCTTAGTCACTAACGCAATTACTTTTTCGGAGAAGTAATTTGTAACTGTAACTAATTACTTTTTTAAAGTAAGATGAGCAACACTGGTCGTACGTGTTGTACGTCTCCACGTTTGAGAACGACGAGATTTTGTCTTGACAGTGTGTATGCAAAGAAAGCTTGACAAAATTCTCGACAAGCCTGACAAGAAACTCGTCGCGGAAAACAACGTTTCATTTACGACGAGATTCTCGGTCGTGTGTACGAGGCCTTACACTTTTGTAATGGTAATTTGAAAGCCTAAAATTAGAGATCAAATTCTGACAAAATTTTGGCAAATAAATTTGCTTCAAAATCAAGTCATCTGATTTCTCTAGGCAGGAGGTAAAGACGTTTAATATTTTACTCAATTTGTTTAATCACAGTTGCTGTAAACATACCTCGCTCTGCAGCTCGTAGGCTCTCTTAGCAGTCAGCAGCCGCAGGTCGTCAGACATCGTCGTGTAATGGTGGAGCAGGTGCCTGTAATCCTGATCGCTGACCAAAGCTTGGGCCTTCTTAGCGTGCACCAGATTCACCATGTCCATTGGTAAGTGGAACTGAGAGCAGCTCTTCTCGAAGCCTTTCTTGTACTGAACCTGTGTGGAGATATGGCAGTGCAGAGTCACAATTCAGAGGTTTTTGGGAAGAAGCTTGACTGAGCTGAGGCACTCTTTAAGACATTGCCTAGACCAAACAGTCCTTGTGACTCTCTGTATCATACAGGAAGCATTCAGTTTACAGATTTCCCCCTAATGTTAGTATATTAGTGAAGTGTTCACATATATGGAGTTGGTACATGGTATCTGAAATCAGGTTTTCAGTGGGAGTGTTCTACAAG
The DNA here is from genome assembly GCF_905171775.1 of Rana temporaria. NCBI lineage: Eukaryota > Metazoa > Chordata > Amphibia > Anura > Ranidae > Rana > Rana temporaria. The sequence goes on along the minus strand of NC_053496.1, from coordinate 36,254,915 downwards.
CTGATAGGTAGGAGGAGTGGAACCTTAGGCTGGCTTAGAAGAGGGAGAGAGCTCAGAGTGGGGGTCACTAGTGTGATGAAATTCACTAGTAGTCCAAAGAGCAGAAAAGAGTAGCTTTCAGAACCGACATGAAGCTGTGGCCCACTTGTTGACAATCACTGATCTGGTCCTACCACTGCACCCAGGGCTTCTCTCCCTCCTGCCCACCCCTTGTGACAGGTGTAACAATGTGTAAATAACTTCAGCTTCTAAATCAGTGGTTCTCAACCTGGGAGTCGGGACCCCATCGGGGGTCGAATAATGATTTGCCAGGGGTCACCGAATCCTGGGCTGTTCCTGAAGCCCACAGCACTCTCCCAGGACTATCCCTGGATCCTGTGGCCGCCCAGCTGGGCTGTCCCTGGAGCCCGCGGCCACCCACTCAGCCTCTTCACAGGTGCTCATTCAGTTCACGGCATGGCTGCGGGGCAAAGACTAGAGGTCAGCTAACTGGAGAGGAAAGTAAAGTGGGAGGCGCTGGAGGAGACCCTATCTCCTGATTTCGGCATAGGTGTCACTGCTACGACACTACAAAGTCAGAGACACAGTGAAGCCGGAGACACAGTGAGTAACACTACCCGTGATTATAGTTGCCATTAAAAAGGACTCAGTTAGCGATAAATGTCTGTGGGTTAGGGGCGCAAATTACTTGTCTTGCCTTGGGTGCTGACAAATCATGCTACAAAAATTATTTTACCGTTAGGGGTCCCCACAACTTGGGAAATGTTATCAAGGGGTCACAGTACTAGAAGGTTGAGAACCACTGTTCTAAATAGTGTTGTCCTTCCCCTAAAGTGAACCTGTGTCTGACCCATTACGAGAAAGAAATAGGTTCACCTAAATGCCAGCAAAAGGGTAATATGCAGTACTCCTCAGTATGGGGAACATGTGACTTACCCCCACAATGCATCAGTCAGTGACAGAGTGGCCAGTTGCCCATTGGGGGTGGGTAAAGAATTCTCAGCCCTGCATAAGCTCTCATCGAAGTGACTTAGAACTTATACCAATCTTCTAAACAGGGTAACAATAAGAGTAAAACCTGTTTTGCCTTGGATTTACTTTACGATGGAGAAACAGACACCTTGGCTTAGCTGAGGTATCTTTTGAGACTTGGTTTTTCCTGGGCATTCCCCAGGCCTTTGTTGATATCTGTTTCAGCCTTTCAATGCTGTTTACTGCTATGGCCAGCTATAGATGAGGGCGGTGGACATGTCTGTTTCACCTTTGGTGTTTGTATTGGTCCAGCAGTGCACCAGCACCTTTGCAGCCATTGTGCTACATGCATGGCGTCTGGTGTGCTCCTGTACCTTTAAGAAGGGATGGGCTGCCCTTCAGTCCACCTGTCCTCATCTATCCATCAGAATGCATGTGCCTCCATTGTAGGGACACTCAGGCCCAGATTCTCTTAGATTTGCGTAAAAATGGGCGGGCGTAACGTATCTGATTTACGTTACGCCCCGCAAGTTTTTCAGGCAAGTGCTTTATTCACAAAGCACTTACGTGTAAAGTTGCAGCGGCGTAACGTAAATCACCCGGCGGAATTCAAATTCGGCGGGTAGGTGGCGTGTAGCATTTAAATAAAGCGCGTTCCCGTGCCGAACGAACTGCGCATGCGCCGTCCGTAAAATATCCCAGGGTGCATTGCTCCAAATGACGTCGCAAGGACGTCATTGGTTTCGACGTGAACGTAAATGGCGTCCAGCCCCATTCACGGATGACTTACGCAAACGACGTAACTTTTCAAATTTCATAGCGGGAACGACAGCCATACTTAACATTGGTTGCGCCTCATAGAGCCAGGGGCAACTTTACCCTGGGAAAAGCCTAACGCAAACGTCGTAACTTTACTGCGTCGGCCGTGCGTACGTTCGGGAATTCGCGTATCTAGCTAATTTGCATACTCAACGGGGAAATCGACGGAAGCGCCACCTAGCGGGCCAAAAAAAAAATTGCAGTTAATATCCGACGGCGTAAGAGACTTACGCCTGTCGGATCTAATAGATATCTATGCGTAACTGATTCTAAGAATCAGTCGCATAGATACGACGGGCCAGATTAGGACTTACGACGGCGTACATGGCGCTGCGCTGTCGTAAGCCCTTTGAGAATCTGGGCCTCATAGTTTAGTGTTAGGACCACAGACTCCAGGGTGCCGTGACGTGGCTCTGTGGCTCACGCATGCGTTTGCAAATGTGTGCGGACAAAACCCCTGTTTTTAACGCATACTGTTAGACAGGTTAATTGGTTGTCTGCGAGCTGGTCGGTAAGTAGGCTTGGTTCTTTCCTGGGCATTCCCCAGGCCTTTGTTGATATCTTTTGAGACTTGGCCTTGACCATGTACCATCGACCCTCCCCATCCTATAGGACCCCCTTCTTGAATAGGCAGATGATGTTGGAAGGTGGCCAGAGAAGTGGGGTGACTTACCTCACTGAGCAGAGAAGAGGCATGGACAGAGTGTGAGAGGTTCAGGTCATCTTCCAGTCTCCGAAGATTGATCACCTTTCCTTTAGACTTTTCAAAATCCGCCTTATATTTATACTGAAAAAACAAATCAGAACACAGATCACTAAATACATTTCATAAAGCCCATGAAATGTAAAAATGACCATTCACCGGCACTGCAATGGTTATTTGCTTGTTTAGTCTAGGGGAGAGATTTTGCACTTTAATTTACCTGATCCCCAGTTCCCCCAGCAGATGACACTCCACTGGTAGGCTGTTCCTTGATGTAATGTCCAAGGCAGGGCTATGGACCCTTTGGAGCAAGGTTCATAAAGACATGGATGAGCGAGTTTGGGGTGGAGAAACTTGACTGTCCTGTACAGAGTCCTGACCTCCACCTGATAGATACCTCTTTGAGATGAATCAGAGTGGAGACTGCGAGTCAGGCCTTCTGGTCCAACATCAGTGCTGCCCTGACCTCACAAATGGGCTTATGGAAGAATGGTCAAACATCCCCATAGACACACTCCTAAACCTTGTGGGCAGCCTTCCCAGAAGAGCTGAAGCTGTTATAGCTGCACAGGGTGGGTCAACTCAATAATGAACCCTACAGACTAATGTCGCGTACACACGATCGTTTTTTTCCATCAGAAAAACCTTGGATGGTTTTTCCAATGGAATTCCACTCAAACTTGGCTTGCATACACACGGTAACACAAAAGTTCTCTGAACTCTCGACCTTCAGGAACGCGGTGACGTACAACACTACGACGAGTTAAGAAAATTAAGTTCAATGCTTCCGAGCATGTGTCAAATTGTTTCCGAGCATGCGTCGGAATTTTGCGCGTCTGAATTGCTACAGATGATCGGATTTTCCAACAGCAAAAGTCCGATGGAGCATTCACAGGGTCGGAATTTCCGTTCAAAAGCTCACATCAGACTTTTCTTGTCGGAATTTGCAGTGCCCCCCCCTTCAGGACTGATCATGTGATCAGCAGATACTCAGCATTTCAGCAGTAGAATAGTCTGGGCCAGATTCTCAGCAGAGTTACGATGGTGTAACTCAGGAAACACCGTTGTATCTCTGTTTTTTGGCCCCGGGTATCTATGCGAGTGATTCCTAGATGCATAGATACGGCCAAGATCCGACAGGTGTAAGTGACTTACACTGTCGGATCTTAAATTTAATTCGCCGCCGGCCGCTAGGTGGCGTTTAAGTTCAGGTCTCATTTGTTTATGCAAATGAGCCTGATACGCCGATTCCCGAACGAATTTGATTTGCGTAGCCGTCGCTTACGTCGTTTGTGTAAGCGTAAGGTTACCCCTGCTATATGAGGGGTAACCTTACGCCAGTCTGCCGTATGCCATGTTAAGTATGGCGTTGGGTCCGCGTCGTCTTTTCCCGTCGGGTACGTCGTTTTCCTAAGTCGTTCTTGAATACGACTTTACGTCAATGACGCACACGTCGGCGTCATTGACGTTTTCCGTCGAGAACTGGAGCATGCGCACTGGGCTATTTTAAGCCCGGCGCATGCGCAGTTCGATCAGCATAATTTAAATACAAGCCGCCCCCTTACGCGGGGATACGCCGGGCCTTTTACACTACGCCGCCGCAAACTACGGAGCAAGTGCTTGAGGAATACGGCACTTGCTCCAGTAAGTTGCGGCGGCGTAGTGTAAATGGCTTACGCTACGCCCGCCGCAAAAGTATGAGAATCTGGCCCTCTGTCTCTGTATCTACAGAACAGAAGCAGGTGAGTATTTTGCAGTAAGTTCTTTCACAGCAGAGAGCAGACCTAGAGGGATTTTTGTTCACTTGTTTAACTTTAATGCTATACAGGGAGTCTAGAGATTGCTGATTTATCTCACCCTGGGATGCATAATGTATAAGGAAAACTCACTTCACTAATTATTTCCCCAGATGCCTTTGCAGCCTGGAAGGGGAGGGCGTCCAGCTTCAGCTTGTATCCTCCGTCCCTCTGACGGATCCATGACTCCTTGTAGCGTGTCTGATGGAGAAATAAACAATTTGATGTAATTAAATGTGAATTCACTCTGCAGTCCTTCTCCCGCTAAGAAAAAAATGGCTGTGATTAAAGGGGACCTGTCAACATAGGAACAAGGGGCCAGATTCACGTACAATTGCGCCTTTGGAAACTTAAGCCATTTAAGTTACACCGCCGTAAGTTTTCAGGTTTAGTGCTCGATCCACAAAGCACTTACCTGGAAACTTGCGGCGGTGTATCATAAATGCGTCCGGCGCAAGGCGGGCCAAATCGAATGGGCGGCTAACATTTAAATTAGGCGCGCGCCCGCGCCGGACCTACTGCGCATGCTCCGTTTCCTAACTCCCGCCGTGCTTTGCGCGAAGTGACGTAATTTTTTTTAGAACGGCGACGCGCGTAGCGTACTTCCGTATTCCCGGACGGCTTACGCAAACGACGTTAAATTTTAAATTTCGACGCGGAACGACGCCCATACTTTAGACAGCAATACACTTGCTGACTAAAGTTAGGGCACCAAAAAAAACGACTAACTTTGCGACGGGAAACTAGACTAGCAGCGACGTAGTGAACGCGAAAATCCGTTGTGGATCCGCCGTAACTCCTAATTTGCATACCCGACGCTGGTTTACGACGCGAACTCCCCCCAGCGGCGGCCGCAGTACTGCATCCTAAGATCCGACAGTGTAAAACAATTACACCTGTCGGATCTTAGGGATATCTATGCGTAACTGATTCTATGAATCAGTCGCATAGATAGAAACAGAGATACGACAGCGTATCAGGAGAAACGCCGTCGTATCTCTTTTGTGAATCTGGCCCAAGGAAGCTGCCATTGGCAACTTGTTTTGTGGTTCTGTTAACCTGATCCTTGGTTCAGAGACATGTGCAGTTTGTTTCGTTCCGAATTGAAATTTTACAAAAGTACCAAATTTAAACAAATGTGAAAAAACTGAAAAAAAAATAAAAATCAGACAAAAAAATCGTATTAGAATCGATTAGAATATTTTTCAAATTCAAAAACATTTTGTTTTCAAATTCGAATAGTTTTCCAATTTCCAAAGAGAATAAAATTTAATAGAAATTAAAGGAATAGAAAAGAATATAAAAGAAAATAAAAGAATAGAATATAATAGAGTAAAACAGAACAAAATAGAAAATAAAAGAACATGACATCACTTCCAGTTTACTCGGCTGCCAATGGCGCCGATTTAAAAAAAATCCCTAGTACTCCAAAATGCTGATTTTGGCGTTTTGAATACTTTTAAGTGCAAAGCAGGGATTTGGGTTCTTATAGACCCCAGATTCCTCCATAAAGAATACCTGTCACTGACTATTACTGTCACAAGGGATGTTTACATTCCTTGCAACAGCAATAAAAATGATCCGATTTAAAAAAAAAATTGCCAACCGCCCGCCGCAGTTTTACTCAAGTAATATAACGTGACGTCGCTCTGTGGCCACTAGGGGCACGCGCATGCCGCAGGAGGCGGTCGCCCCCCTTGCCAATGCGAGTGTCGGCGGGAGCGATCACCGCCGGGCACCCGCGATCGCTCGTGACAGGGGGAGAAATGATTGGTCGTATGTTCATACAAACTATGAACAGCGATCTGTCATTTCCTGTAGTCAGTCCCACCCCCCCTTCAGTTAGAACACACTTTAGGGAACATAATTAACCCCTTGATTGCCCCCAAATGTTAACCCATTCCCTGCCAGTGACATTTTCACAGTAATCAGTGCATTTTTATAGCACTGTTCGCTGTAAAAATGACAATGGTCCCAAAATTTTGTCAAAAGTGTCCGATGTGTCCACCATAATGTCGCAGTACCGATAAAAATCGCAGATCGCCGCCACTACTAGTAAAACAAAATATTAATAAAAATGCCATAAAACTATGCCCTATTTTGTAGACGCCCGTAGTTTTTCCCGTAGGAACAAAACATCAACATTTTGGGTCCATGGCCAGGAAACTCCCCAGACCTTAATCCCATTGAGAACTTGTGGTCAATCAAGAGGCAGGTGAACAAAAAAAACAACAAATTCTGACAAACTCCAAACATTGATTATGGAAGAATGGGCTTCCATCAGTCAGGATGTGGCCCAGAAGTTGACTGACAGCATGCCCGGGAGAATTGCAGAGGTCTGTCCAGTGACCTGCATGCACTTTTATATTATAAATACATATTTTTTACTGCCTGGAAACTGGAGATTGTCCATAGCAACCAAAAAGTGTCCCTTTATGTCAAAAGTTTAGAGCAGCTAGAAAACAGCGATAATAAATTAGAATCACTTGCAGAATTGAGTGATAGCGATTTGTGGGGAAATTCATCATCAAACACTGAAAGTAATGGCAGCGACAATTCTGCAACTGAGCACATTTCAGTGTTTTTGATTTAATTACATTGAATAATTATTATTATTATATTATTTGTTATTATTTATAGTTATTTATTATATTATAATTTATGATTTTGTGTTTTAAACTTTCATACCCAGGATGTCTACTAGACTCTTGTTTGGACAGATTTAAGTGAGTTATTCCTAAGAATTACAGGCCTACAATATAAAACGCCAAATTTCCATGGAAAACAATTGTACCGCTTTCAGCACCAAAGATCTGAAAGAATCATACCGCCAGGGAGGTTAAGAAGGGGTGGGCTCCCCTTCCATCCACCTGCCTTCACCTATTCATCACAATGCATGTGCCTCCACTGTTGGACACTCATTAGTTAGCGTTTGGTACCACAGATACCAGGGTGCTGTGGCGAGGCTCTGTGGCTTACGCATGCATTTGCAAATGAGTGCGGACTAAACCCCTGTTTTTAACGCATACTGTTAGACAGGTTTAATTGGTTGTCTGCAAGCTGGTCGGTAAGTAAGCTTGTTTTTTTTTCACTGATTCAGCCATGGCCCTGCTAATATCCCTGGCAGTAGTATGGGAGGTTGCAATATAAACACTTGAACCTCCTAGTTGTTGGCCAGGAAAATAAATTGCCAAAGTAGCAGGCAGGGAGAAGGTATTGACATTCAGGAGTGGCCTTGGGGAGTCAGTAAGGCCTCCTGCCTAGGGGAGGGATGCAGTTGTTTGCCTGATCTTCTTAGGCTTGCTGCCCGTAGAGGGTGACCATGTGACAGGACAGCGGGCTGGATTTGAGGCCTATAATGTTAAGCAAGGGGGCTCGTAGAGCCATGGAAGAACTTCAACCTAAGTGGGATCCAGGGAAGATGTTTAGTCCTCAACTAAAGCGTGGTGACCTCTTCCAGATGGGCCGGTAGCAAAACCATCCACTTAAAGGGTTTTCTATCTGGGAACTGGAAGGCTGTAAGTACTCTTTGTCCACCTTCTGGAGTCTGCCACAGTATTAGGTGTCCTGCGCCCTAACCTTCTCTCCCAGGAGTTTGTTCTGTGCCCTAACCTTCTCTTCTTGTTTTCTCTGAAAAGTGCCTGACATTGATTCACTATGCCAAGGGCTACACTTTGAGGTGAAGTTCTAACCAAGCCTGCCTCTGAAGTTTCCCATATGCCTTTGGGGGTCAGGGTGGGCTACAAAGGTAAAAGGGCCAATCTGCCACCCCTGCCATAAAATATTGCTACCATGGCCTATGTGCTCACCAATTAGAGTGAGGTACTTCGTTTACTTATGTAAATAGGCTGCGGTAGTGAATGGGCTGGGTCCTCCCACCAGGGGCCTTGGTTGTTTCAGTTACTCTGTGACCTAGTGTATTCCATTGTTGCTGAATCTTATGCGGATGTAATATGATTATGTGCCGATGGTGCTGTATACCAAATGCAAGGTGCATCAGCATAATATGTATCGATATGGAATTCTGTACTGTTTCTCTATTATTGATTTCTCAATAAAGTTCCTTTTGATAAAAAAAAAAAATATTGAGGTACTTGCCTCGCTAATGTTCAGCGCATTGAGTTTTGCTTGCAGGAGTTCAGGCAGCTCAGCAGTGGAGGTATATCTGTGCTTGATGTTCTCCCCCTGCTCTTTGTATTTGCTCTGTGGAAATAGATACCAGATATGAAAACACAAATATATCAGATTACTGGAGGAGAGGAGCTGCTGGGAGTGACATTAGAGGTTTCCCTCAAATTTCCAAAAAAACTGAGACATTTTGGGGAAATGCCGTGGAATCAACAGAGGAGTGTAAATAAAAGTGTTTTGGTATGGGTTCTATGGGCTTTAAATAGAAATACACTTACTTACACATTTTGAATGGTATGCCAACGCACCTCCAACCAGGGCCGCCATCAGGGGGGTACAGGCACTACACCTGAAAGGGGCCCGATGGTCCCCAGGGGCCCGGCTGGCCCCCTCCCTTTTTTTTTTTTATTGTTTTATTTATTTTTTGCATTACGCCTGTAAAGGGCCCAATGGTCCCCAGGGCCCCTTACAGGCCCGGCCGGCCCCCCTCCCGTTTTTTTTTTTTTTGTTGCATTACACCTGTAAGGGGCCCGATAGTAACAAGCTTAACCCATACCCAGCTCAGTCACAGTCAGTCAGTCAGTCAGTCAGTGTCAGTGGTGGAGTAGGGCGCTCCGGACCTTCCGCACGAGCCTGCTCTCACCCGGACCTGGCAGTCAGAAGCTAGGCAGGCTCTGCATACCTTGTGCTGCACGAGGTAAACCGCAGCTCCCAGGAACCAGGAACCAGCTCCTCTCTCCCCGTGGACTCCCTCTTCTCCGCAGGTAAGACCCTGTCTCTCAGGGCCTGCCATCCTGGGGAACCATTGACGGCCGTCCTTCTCAGGACAGCCGTCACACAGGCCCCTCACTGCGGCTCTCTGCCCCGCTTTCTCTCGGCATCGCCGCCCGTACGGCCACCCACGATTGTGGTGGCCCCCAGCCACCCCCCCTGGGTGAATTTTCGGCGTATTTTGGCGTTTTTTACACGCCCGCGCCAGCCTAGTCCTTTTCGCGGCCGCCGCGCCTTAGGAAAGTCCGCGGCTTCAGCCGCGGCCTACCGGCGCGCCGACCATACACCCTGCACACGCCACCAAACAGTGCAGATTTCTCAGGACTATTCCCCAGCATCCCTGAAGGACCCCACCATCCCCCGATCAGCAACCAGATCGGCACAATCAGCTTTTTACCCAGCTGACAGCCCCCCCAAGCCTGGGTCCTGTGTTTTGTCTGGCGGCCATCTTGGTACACCCCAGCAACAGTGACACCCCGCATCCCCCCTTTTTCCCCTCCACAATCTAACAGTGTTTGATCCAGGGATTGATCCGATCGCCTTTCAGGGGTCAGGAAGGAATTTTTTTCCCTGCCGCAGCACATTGGCCAGCACGGCCAGGGTTTTTTTTGCCTTCCTCTGGACCAAAAGCCAAGAGTGAGGATTCAGCGAATCTTCTCTCAATTATCACGCAAACACCTGCACCCCCCTCCCCGGTGACTGGCAACAATGGTTAAAATGCGATACTCTGCAGAAACTATTTGGGGTCTGAGACAATTCGCAACAGTATTACCAGCCGTCACCAAAAAGGCCTTAAAAATAGATCAACTTTTGAGATTCGATCGACGATCGACCATCAAAAATTTCAACCATTCAACACAGCTCAAGCACATATCATGTGCTTTGATTAACACAAGATCGGCAGTAAAACACCGATCAGAAATCCACGATTTCTTACTACAAAACGATCTAGACTGCCTCTTTATTACAGAAAGCTGGCTTTCAGACGACTGCAACACCATTCTCGGAGAATTGGTGCCAGAAAATTATCGCATCTTAACGGAAAACAGAATAGGGCAAAGAGGAGGAGGCCTTGCGGTGATTCATAAGTTTCATATTGCAATCACTAAGCCGGTCCTTCAAAATCCTCTTCCATTTATGGAAACCCTTACTCTTCAACTTCAAACTAACTCCCAGGAGACTGTTCACATTCTCCTCTGCTATAGGCCACCTGGGCCAAAATCGCAGCTCCTACCATCATTAACGGAGTTCATATCCACTTATACCCTTAACAGCAAACATCTTTTGCTGCTCGGGGACTTCAATCTGTGGGCCAACTCCTCACAGGATCCCATTGCGGATGCCTGCATCGATCACCTGGAAGGGTTAGGACTACAGCAACTTATATGCGGACCCACGCATGCTTCAGGTCACACACTCGACCTAATTTTCAGACAAAATCTGAAAATAAACATTTTGGGAAATGAACCTTTGCCATGGACAGACCACCATGCAATTAGTTTCACAATTTCCAAAATTCCACCAGTTATAAAAGCACCCAAGCCGGTGACAATACACTGGGCTAGATCTCAGAAGAAGCTCCACTCGGAACTCTTCAAATCTACCCTGGGAAACCGAATTGTGGCTATTCATCCTCAGTTAGCAGCCTCAGATACACTGGATGCCATAAATGCAGCTCTGCTACAGTCAGCCGACTTAGTAGCACCAAAACGCAAAGTCCGCATCCGGGAAAAAAAGTCCGGCTGGTTCAACAACCAGCTGTCGCTACTGAAGCAAGAGCGCAGAAGGGCGGAAGCCGCCTGGAAAAGAAGCCCTTCAGAAGATCGCCTCACCATCTACAAGGCAATAAAAACACGATATCACAAAGAAATCTTCAAAGCCAAAAAACATCATTTTTCCATGGTGATTAACAGCGCCATGAACCGCCCCCGAGAACTCTTCAGGATGGTCACCCAGACCATGAATCCGGGATGTCTTGAAGTCCCCACTTCAGACACCCAAGAGTTCTGTAATGAACTATCGGATTTCTTCATCAACAAAATTGAAAGAATCCGGGTAAGTATTCTGCAAAACAATACTCCCCTCAGCCCCCCCTTCCATCAACTACAAAACACCAACAGAAACCTTCTACAATCAACAAAGTTCATTCTGGAACCAATCTCCGTCGATACCACCAAAAATATCATTGGTGCGTTGCGGAACAGCACAGCACCCAATGACCTCATTCCCACCAAGCTACTGAAGGAATGTGCCGACATCCTGGCGCCTCCCATCACACAGCTTATAAATCAGTCATTTAAGGAAGGCATAGTCCCATCCTTGCTGAAAGAGGGCACAATCCAGCCCATCTTGAAAAAACCTAAATTGGATCCCAAGGACCCAACTCACCGCCGCCCCATAACAGGCCTAAATGTTCTCTCCAAGATAATGGAGAAAGTAGTGGTACAACAGCTGCAACAGCATCTGGATACCCACAACCTACTTGATCCATTTCAAAAACAAAAGAAAGAAGCGCCTCTGAGTATACTGCTTTTAATTTAAAACATAAAAATATATCCAGCACTTACATCAAAGTAGTATGGTGCAGTCGTGGAAGCTGGCGTGCATCTATGTCAGACAGTCCGCAAAGCGTGAGATGTGGGCAGCCGGAGAGAGCCGGGGGGAGAAACGGCTAAGTCCTAGTTGTTATGCCGCTGCTGGGCAATGGAATCATCAGCTGTTGCGTGACGTCAGGTCGGACGGAGGCTGAGGGGGACCACAACGCGTTTCAGAGCCTGCGCACGGAGAAGACCAGCGCGCTCCTTTTTCAAGTGTAATGAATGGAAGACAGAGCTCATATTTTAAACAGTCATGTGGTTCGTGCCGACCAATGGGCATACAAGGATAACGAGCAAATAGAAATAAATGGAATTGCTTGGTTGAAACTGACAGCGGGACAAAGATTATATATATATATACTTAAACTGGAAAAGTATAATCTAAATAAGGTGAAGATTAAATGATTATCTATATGTGCATAGTGAAAGCAGCTATATAGTGCGGGAAGCATGATTAAACAGGTTAAAAGATAAAAGCCACGTATTAAAAACATTGGACACTAGAGGGCCGCCAGAGTAAAAATATATATAGAGCTAGTGCCTCAGTTTAAAGTTATATTATAATAGGAATGCTTATAAGGGGCGTTGCTTCGGGTAGTGGCAATAAGACCCGCAAAGCTGTGATGAGACAAATATAAATATAAAAATGACATGAGATTAAATGTAAATATAAATAAGAATTAATCATATCAAAAAATAATAAGTAATAAAATACAATATAAAGACAAGTAGGAACAATCATTGAGCATATCAGGCTTAAGTGTAAATGGAAGCTGATACGTGATAAAGTATAAGGGGATATGGGGGGTGGGAGGGGGGGGGGGGAAAGAGAAAAGAAAAATAGGCATGTAGGTGGGGCTGCATACATAAACACACATATGCATGCATCCACATATACATGTTGAGATGTAATAACACAGTGAAGTTTAAAATGTAAAGAATATATATATTTGGATATTTAAAGAATGGCGTTAACATCTAGTTCTTCGTTGAGGCCGAGAGGAGAGAGACAATCAAGAGTAAATATCCAGAAAGTCTCGCGTTCGCACAGTCTGGAAAAACGCTCAGCCTCAGAGAGGCCCCTAGGTATGGATTCAATGACCCATACCCGTAGGCCCTCCGTAGACCGGTCGTGATGCTCCAGGAAATGGCGAGGCACACTATGTTCGTCACATCCAGCCTCAACGAAGCGTCGGTGTGCACCAAACCGCTGTCTCAAAGGGTTGATGGTGCGACCAACATAAAGTAGTTTACAGGGGCATGTAATACAGTACACCACATAGTCGCTGGAACAATTGTGAAAATTGTCCAGCGAGTATGATTTACCTCTATGGAAGAAATCTTTTTGGCCATGAGTGACAAATGGACAGGTTTTGCACCTGGGTTTGTTGCACCTGTACATCCCTTTAAGTGGGATCAGACAGGTGGAATCTAACGGTTTAAGACTTTTTAACCTACTGGGTGCTATCTTATTTTTGAGTGTAGGAGCTCTTCTGTAAGTTACTTTAGGTTTATCACACAAGGTAGTAGCTAAGTGGGGGTCCTGTTTAAGTATGTTCCAATGTTTTGAAAGGATTTGTTCCATTTTTTTGTATTGTCCATGGAAACCGGTGATAAAACGCACAGCAGGTTTTTCTGGTGATTTAACAGTTTTGGGTTTTTTTCCGGGGAGAAAGATGTTGTAAGCGTGATCTATTAATGATTCGGGATATCCTTTTTCAAGGAATTTTTGTTTTAAATGAGCACTTTGGAGGATATAGTCGCTATCTTTGGTACAGTTTTGGCGTAATCGGCAGAATTGGCCTTTGGGTATGTTTTTAACCCATAATGGATGATGACAACTATCATAATGCAGGTAAGAATTTCCTGCAGTAGGTTTAGTGTAGTTGCGGACGAATATATTGTTGTGTTCGTGACATAATTCTAGGTCGAGAAAGGCCAGAGATTCCTGATTCCACACGAAAGAGAAAGAGAGTCCTAACTGATTGACATTACAGTGATCGACAAAACTATTCACCAAATTGGGGGGACCGTCCCAGATGATCACAATGTCGTCGATGTATCGGCCGTAAAAAATGATGTGTCTTGAAAAAGGGTTGTCTTTCCATATGGCTAGGTTCTCCCAAAGACCCATGGTCAGGTTGGCATAGGAAGGGGCAAAATTTGCCCCCATAGCTGTCCCATGGGTCTGTAGGTAGAAGTCGCCTTCAAAATGGAAATAATTGTGATTAAGGCAAAAGGAGGTAGCCTCTAGAATGAAGGCCATCTGTTTTGAATTAAGCAGGGGATCAGAGAATAAGAATTCCTGTATCGCACGAAGGCCAATATTATGGGGAATGGAAGTGTATAAGGAATTGACATCCAAAGACAACCAGGAGTAGTTCTCCTGCCAAGCATACGGGGACAAGAGTTCCATGAGATGTATAGAATCACGTATGTACGATGGGAGTTTCTGTGCTAGGGGCTGCAGGAAAGAATCTATGTATAATGAAAAGCCACTGGTTACACTGTTCATAGAGGCAACGATAGGCCTACCGGGTGGATATAATGAATCTTTATGAACCTTTGGTAGGTGGTAAAAATATGGGGTGCTATAGAAGTCTTTTCGTAGAAAAGCTGCTTCTTTCTTGTCAATGACTAGGTCAACTGTGGCTTGTGAGATAAGAGTGTCGGCTTCTTCACGGAAAAGGGGGAGAGGATCAATTGTTAGTTTTTTATAAGTGTTAGTGTCGGCTAGTAATCTCAAGGCTTCAAGCACATAGGTCTGTCTGTCCTGGATTACGATGCCTCCACCCTTATCAGCTGGTTTGATTATGAGGTCAGGATTGTTGAGGAAACGTTTGAGGGACGCTCTCTCTCCTGATTTAAGGTTAAAATTGTGGTGTTTATTTAAGAGGGCTGACTGTTGGCATAGCTGTTGGAATTCAGCGAACACTACTCTATAGAATGATTCTAGATACGGTCCCTTCGATTTTATAGGGAAAAATAGTGATTTGGGTTTGAAGGATGTATGTATAATGGGTGGTGAGGTAACCAGGTGTTGAGTGAGTAAATGAAAGTCAAGCTCAGAGTTAAACTCGCCATCGTCTACGAGCAATGGGCTCATGTGGGACGTTTCATGAAGAGAGAGATTTATAGTAGTCTCATTGGAAATGGAGATAGGTGAAGACTCTTTCGATAACAAGGTGTCCTTAAGGGATTGTATATGGTAAAATCTCTTGAGGGTAAGATTCCTAATAAATTTATTAAGATCTTTAAATAATTGAAATGGATTGGGTTGGATAGTGGGGGAGAAAGTTAGTCCCCTACTCAATAGTGCGGAATCTTCAGGAGACAATATGTGAGAGGACAAATTAAATAACTTTATAGTTTTTGCTGTTTGGCACTCAGGGTGATGTTTTCTACGTCCTCCCCTGCATCCTCGTCTATGTGTTTTCTTTTTAGCCGGTGTTTGGAGTGGGGACCCTTTTCTAAAAAAGGCGAAAATGACAACGAGGTGGAGTATGATGGTATTTCCTCTCTATTAAAATCGCCTAAGATTAAGTCAAATGGGGTGGATGGGGGAACATCTGGAGTAACAAAATTAGTACCTATATTGGTGATATTAGAAGAGGAACTAGGTGCAATGCCAGGATTAGTGGTGCATGGTACAACGGTATCAGTGGAGGAGATATTGGATGTTAAAATTACAGAGGACACTGTTTCACCAAGTATAGGAATAGAAGTGGAGGTAGACGGAGATGCTATAGGTTGGATTGATGGCCTATTTCTCTGTCTATGTATAGGTTGGGCCCTTTGGGGTAACGGGCGGGCTCTACAAGGTGTAGTGGAAGTACTGTGCACAGGTATATCTGTGTGTTTTAAAGCTACACGTGGAATTATTTTAGAATACGGTAAGATGGACATAAGAGCTGGTATAGGGGAATTGTTCTTCCATGAGAAGATCTTATTTTGACGATAATCGTCTAAATCCCTATGAAATTTACCCAATTTAGTTTTAATGAGAAAATTCTCGTGAGTTTTGGTGTTCTTTTTCAGGGTCTCTAGCCAAGTTGGTGGAAGTTTTTGTTGGAGTGATGTAATTTCTAACGAAACCATCTGTGTGTGATGTACTAACTCATCATATTTAATGTGTCTTTGACTGATGAGTACTCCTATTAATTTATTAGTGCAGAACTCAGCTATTCCTTCCCACTCTGCATTGTGGGAGACATCTAAGAAGGAACAGGTCTTGAGAATTCTCAAGCCTCTGGGAGAGATTTTATATTCTAGATATTTTTTGAGAAAAAACTCATCCCACCATTGTGTGTTAGTGGAATTGATGAGTCTTTCTAATTTTTTGAATTTGCCACAGAGGGAGTATCTATCGGGGCGAGAAAGTTTAGAGGAATCACAAAAAAGGTCAGAGGGCAGACTAGTATATAGGGTATCTAAAACATCATATTTATGGTATTCTATTTCATTGATTAGTTCCATCTGGTCAGAATATAATGTATATATTAAGGACTGGGGTTTGGGATAATAAGTCTAAAATTATGAATAGCTAGAAGGTTTTTTGGTCAGCAAAGGCACAAAGATGCTGTTAAAATAATGAGCAATGTCCTAAAATACCAAAGGGTGAAAGGTTCTATCTATATATAAAAAATAGTAGTCATTGACTGGGCATGACGAATGGAAGATAATTACTGGGGAATAATTACTAATAAGATGACAGTCGGACAATCAAACCTAGCTGCTATACAAGACTTCAAGGAAAAACAGAAACAAATGGATGGAGTACAGCGCAACAGCTGATGATTCCATTGCCCAGCAGCGGCATAACAACTAGGACTTAGCCGTTTCTCCCCCCGGCTCTCTCCGGCTGCCCACATCTCACGCTTTGCGGACTGTCTGACATAGATGCACGCCAGCTTCCACGACTGCACCATACTACTTTGATGTAAGTGCTGGATATATTTTTATGTTTTAAATTAAAAGCAGTATACTCAGAGGCGCTTCTTTCTTTTGTTTTTCTCTTGTATACACCGAGCTGGCTTCGCTCCCGGATAGCAGCCCTGAACTACTGCCTTTAACCACATCAGTTCCTTACTTTCATTTTCATCCACCACAGCCTTTTTAGGCGTTTTTGCTGGGACTGAACCTATCAAGGATTTCTGATATGAACTACCATACTACATATCCCCAATGTGTTTTTATTTTAAACTAATCGATTCTTTCAACCAATTTTATTTTTATTATTATTTTTATTAATTTTTAACCCTTTAGTTGATTGTTGTGTGCAAACACCCTGAGCGCTGTACTCCATCCATTTGTTTCTGTTTTTCCTTGAAGTCTTGTATAGCAGCTAGGTTTGATTGTCCGACTGTCATCTTATTAGTAATTATTCCCTAGTAATTATCTTCCATTCGTCATGCCCAGTCAATGACTACTATTTTTTATATATAGATAGAACCTTTCACCCTTTGGTATTTTAGGACATTGCTCATTATTTTAACAGCATCTTTGTGCCTTTGCTGACCAAAAAACCTTCTAGCTATTCATAATTTTAGACTTATTATCCCAAACCCCAGTCCTTAATATATACATTATATTCTGACCAGATGGAACTAATCAATGAAATAGAATACCATAAATATGATGTTTTAGATACCCTATATACTAGTCTGCCCTCTGACCTTTTTTGTGATTCCTCTAAACTTTCTCGCCCCGATAGATACTCCCTCTGTGGCAAATTCAAAAAATTAGAAAGACTCATCAATTCCACTAACACACAATGGTGGGATGAGTTTTTTCTCAAAAAATATCTAGAATATAAAATCTCTCCCAGAGGCTTGAGAATTCTCAAGACCTGTTCCTTCTTAGATGTCTCCCACAATGCAGAGTGGGAAGGAATAGCTGAGTTCTGCACTAATAAATTAATAGGAGTACTCATCAGTCAAAGACACATTAAATATGATGAGTTAGTACATCACACACAGATGGTTTCGTTAGAAATTACATCACTCCAACAAAAACTTCCACCAACTTGGCTAGAGACCCTGAAAAAGAACACCAAAACTCACGAGAATTTTCTCATTAAAACTAAATTGGGTAAATTTCATAGGGATTTAGACGATTATCGTCAAAATAAGATCTTCTCATGGAAGAACAATTCCCCTATACCAGCTCTTATGTCCATCTTACCGTATTCTAAAATAATTCCACGTGTAGCTTTAAAACACACAGATATACCTGTGCACAGTACTTCCACTACACCTTGTAGAGCCCGCCCGTTACCCCAAAGGGCCCAACCTATACATAGACAGAGAAATAGGCCATCAATCCAACCTATAGCATCTCCGTCTACCTCCACTTCTATTCCTATACTTGGTGAAACAGTGTCCTCTGTAATTTTAACATCCAATATCTCCTCCACTGATACCGTTGTACCATGCACCACTAATCCTGGCATTGCACCTAGTTCCTCTTCTAATATCACCAATATAGGTACTAATTTTGTTACTCCAGATGTTCCCCCATCCACCCCATTTGACTTAATCTTAGGCGATTTTAATAGAGAGGAAATACCATCATACTCCACCTCGTTGTCATTTTCGCCTTTTTTAGAAAAGGGTCCCCACTCCAAACACCGGCTAAAAAGAAAACACATAGACGAGGATGCAGGGGAGGACGTAGAAAACATCACCCTGAGTGCCAAACAGCAAAAACTATAAAGTTATTTAATTTGTCCTCTCACATATTGTCTCCTGAAGATTCCGCACTATTGAGTAGGGGACTAACTTTCTCCCCCACTATCCAACCCAATCCATTTCAATTATTTAAAGATCTTAATAAATTTATTAGGAATCTTACCCTCAAGAGATTTTACCATATACAATCCCTTAAGGACACCTTGTTATCGAAAGAGTCTTCACCTATCTCCATTTCCAATGAGACTACTATAAATCTCTCTCTTCATGAAACGTCCCACATGAGCCCATTGCTCGTAGACGATGGCGAGTTTAACTCTGAGCTTGACTTTCATTTACTCACTCAACACCTGGTTACCTCACCACCCATTATACATACATCCTTCAAACCCAAATCACTATTTTTCCCTATAAAATCGAAGGGACCGTATCTAGAATCATTCTATAGAGTAGTGTTCGCTGAATTCCAACAGCTATGCCAACAGTCAGCCCTCTTAAATAAACACCACAATTTTAACCTTAAATCAGGAGAGAGAGCGTCCCTCAAACGTTTCCTCAACAATCCTGACCTCATAATCAAACCAGCTGATAAGGGTGGAGGCATCGTAATCCAGGACAGACAGACCTATGTGCTTGAAGCCTTGAGATTACTAGCCGACACTAACACTTATAAAAAACTAACAATTGATCCTCTCCCCCTTTTCCGTGAAGAAGCCGACACTCTTATCTCACAAGCCACAGTTGACCTAGTCATTGACAAGAAAGAAGCAGCTTTTCTACGAAAAGACTTCTATAGCACCCCATATTTTTACCACCTACCAAAGGTTCATAAAGATTCATTATATCCACCCGGTAGGCCTATCGTTGCCTCTATGAACAGTGTAACCAGTGGCTTTTCATTATACATAGATTCTTTCCTGCAGCCCCTAGCACAGAAACTCCCATCGTACATACGTGATTCTATACATCTCATGGAACTCTTGTCCCCGTATGCTTGGCAGGAGAACTACTCCTGGTTGTCTTTGGATGTCAATTCCTTATACACTTCCATTCCCCATAATATTGGCCTTCGTGCGATACAGGAATTCTTATTCTCTGATCCCCTGCTTAATTCAAAACAGATGGCCTTCATTCTAGAGGCTACCTCCTTTTGCCTTAATCACAATTATTTCCATTTTGAAGGCGACTTCTACCTACAGACCCATGGGACAGCTATGGGGGCAAATTTTGCCCCTTCCTATGCCAACCTGACCATGGGTCTTTGGGAGAACCTAGCCATATGGAAAGACAACCCTTTTTCAAGACACATCATTTTTTACGGCCGATACATCGACGACATTGTGATCATCTGGGACGGTCCCCCCAATTTGGTGAATAGTTTTGTCGATCACTGTAATGTCAATCAGTTAGGACTCTCTTTCTCTTTCGTGTGGAATCAGGAATCTCTGGCCTTTCTCGACCTAGAATTATGTCACGAACACAACAATATATTCGTCCGCAACTACACTAAACCTACTGCAGGAAATTCTTACCTGCATTATGATAGTTGTCATCATCCATTATGGGTTAAAAACATACCCAAAGGCCAATTCTGCCGATTACGCCAAAACTGTACCAAAGATAGCGACTATATCCTCCAAAGTGCTCATTTAAAACAAAAATTCCTTGAAAAAGGATATCCCGAATCATTAATAGATCACGCTTACAACATCTTTCTCCCCGGAAAAAAACCCAAAACTGTTAAATCACCAGAAAAACCTGCTGTGCGTTTTATCACCGGTTTCCATGGACAATACAAAAAAATGGAACAAATCCTTTCAAAACATTGGAACATACTTAAATAGGACCCCCACTTAGCTACTACCTTGTGTGATAAACCTAAAGTAACTTACAGAAGAGCTCCTACACTCAAAAATAAGATAGCACCCAGTAGGTTAAAAAGTCTTAAACCGTTAGATTCCACCTGTCTGATCCCACTTAAAGGGATGTACAGGTGCAACAAACCCAGGTGCAAAACCTGTCCATTTGTCACTCATGGCCAAAAAGATTTCTTCCATAGAGGTAAATCATACTCGCTGGACAATTTTCACAATTGTTCCAGCGACTATGTGGTGTACTGTATTACATGCCCCTGTAAACTACTTTATGTTGGTCGCACCATCAACCCTTTGAGACAGCGGTTTGGTGCACACCGACGCTTCGTTGAGGCTGGATGTGACGAACATAGTGTGCCTCGCCATTTCCTGGAGCATCACGACCGGTCTACGGAGGGCCTACGGGTATGGGTCATTGAATCCATACCTAGGGGCCTCTCTGAGGCTGAGCGTTTTTCCAGACTGTGCGAACGCGAGACTTTCTGGATATTTACTCTTGATTGTCTCTCTCCTCTCGGCCTCAACGAAGAACTAGATGTTAACGCCATTCTTTAAATATCCAAATATATATATTCTTTACATTTTAAACTTCACTGTGTTATTACATCTCAACATGTATATGTGGATGCATGCATATGTGTGTTTATGTATGCAGCCCCACCTACATGCCTATTTTTCTTTTCTCTTTCCCCCCCCCCCCCTCCCACCCCCCATATCCCCTTATACTTTATCACGTATCAGCTTCCATTTACACTTAAGCCTGATATGCTCAATGATTGTTCCTACTTGTCTTTATATTGTATTTTATTACTTATTATTTTTTGATATGATTAATTCTTATTTATATTTACATTTAATCTCATGTCATTTTTATATTTATATTTGTCTCATCACAGCTTTGCGGGTCTTATTGCCACTACCCGAAGCAACGCCCCTTATAAGCATTCCTATTATAATATAACTTTAAACTGAGGCACTAGCTCTATATATATTTTTACTCTGGCGGCCCTCTAGTGTCCAATGTTTTTAATACGTGGCTTTTATCTTTTAACCTGTTTAATCATGCTTCCCGCACTATATAGCTGCTTTCACTATGCACATATAGATAATCATTTAATCTTCACCTTATTTAGATTATACTTTTCCAGTTTAAGTATATATATATATAATCTTTGTCCCGCTGTCAGTTTCAACCAAGCAATTCCATTTATTTCTATTTGCTCGTTATCCTTGTATGCCCATTGGTCGGCACGAACCACATGACTGTTTAAAATATGAGCTCTGTCTTCCATTCATTACACTTGAAAAAGGAGCGCGCTGGTCTTCTCCGTGCGCAGGCTCTGAAACGCGTTGTGGTCCCCCTCAGCCTCCGTCCGACCTGACGTCACGCAACAGCTGATGATTCCATTGCCCAGCAGCGGCATAACAACTAGGACTTAGCCGTTTCTCCCCCCGGCTCTCTCCGGCTGCCCACATCTCACGCTTTGCGGACTGTCTGACATAGATGCACGCCAGCTTCCACGACTGCACCATACTACTTTGATGTAAGTGCTGGATATATTTTTATGTTTTAAATTAAAAGCAGTATACTCAGAGGCGCTTCTTTCTTTTGTTTTTCTCTTGTATACACCGAGCTGGCTTCGCTCCCGGATAGCAGCCCTGAACTACTGCCTTTAACCACATCAGTTCCTTACTTTCATTTTCATCCACCACAGCCTTTTTAGGCGTTTTTGCTGGGACTGAACCTATCAAGGATTTCTGATATGAACTACCATACTACATATCCCCAATGTGTTTTTATTTTAAACTAATCGATTCTTTCAACCAATTTTATTTTTATTATTATTTTTATTAATTTTTAACCCTTTAGTTGATTGTTGTGTGCAAACACCCTGAGCGCTGTACTCCATCCATTTACTTGATCCATTTCAATCAGGTTTCCGTCCCGGACACGGGACGGAAACGGCCTTACTTAAAATATGGGACGATGCCCTCGAGGCCGCAGATGAAGGAGAATCCTGTCTCCTGGTTCTGCTGGACCTAAGCGCAGCCTTCGACACAGTAGACCACAAATTGTTACTGAGGCGACTAGCAGAGGTAGCCAGAGTCGCAGAAGGTGAGCTACCATGGTTTTCCTCTTTTCTTGGAAACCGATCACAAACAGTGAAACTGGGATCTTTCACGTCGGAAAAACGCACAGTGCCATGCGGGGTCCCCCAAGGATCCCCCCTATCACCGGTGCTGTTCAACATCTATCTTCGTCCTCTTTTTGATATTATCAGTAGCCAAGAACTACTTTATCACTCTTATGCAGACGATACGCAACTGTATTTTCGTATCTGCAACAAAAAGGATCATCATCTCAGTTTAGAGAAATGTCTCTCTTCAATAGAAAACTGGATGACTAAGAGTTATCTTAAACTCAACAGCTCTAAAACAGAACTTTTTATGTTTCACGCCAGTCGAAAGAGTCAACTGGCAACAAACTGGACACCACTGCCCATTCTGGGACAAATCATCTCCCCTAGCTCCAAAGTCAAAAGTCTAGGAGTCATTTTTGACACCTTCATGACAATGGACGCACAAATAGGGGCTGTAGTCAGCGGATCGCACCATCTCTTGCGCCTACTACGCAGACTTATTCCATTTATCCGCAAAGAAGACGTAGCAGTCGTGGTGGGAACAATTGTGAATTCCAGACTGGACTATGCAAATGCCCTTTACCTCGGGCTCCCTAAGTACCAAATCGCTCGTCTACAAGTCGTACAGAATACGGCCGCCAGACTTGTGACTGGGAAAAAATCATGGGAATCAATCTCACCTTCGCTGAGAACCCTTCACTGGTTGCCAGTGAAAGACAGAATTGCATTCAAAGCACTCTGCCTGACACATAAGTGCATCCATGGGAAGGCTCCGCAATATCTTTGCGACAAGATCAAACCTCACAATTCCAACCGCATTCTGCGATCCACCGACCAAAATCTGGTCAAGGTTCCAAAAACCAAATACAAGTCCAAAGGAGAAAGAAGGTTTGCTTTTCAAGGTCCTAGGCTATGGAACGCTTTACCAACCAGCATTCGGTTGGAGGAAAACCACCTGTCTTTCAGAAAGCAGATCAAAACTCTGCTCTTCTGATGTCTTGAGACACGAACAACTAGCGCCCAGAGGCGATTCAGTTCGCATGTGCCGCGCTATATAAGTTTTTCATTCATTCATTCATTCATTCATATGCATTAATGCAATGCACCAAGCCAACAAGGTCTGAATGGGCCCAAATATTTAACTACGCACTATTCATCCATCCTAAACATAGAAAAGTGACGCCAGAAAAAGACTAATGCCCCGTGCACACGAGCGGTTTCCTCTTCGGAAAAAAAAAACAATGGTTTTCCCGACGGAATTCCTCCCAAGCCTGCCTTTTGACTGCCAAGAACGCGGTGACGTAAAAGACTACGACGAGCCGACAAAATTAAGTTCTATGCTTCTGAGCATGAATCAAATTGTTTCCGAGCATGCATGTTTTTTTTCCCGTCGGAAAAGCATACAGACGAACGGTTTTCCCGCTAGGATTTTTTTTCCTGATGGGAAAAAAGAGATCCTGCTCTCTTTTTTTCACCGGCAGTTTTCCTGTAGGGAAAAAGTCAGATGGAGCATACACACGTTTGGGATTCCCAACGAAAAGCTCACATTGCAGTTTTTCCGACGGGGAAATCAATCATGTGTACGGGGCATTAGTGGTCCATCAAGTCTGCCCATTTTTCTTCTTTTTTTTATGTGCTTTGTTTTTTTTTTCTTTGTACACTTTATTGTCTCACTATCGATCTATGTTTGTCCCAAACATGTTTGAAGCCATTTACTGTTGACTACTCTACTACTCGACTGTCTCGCTACCTCTGCTGGAAGTTTATTCCAATCATTAACCACCCTTTCGGTAAAATCATACTTTCTAAAATTAGTTTTGAACTTTCCTCCAGTTAGTTTGAGGTCATGTCCCCACGTTCTTGATTTTTTTGGTTTTACATTAAAAAAAACTGCCCTCCTGAACTTTATTCACCCCCCTGATATATTTAAAGCTTTCAATCATGTCTCCCTTTTCCCTTCTTTCCTCCAGACTGTACCTTTTAAGTTACTTGTTCTATTTTATTAATATCTTTCTGTAAGTAAGTTCTCCAGAACTGGACACTATATTCTAAATGAGGTCTGGTCTATATTAGGGCAGGGTCTCCAAACTTTCTAAACAAAGGGCCAGTTTACTGTCCTTCAGACTTTAGGGGGTCCAGAATGTGGCCATTGCAATTTGACATTTTCCTAGAATCAGTGGGAGTAAAGAGTGCATCTTTGTGTAAGAAATAGTGTCCCATCGTTGGTGTCAGTGGGAGGAATAGTGCCTCATCATTGGTGTCAGTGGGAGGAATAGTACCCCATCATTGGTGTCAGTAGGAGGAACAGGGCCCCATCATTGGTGTCAGTAGGAGGAATAGTGCCCCATTGTTGGTGTCAGTGGGAAGAAAAGTGCCCATCATTGGTGTCAGTGGTAGAAATATTGTCCCATCGTTGGTGTCAGTGGGAGGAACAGTGTTCCAGTGTTGGTGTCAGTGGGAGGAATAGTGCCCCAGCGTTGGTGTCAGTGGGACAAATAGTGCCCCATCAATGGTGTCAGTGGGAGGAATAGTGCCCCATTGTTGGTGTCATATGAAGGAACAGTTCACCAGCGTTGGTGTCAGTGGGAGGAATAGTGTCCCAGTGTTGGTGTCAGTGGGAGGAATATTCCCCCAGCGTTGGTGTCAGTGGGAGGAATAGTGTCCCAGTGTTGGTGTCAGTGGGAGGAATAGTGTCCCAGTGTTGGTGTCAGTGGGAGGAATATTCCCCCAGCGTTGGTGTCAGTGGGAGGAATAGTGCCCCAGCATGGTATCAGTGGGAGGAATAGTGCCCCAGCGTTGGTATCAGTGGGAGGAATAGTGTCCCAGTGTTGGTGTCAGTGGGAGGAATAGTGTCCCAGCGTTGGTGTCAGTGGGAGGAATTGTGTTTTGGATCAGTGGGAGGAAAAGTGCCCCAAGGGCTGGATAAAGGTGAGCAAAGGGCCGCGTCCAGCCCTCTGGCCGCAGTTTGGAGACCACTAGTATAGGGGAATCAGGACCTCTTTCTTCCTGCTGGTGACTCCTCTAGTGATGCATCCTAGAATTATATTCCCCTTTCCTACAGCCCGGTCACACTGTTTGCTCATTTTGCAATCATCTGAAATAAGTACCCCCTCTGTAGTGCTGGCTAACTCTGCATCCCCAATGTTGTACTCTCTCAGATGATTATTTTTCCCTGGATGCATTATTTTACATTTAGAAACATTGAACTGCAGTCTCCCCTGTTTGACCAATTTTTTTTTAGCAGTGCCAAATCATGTTCCATGTTACAGACACCTACAGGGATATCAACCCTACACACCTTTGTGTCATCAGAATAAAAGACATACCTTGCCCAACAAGCCTTTAGTTATATCACTTACATAGAGATTAAATAGAACAGGACCCAGAATCTGTTCTTGTCTCTTCATTAGTACCATTATTTTAGGGCCCATTCAGACCTCATGCTTCAGTGATCCCTAAACGTGATATGGAGCCCCCTGTGGTCTCTGTTCCCTGGACAGCCTTTTCCCAGTTGGGTTTGGGAGCCATGGAATGTATACAGGTAACATTCAGAAAAGACACATGAAGATCTAAATGGCCAATTTCCAGACTTACATCCACTGCCTGATCGTAGCTGATCCGGGCCTGAATCATCTCTGGCGTGTCCTGGATG